>NW_019100593.1:2335-336546 GCF_001856785.1 Myzus persicae | reverse complement strand
GTGTGTGTGTGTGTGTGTGTGTGTGTGTGTGTGTGTGTGTGTGTGTGTGTGTGTGTGTGTGTGTGTGTGTGTACTCGAGTGACCTTTTGCTTAAACTCGGCTAAAACTCATTTAGACGACACGCACAACACCGAGTACCTACCGCAAAGGCGTTATTATTATTATTATTATTATATCGTCACGATTAATCATAATATATATATAATACGGTTAAATCAACTACCCACCCCTATTTTTAACCCCTTAGGTAAACATAATATAATACTATAGCATCAACCGCGTCTGCATGACTGTATCATGTATGTAATACAATATTGCAAGGCATTGGCTATAGCTCTCTCACCATCACATTTAAATGCTTATCAATTAAAAACTATAATAACATAGCTATTATTGTCTAATATTTTTAGCAAAATCCTACGGTATGTATTCTGTTTCAGATTATGAATTTAAAAATACTATTTTGTGATTTAAGAATTACCATCAGTGAGGCGACGTAATATAAGAATTGCATGCATGTAACTACATTTAAAAAAATCATTGAAAAATGTAATAATTTTTGAAATGGTAAGTACCAAATTATGGTTCCGCAGTGTTGGAATAAATAAGCAAAATATTAATTATTATAAAATATACATACATACATATATATATATACCGTGTGAGTATGAACGTTCATACAACAATTAAAATAAAAAAAAATACAATTTATTGTTCGAAATTAAGTTAAAGAGACAAACATTGAAATCGCATCGATTAAAATACAGTAAACTTAAGCTTGTTACTATATTTAAGCCCGTCTAACTTAAGTCGTACACTCTTGTCAGGTGATTAGATCTACACCATATTTTTGTATATCTACCACTGTAGTCCCTTTAGCAACTAAAGAACTACAATTAAAGTCTAATAAATGCAAACCACTTCAAATTTAATTAAAAATATTCATTTTTTCTTAAGCAATTATTTTAATAGGCACTTGATTATAATAAAATAAATAATAGTAAAATAATAAGTAAAAATGATTTGATTTCAAACAAATTGATAAATCGAAAAAAATTTCGTTACTTTATGATGATTATAGCCAGCGAAAGACGTCTCGCTAAGAGTCTATTGAATTTTTTTCCCTGTAGATTTTCTATTCAAAGAAAAGATTTCCACGTAGGTAGGTACACGAGTCTAGCACGAATCGCGTTGGTATGGAACAGAACACGGAACCGACAATGAGATATGTCATAATATGATATGATTGGAATTTGCGATGATATTATGCGATTTTGTGTGGCCTCTCAAAAGAAGACCGACAGCCAGTGGCTCATGCTGAACAAGGATCGCTAACATGTTTGCGCGGTTTGAATCTGCTCACTTTACCGTCCACACAAAAATTCATCGTAAACAATTTAATGTGAGCATGTATGCTCACCCTGAATACGCTTAGGTGTGGACGCACCTTTAAAATATGCATGCATTTATGCCCTAAAGAATCAATAAATATACTATTAAAATATGCATTAAAAAAATTTAATTCTTTTACAAAATCGTCAAGCCGATCATAGGGTTTTGGTTTAGGTCTAGGCTATTATTAATTATTTTATTATTTGTTCACTCGAAAGAAAAAACACGGCAAGAAAACAAAATACGAAGAACGCACAACACCAACTGTCAACTTTTACTATCACGGGACCGTCGGGACCGTCTGGCCTCTATCTACAACTAGTCATGGTCTATAAAATGTTTTTTTGGTAACATTATCGGCTTATCGCCTATCTGGAATCACGCGTGTGGTGTACTGATAAGTAACAATACAATTATAGTGATAGGCAAGTAAAACGCAAACATTAATTTTTAAATATTTATATCCGGCCGAGGAAAAATCTATTAAAAATTAACTTTTTTTTATAAAGCTAAAAAACTTACTCCTTATATAAATAAATGTCAAATATGCACTAATAAAATGAAAAATGGTCAACTATGCACTTATAAATGTAATACGGTCAAATATGCAAAATATGCAACTATACATTTTTAATTTAAACTAGTATTGCTCTGAAACAAATTTCTATGTTACTTAGCTATGTTTTTAATGATGCAAACTCCTAGAAGTCCCGAGCCCAAGTTATATTACCATAATGAACACAAGAGAATGTTCTCTTAATGTTCATGGTTATTACTCATTAGTCATTACCGATAGTCAATAGATAATATTATTGAATTCTGTATTATCTATACTTATTAGTTATGATAGTTATTACTCAATGTAATAGCGATAGGGATAAGATATTGCAGGACAATAGCTAACATCATTATAAATAATATTTTATTAATCACTGTTTGTGATGCGTACTTCGGACTGTCACTATCGCCCGACGTACCGATCGATCAATTAAAAGTGCCGAACTGTTTATCAATTTTCTACTAAAGAATGGTTACATATTATTTTGTACTGTTATTTCTGTCGTTTTAGTACTCTTCGTTGTATACGTCTCCATATGCGTAACTAGACCTTTAAGTTAGGGGGGCTTCAGCCCTAACATATTTAATGTAAATAATAAATGTGGGGGGTTTTGCCCTCACACCCACCCTACTCGTTCCTCAAATAAAATTCATTATACAATTATAATATTATTTTATTATTAAACACTACATAATTATATCGCTTTTTTTCGACATGACTAAGTAGGTTACCACCACCAAACAAGGAAAACAACAAGCGCGTAAAATGTAAATCCGTGATTAACAAAATTAATTATTTAAAATTTTAAACTAAACGATGATTTTGATAAAAAATAATAACGACGTTTATCGAGTGGATAATATAAAATCTGATTCTATCTTTAGCAAAAAGTCTCTGTATTACGCAGCTGGCAGGCACAGCGATTGTCGTCCGGTCGTCGTTACTCGTTAATCGTTATCACTAAATTTTATCAATAATAATTAATGAATAATTGTAGGTCCTAACCTAACGTCTTTAACGACTATTTTTGTGTTTAGTATGTTGACAACTTAGTGAACTTCTAAGTAGTATTTATGTAGTAAAAACTAAACGACATGATACGTATTACGTCTTACACAGGGTCATGAGTCATTACATAATATAGTTTGATAACCAAAGAAAATATTTTTCCAAGATATTAATAAAAAGAAAAAAAACAATATTTAAAATTAAAGTTTAAAAATGTAGGCACTGTTGGTGGGACTAGGAATTATGACAGAGTTGGCAAAATGCCAACATTTAATGTTGGAGGCTTAGCCCCCCCCCCTAAGTCCCTCCTAGTTTCGTCTATGTAAGTCTCTATAATCGTCTCGTCCTGGAGACGTATCATAATATTTTAACAACTAACAATTTTCGACAGTGATATCACACGCCCGATTTCTATCACTGCAAATTGCATTCCCGCGATGTACCCGGCCAGTGGTATACTGGTACGTTACGGCTTGTACAAGCACATTTGGGTACAAACACGACGTTTATAACAATATTATGAGTTGTCAAATAATATGCTATAGAATATTAGCATGACAAGCGGATCACAATAATATGACATTTATGACCCACTCCTCGCTCTAACCATATGCTTTGAAAAAAACTCTCACTATCCAACCAGTATTGCAAGAAATAAACTTATAAACTATAAAATTAGTAGTTATACTCAAGCGAGTTATGTGCTTATGTGTAGGTATAATTCCAGACGTACAAACAGTTTGAAAAGTCGTGAAAATTTGACAATAGGAGAATTCACTCTAGTACTTAACATATTATTACAAAGCTATAAATGGATTATTCAGAACGTACACAATTTGGTATGATATGCGCTTCTAAATAGGAGACAACGCATGCGGATGTAGTTTTGCTGCGAAGGTCAAACATCGGTTAAATAATGCTGTTACTCCAATTCAATTTGCGCCACTGTAGCCGAGAGGACGTTTATTTTTAATAGAAATAATAATATTATTATTATTATTATTATTATTATTATTATTATTATTACTATATTTTAACGCAGAAAATACACGAGACCCTCTGCGCGCAGGATATACCGCCACCGATTGTTCGCATCGCCTTTTGAACACCGCACAACAATGAGCATAGAACGTGATAAATGATAAAATATATACATCTTTCCATTATATTATTATTTTCGTGTGCAGCTCATCGTCTAGACTCGTTTCGGCGTAGACACTAGGCAGTCCAACGTCCGGCTCGCCGCAGACCCGTGTCATCGGAGTGTGGGTATTATTATATTATAATATAAAATAATAAATTATTATTGTCGATACCTGCCCGGCGGATAAGAAGGCGATTGTCGCGCGTGTACCAGATTATATCCGCACAATATCGTTGTACGTCGTACACGTTATGTACAGTTATTTACAACTGTTTTGCCGTTCCAATAATAACAATAATAGTAATATAATAAACGCGTACGACAATAATATCACTTAGATATATATATTATATAACATCATCTTGTCCGACGACTGAAACCGAGAAAAATAAACACAAGTAACGTGTGTCACCCCGCGGCGGCGGCTAAACCCTAGGCGTATTGCCCGGGGTGTCGGCGTATTGTGCGTTGGATATTGTCGTCCGAAATCGGTGTACGTTTTTCAAACATTAATAATTTATTGTCATTGAATTTTATTTCTTGACTTCCCTCGCTCGTCGGCTGCGGTGAATTAGGCTAGTACAAAACGATGATATTATATAGGTCTTTAAAAATAAATAGAATAATGGCATACCGTCTCTTTCGCCCCGAACAAACGCCGCCGCCCATACGACACTGCAGTTTCGAATTCGAGGAAAATATTTTTCATTATATCGGTTTCCGACGGTAAGTACGAATTATTTTTGTCGCAGAGCTGGAGCACACGAGCACAAGTGAGTAGGTACACATTTAATACATGGTCTGCATGGTCAAGCAAATCAGATAACGGGAATAACAAATTATTTTTGCACCGAACAAAAATGTAAAACATTGCGGTGTGTATAGGTATATTATCATTTATTATAAACAGTCATACACATACACACACACCTTTTGTAAGCAAATTGAAAAAAATATTACAGGTATACCTAGTCAAACTATGTACTAATTTTGTCGATATTAAATATTATGCTTATAGCCTATTGTCCATAGCTATAAAAGAAAATTGTGGATGGACTGTAGACAGCATATACTTAACAAACAAATGTCACGTAATTAACTCATGCTTAACGAATGACTAGTACCTACCTAAAATTGAAAGGGTTAAAACTAGTTTTAAGTAAAAATTACAGTTTTTCCCTAGTTTTTAAGAAAAGTTCTAGGAGTTTTTCACTATTGAATCCATCCTCCCCTCCTACAAAGTACCACATTCACTGTATGATATCAGAAAATGAATCGCGGAAAAAACGGGCGGGACCATTTTCCTCCAAAAACGAGATACCGTTTTCCTCCACTGTCCATTTTCCGCCAAAAACAAAAAAGGTTGGTTTCCATTTTCCTCCACATTATTTTTGACTAAAATTATGTCTATTTTCCTCCAATATTTTAGTCAGTGTTTTTATTATAAAAATAGAGTATGGCTAGGATCACATTTTGCGCGTATCTGTTGATTAAATTCTAGTCGCGTTCTTATCGGCTAGGGAAAAACGCTAGTCCAAGTGTCTGACAGCACACGCGGTTTATAACAGTCGATTGTAACTTGAAAAAGTAAATCGACAAATAGTAAATAATGCATGTAAGCGAAAAGCAATTGACGATTTATTCTCACGACCGAAAAAGGTGATACTTAAGGAATTAGGACAAAGTTCTGCCGACTGTTCAAATTTTGATGAAACCGATATTCATAAAATCAGGAAAAATATTTATGCAGCCCGTCAATCTTTGCTGTCGAACCTGCCGAAAAATATTGAAGAGGTACATTTAGCAATCAACAATATGGATATTAAAACTACTTCCGAAGAACAATTTTTACTTGTTAATGATGATAATAAAAATGTGTTAATATTTTCTTGTTACCAAAACTTGAAATTTTTATGTGAATCTGAAAATATTTATTGCGATGGTACATTTACATACAGTGCTAAACATTTTAACCAAATGTTTACAATACATGGCTTTAAAAACGGACATTATATACCAGTTGTGTTTTGTCTTCTAGTTAATAAATCTACTGATACATATGTTAATACATTTAATCATATTTTACTTAAATGTATTGAATTAAAATTGACAATAAATCCAAAATCAATCACTATTGATTTCGAGCAAGCTATTCATGATGCTGTTTCTATAGTATGGCCTGATACACAAATAGTTGGCTGTAGGTTTCGGAAAATCCAAAATCTCGGTTTAGTTCAATACTATAAAGAAAAAAATTCTGAAATTGGGTCTTGGATAAGAAACACGTTTGGACTCACATTTCTTATTCCACAATACGTTTCCAAATGTTTTATTGAAGACTTTATGAGTATTATACCAAACGATCGAAGAGTGAGTCAGTACGCTGATTATTTAACCGATACGTATATTTCGGAAAATTCTATATTTCCACCAGTTATTTGGGCAGAATCGTCTTCTTCGTTATCAAGAACCACTAATGCATGCGAGTCTTTCCACTCTCATTTCAAAGAAAACTTTTATAAAGAAAAGCCTAATATATTTATGTGGCTTAATATCATTAAGCAAACTCAAACTAATATTTATTGTAAAATAAGAAGTATACATGTTCCAAAAAAATCAAAGGATTACCGAGCAAACAAGCGTCGTGGAGCAATCGACGATGCTATTATTAAATTACAAAACGGAGAAATGTCTAGGTATGTACCTAATTACAAAAAGTGAAATAATTATTCATATTATATCTAATTTTTATTTTCTTCCAACAGGTATTCATTTGTTGCCGAGATGTCTTATAATTATAAAAAAATCTAATATTATTTACTGCAGTGATTTTACTATATTTTATATCTTTTATTTTACATAGTATATTATTAACTAATTTATTATTTTATTAATAGATTCATGCATTTTTATCGACGTGCATACTTTTTTATTATTTTCATTATCTTTTTACTATATTTTATATTTTACATATTATCTGGTTGCGTTATCATCAATCCCTTTTTATTGTTTTATTTATTGGAGGAAAATGGAAAGTGGAGGAAAATGGTCAAAAATTATTTTTTTTTTTTTTGGAGGAAAATGGATAGTGGAGGAAAACGGTATCCCGTTTTTGGAGGAAAATGGCTACGGCCGAAAAAACTCCCCCCCCCCCCAAAAAAAATTAAATATAAATGTGAACATAAGTATACCTTACTCCTAATTAGTATTTAGTAATTACCGTGTGGAGTGTACCTATAACAAAATATAATATATTATTATGATGAAAATAATGTCATAAATTATTATCATGTGTAATTTGTATATAAATGTAGTATGTATTTACCTAAGATGTTATACTTAACCCCTTATGTTTTTTTACTTATAACATATAACACTGTATATTATGTATTGATGAGGTCATATTTATATTTAAATATTTTTTACTATCACAAATTGTTCTTTATATAAAATTAATAATGCAGCATGAACCATATTCAGACATAAAATTATTTATATTTATACATTTTCATTGAATAAATAGGCAAAACAAAATGTATTTTATTAATTGATCCGCAAATAAAATTGCCTATATTGGCTATAATAATTTATGAATCATTAATTAGTATTCCTACAATTAGTGATTCATAAATTTTAATAAAAGAAGGAATTTTTAGAAAAATTCCTTCTTTTATTAAAATTTATGAATCATTAATTACTAATTAGGAGTAGAGTATAGGCGCATGTGTTCACATTAATATTTCATTTTTTTTCCGCGGACTTTTTTTCCGCTTACCTAGAAAAGATATTGAAGTTGAAGACTAGAGTCAACTTTTATTGCTCAAAAATAAAGTGAATTATGAATTATGATAATATATACGAGCAATACATCTCATAATTGTACACCCAAACTCAATACACATTAATATGCAATGCTATAAATAATTTCGTATAATCTAAGTTACTGAATGCAGGTGCAATACGTGTTTTATACATCTTAACTGTTAAAAGTCATTGAAATTAACGATTATACAACATGAAAAATAATAGTATATCTTACTTAAATTACGATAAGCAAAATTACCTATTTTAATGTCATTTCTGATGTGTTACGTTATCTTTATGTGTGCCCGTAATATTTGTTCACATATGATAATACAATATGTATAGGTAATTAACATTAATTAATCAAGTTTTGGATTAATAAAAAAATGTATAATGCATGTTATAATAAATAAAATGCAAGTAACAGTAAAAAAAAGGTATTTAAAGAGTGTCAGTCGAAACTATCAAGTTGCCACTATCGAGTTACATTACCTATCAAAGCGTACGACATCAAAAAAATCAGGTATGACGTCCTTACATATATATATATTATTTAAATTCACTTATTATAGTTTTTATTATTATCCATTTACCCACTTTTTTAATCTTGAAATACCAACTAGATTCACATTTATATCAGAAAAGATATTGAAGTTAGAAATTGATGTACATTTTTCTTCTATAAAATGTCTTAACAGTTAACATACAAAAATACGCATCATTTTAAAATCAACATATTCATTGCTGCAATGAAAATCTAAAATAAAAATTGTATCATTAAGTGTATACAAAATAAATATTCTGTTTCTTCATAAACTCATTAATATACCATGGGTTGATGGAAGTTTGACCAATAAAAGTTAGGTGATAAAACTGTTTTCATACAAAGCGATATACATTTTCTATTAACGAAAAATACTATTAAACTTTTTAGGTTAATTTTGGGTAGGAATGAAAAACATTTGAATAAGATGTAAGAAAAATTACGTTGCTGTAACTTATTTTTATTCAAAATAAAAAGTTTTGAACTTGTTACAATATAGTTGAGCAATAACTACTATTTATTTGATTATTTTGATTGTATGTATCAACATTTTTTATAGACCAACATGTCACCGGTGCAAGTATGGGTCTTATTTTCAATGCTAGTTATTTTAAACCAGGCTTTAACATTTGTCCCCAAAATATCTCCAAGGAAAGATGATGATGGGCTGCAAATCGGCGTAAATAATACTAGTCCAAAAGCTAAGAATCAAGAAAGCTTATTCAAAATCAAAAATAGACCGCAAATCGGCGTAGATATTTTTCGTATTCGTGATAGCAACAATTTTAATAATCTATCAGGCAAATACAGAAACAAATACGACTGGACTCGCATAGCCGTAAAAGTAAAAGGACACCAACACCACCAGCTCAATCACACCAACGAAGACAAAAAACTACAAGGACACAAACAAAAAAATAGACCACAAATCGATATACAAATTTTTCGTATTCGTGAACGCAAAAATGTTAATAAACCATCAGGCAAATACGAAAACAAATACGACCAGACTCGCATAGCCGTAAAAGTAAACGTAAAAGGACACAATCACAAGCACACTCACACAAGCACAAGCACACCAACAAAGACAAAAAACTACAAGCACACGAGCACAAGCACACCAATGAAGACAAAAGACTATACGGACACAATCACAAACTCATTCACAGAGACATAAAACCACAGAATCATACATGGATCCAACGGACGGGGCAAAATACAGTTCAAAGTTTAAAGTAATATTCTCTATTCACATTCATTAACTTAATGGCGCTGATCGGAGACTTCTCTTCCCCCTAAGGTGCCCCATTTTTTGGTGGTGTGGAGGAATAACCGAAGAAATGCTTACCACAGTATCAATAATTTTGTACCAATAGACGTTAAATAATTAATATTTTACTTTTTATGTTATGTACTATTAAAACTTTTTAAATTGAAATTGTTTTACGATAATAATACATTGTGCTAGGTGAATTCAGTTGTACTGCTCAATACTTTGATTTTAAACTCGTTTACATACATACGAAAAATATTCTCAAGGTTTAAAAAAAGAAAAATTAAAGTTTCATTTTTTATCGATATTTGAAACGAAATTTGTGTTTGGAAATCAATGTTTTGAGACTTTCAGGGCGAAAAACGTGTAAAACGGCACTGATATACACAAACGAGTAAAAGGTGTTCTTAGATGATCGAAGTATCCATTGTAAAAACATAGATACAAACAATTTCCGAATTAATTTCAAATATAATGCATTAAGTTAAAATCATGTTATCGGTTATCACAATATAACCGTCATTAAAAATATTCAACTCGTGTGCAGTAACAACAAACTATTTATAGTAAGAACTGTAAGATACATTTTCAACAATATGTTTAGTTATTATTTAAACAATTTGAAAGTTGGACGGTTACTATGTATGACCCTCCATTCTTCGACCCGCAGTTAGGTGGTAAGTAATCATAAAATAAATTAATCTACTTATTTTCAACCGAGTTAAGTTAATATTTTTCTCATTATAACTGTCTTTTAAACTATATTAGCTTATTATAAGCCAATGCACTTGGCCAACTCAAGTAAATTGTTTTATAAAATTTCTTAACCTTCATAAATGCGTATAAGTCTTGTACCTGGCTATATACCGCTATAGCGCGTGCGCTGATAAGTCCGTTACAGAAAATTTATCGTCGAATCATTTAATCATTTTTGTGGTTATGGCCCCGCGGTTGATATCGATTTTTATTTTTTTCTTCCTTGCCATTTTATCGGTCTCGTGTAACTACTGTATTATATACGTATAAAAAATAGATATAGGTACCTAACCTACATGCACTTATTTATATATATATATATATATATCAACGTAATATTTTCATATGTTATTCGAGTTTTATTACCGGAAAGAATCTCTTCCGTGAAACATTAATCTGGTATCTCTTTCGGGATATGCGCCCTACATAAATATAGATGGAAAAATATAAAATACTAATAGGAGACGGAGCGGAGATAGAAAAGGAAAAAAACAAATAATAATAATAATACCGCAGCGGCGTTTTTATTGCCGTCCGTCGGCAATATTTTCCCCATATAAATATATATTATATCCCTCGGTGTGTACTTTATTTCAAGACCGTTTTCTATTAAATAATAATAATAATAATAATAATAATAATAGTGTTATTGTATATACACAGGATTATTCAAAATGAATTATCCGATGCTTTGCCCCTGGCTTCCAAGTTCACAATATCTAAAGCCACGTGATGACTACTTTTTTTGCGAATATGCTTCCGATACCGCAGTACGGATATCTATTTTCATTAGCATAGAATTAATTTGAGTTTCGACCAGATGTCGTCCGTTTGACGAAGGGAATAGGCACCATTAATTATAAATTTGAAATATTATTATTTTATTTTATCTATCGTAATATTACTCCAACCTTAAGAACTAAAATTGATATGCCTAGGTTTAAGCATTTTAAATCGGATGAATCATTTTCAATAATCCTATATTAAGCATAGGTACACTCAAAGTATTTGTCCTATATGACGGAAGTGTTATTTGAGGGGCGGTGGTCGGGAGTAGAACTGAAGTGGTTGGTGGGCACTTTGGCGAGATATATTATGGTACGCTGTAGTGGAAATATTATAATATAGGTTAGCTAACAATTTTCTTTTTACTTACGCATTTTCATTGATCCATCGGGGTATATTATAATATAATAATGAAGCAAGAGATGAGAATAACTGCGGCAGTTTGGCTCGCCCGCGAACGTCTCGCGAATCGTTTGCCCGCCCACAGCTGCACCCCCTTACACGCTGCAGCCGCCTACACTGCGGCTATACGCTGTATATATATATATATATGTATAACACGTTATAATTAATAATATTACGCGAAACTAAAGTTATTCCGTTCAAAAGTCGCCCCGTAAAATAGCGCCGGCACCGAACGCCGGGCGATTAATTTAACTCGACTGCCTATATATATATATATATATATATATGTATATACATAGAGCACGAGTGTATATATATTATTATAATATATATACATCCTCCCTCCCGGCCGGGGCGGTTGCAGTCGTGGAGGGGCGGAAAAGGGGTCTTAAAACGCCGAAACTTTACTCTAAACGACCGCCGCCGCCGCCACCACCGGCCATTATATTATATAACCCTCTCCTCTTTCGTCTTCTCGACCCGCCCCCCAACCTACCCATTTAATATTATTCGTGCTCGGCGACGGCAGCGTGTGCGTTCTTATGCAATGACGTTTGTTGTATATATATATATATATATATATATGTATATATATAATTCGCAGCGGAGCAGCGGATGCCGTGCTCCGGTCGAAGAGCGTAGCTGTCGGTGGGCGGGAGGGTGGCACGCGGGACGAATAATTACCCAGTAATTCATTCGGGTAATTAAAATAACCAGCATCAATACGGTATGGCTGCTGCCGCTGCCGCTGCGGAGAGAGATGAGGTGTTTTCGAGTATCATAATTTATATATATATATACATAGGAATAATACATTATTATGCAGTGGGTAGTATAATATAGTGTGCGGGTAACGACCGTAATTTATTCACTCGATCGAGTTATTTATAAACGGTTTTTCGTATTATCGGCGGTGGTTCGCGTTAAATAATATATATATATATATATACACACATTATAATATATACTCTCCTCTCCGCTCCGCACATTTATAACACACATTTATATACAGCAGCCTTATAGGATACTCGGATACCGGAGGAGTTATAAAATTTCTACGCGTTTTTCTCCGCCTCGCCCATCGTGATTACCGCGCGGTATATTATTTAACCACGCGGTACCGGCGAACATGTAATGCGTATAATATGTACCTGCCTATATTTTACCATTATGCCTACCTCGCATATCATCTAGTTCGAACTTTTAAACATTGTTATCGTGGTGTTGTTCGACCAGTGCACCCAAGTCCGATATCGTTCGAAAAAAAGACACTACCTATAAGACAGTAGTCAATTCGGTCAGAAATTGGTTTTTTTATAATTAGTCGACAATATTGTAAGTACTAAGATTGATTTGTACATCATACATTGCTCAGGTTCTATTACTGTAGATACTGATCGGTGCTTTTTAACAAAGAGATGCAAAAAGTGGTTAAAAATAACACAATTTTTAAGAGACATGTGTTTTATTACGAGGGATGAATTCTTGGTGTATGTTAAGAGGGCGATACACCCGCAAGAATTGTCTCCGTCTTACAAACGAATGACATAGGTAGCAAATGTACACGGTCTGAATAATCCATTTAACTCTATGTTTAATATCAGAGTGAATTGCCATATCATACGATTTTCAAGCAAGAATATAATATTATCTAGTAAAACTAATTTATTTTTATTTATTATATTTTGATTTTAAATTTATTCTCATTTTTGAAAATGCACCAGTAATTTAACATTTTTAAATGGTCTTCCCGCTTTAAAATTAAAATCCAAAAAAAACCTATGAGATTCACTAGACATATGTTCAGTGTTAAATATTACTTGAAAATTTGATAATATGACAATTTACTAAAATATATTACACATAACAGAGTTAAATGTATTACTCAGAACGTACATTTTGCTATAAATAAAATAAAATATAATACTGATATAAAATTCGATGAAATATTAATTATACATTTCAAACCAGAATGACCTATTAGACTCCACTGGCGGACTCTTCATTCGATAGTGTATTGGCTTACGTCAAGTCTTACCTACTGAGACGGCGACTGAATCGCAAATGATGACGACTTCAACTCAAAGGGGAAACGCCGTTATATTTTCACGGGGTTTTGTTATTGATGAGTGTATGTGCCCTACTGCCCTGCAGACCTCTACGAGAAGTTCGATGCGATTGGCAGTATTCGGACTAATTAGGCGCCCCATGCAATATTGAAGAAACGCGTTCCCCTCTTGCACCTTGTCTGGTCTGCGCGGCACGACGTCGAAGGTCGAAGGTGCGATGTGTTGCTCTAAGCACCCGGGAAAAAAAAGAAATTGGAAAAAAATTCACCCCCGATACGACATGGCCGAACATCGATTTCCTCCCGACGACTGTTCGATACTGTGTACATAGCTTTCCGTTGAATAAATTGTCGCGGTGTACCTACCAATAATCGACTAAAAAAAACAACATATATATACGAGAAACCGGACGGGACACCCAGTAGACCGGTTGTCTCGCGCTTCAATCACCTCGGATAGTGCCGTATGTGCATTAGAATATTATGAAGTATCAGTGTCGTGTGTGGGATATTTAATGAGGGGGGGGGGGCGTGAAAATAAATAAGTGCACAGTTGTATGCACTAGAAACGGATTTGAAAGATTTAATTGGTCGCTTTACTAGTAATATAAAACTATATACCACTATTAAACATCAATAAATATAATAATTAATATATATTGGCATCAAATACAATAATTGTTTTTTTTTTCATTTCGTCTATTCTATAAACTGCGAATACATTTGGTTTGGAATGTTTTTTCATTCTTTTTCTCTTTAATTTGCAATTTGAAAACTAATTTGACATTATTCCTGACATTATTAAATGGTACCAATGCGGTATAGTGTACAAACTATATCAGTGAAAACGATGGCAAAAGCATCGTATCCCAACGTGTTTAGGAGACCATAAAAAGAAAATAGCAAAGATTATGTGGATTTCCATTATCCATATAGGTTCTTACGGCAATGGAGGAAACGAAACGTCACCGTGTTACTGCCGTGACAACAAAACGCGAAAATCTTTCGAGATCGTGGTGGCTAGTAGCTAGAGTTGGATATATATATATATGTGTATAAGAGTAATAATCTTATCAACATTGTAAGTCGTTGGTAACAATTGTTAAAACTAACATAAAACTGACAACTGTTAACTAAAGATATGTATGTATTCATATACTCTTTTTTTACACGTTGCTTAATAAGACAATATAAAATAATATCACAAATAATTTTAAACAATACACTAAGGTTGGCAGTGGTTTCAAACCATGATCATTTAGCACCGTACATACGCCACGGCGAAGTATTATAATTTATAAATGTATAAATGCAATATAAAAACATTACCGAATTCCGAAAAAAAATGACACCGTCGAGTATTGAACTGTCGGTTAACGTTGACCTGTAGAAATTAGAAATATTAAACCATAACCGCCGTACATGACAAATGTACGTTTGGCAATAAAAATTTTGGGTTGTTACTTATTAACTATGTAATATAGGTACTATAAATATACGCATATTATATCAAACCTAATGGCAAGAACACTAATACAATTAACGATCTGTGTTTTCACTTTAGTTTTTTACGATGTTTCAAAACTATTGTTGAGTACCTATGTTCAATATTATGACATAAAAATACTCATAAAGTCATAACTCAATTAACAAAATAAAATACTAACGTACACTTGTACATTGTTACCTCTATAATGTGGTTATGGACGTTCAACATATTTTATTGAATATACGGATAATCTTATTGTATATTAAAGCGTCAAGTTACCTGACGGCTAAAGTTACTAATTAAATTAGAGGAAGGCTCGAAAAAATAGCGTTCAACATAAAGTTTAAAAAAATCGAATTATTCAAACTTTAACGCCTATCGTAGAAAAAGTTTTAAAATTATGAACAAAATGATTAGGCAACATAATGGCATTAACCGTTCAGTCGTTAAAAAAAAAAACATTATAAATTCCATCAAACGATAAAACAGGATGAAAAATAAAACATAAAATGTCGAAAATTCTTATGCATAAAAAAATGCATTTGCCTACAGCGAAGTAGCGATGGATCGAATTTTTTAAAAATAATTTCGCGTCTACTTTAATATCTATACATATATAATATTTAATCGATGGAATGACATCGTCTGGAATTATTAAAATATTAAAAATCTTTCGAAAAACCGAAAATCGATCGCGTTGAAAACGGCCTGGTTTAGTTTCGACGACGTCGTTGCGAATTTCGATGTATAGTTTTCGCGTGTGTACTCTCGCGATTCGTTCTTACCGTCCGTTCTGCACCCTTCCCCCCCCCCAACTCTTGTTTATAGAACATATATGTGTGTGTGTGTCTGCTGCAGCCCGTCGATGTTGTACGTGTACGTGTCGATCATTGCGAGCTATAGCCGATGGGGGGGGGGAGGAGGGTTGAGAGGAGAAACGTCGACTGGCAATCATCGTGATGTAGCTCTGTCCCCCCACCCCACCTGTAAATCGCCGACCTGTACGTCTCGCGTAGGCTGCACAGCGTAGGGGAGGTTTTCGCAGCATCGCGAGGTCAGCTGCCACCGGGGCAAAACGTAACGGGGCGTCCCACCCTGCACCCTGTATAATAATATATATAGGTCTATATATATATATATATAATACACACACACACACACACACACACACACACACACATATATATATATTGCAGTACAGACGTACACTGCACAACGCCCCGTGCGAACGATGATGATAATAATAATACGCACTCCGGTTATTAGTCCCGAGTTACACATTAACCGAGGGCACCGGCCGCGGCGATTCTCTCGTCCGTCGTCAAAAATAAAGACCACCGCTCCGGTAATCGCGGTCGTTGGCGTATATACCGCGTATAACTACGTTCGCGGGCGGCTGCGAGAGCGTGTTTATATATATATATGTGTGTATACACGCACACGGATTGTACAGCGTTTGTCGATTACAGACTATTTCCCTCGTCGCGGAGAGAGACGCAGTTTTACAAGAATCATTCCCATTATATTTATACACGTACATACATATATATATATATATATTGATAGTGAGAGCGAGAGAGAGATTTGCAGTTGGGGCGCAGCTCTGTAGTGGAAGTAGAGTCTCGGCCGGCACTTTCGGGTCCCCAATAATACACTAATAATAATAATACACATAATAGCACATTACGCGAGAAAATCGAATCGATTACGTGTCCTGCGATACGTTCGTTGTCACCGTCGTTTCGCGTATATTTCGCTGCTGCTGCTACAGATGCGCATTTTGCTCCGGTCCGATCCAATCAATGTTTTTCTAATATAATATTATATGATCGACCGGACTGGGCTACCATATTGACAATGCGTTTTCGTTCACATATGACCGTCGTAACATACACCTCCTATCAATTTCTGATAACTCACAATTATAATTTGAAAAAAAAAAGAAAACCTCAACAACCACTACACACATGCATATTATATAACGTGTTTGTTCGATAGAAATCGTTTTTAGTAACGACCCTACGGAAAATAAAATTAAACCATTTCAACGATCAAAAATGACTTGACTAGAAACATTATCAAATTTCTTAGAATAATATGGGATTTTGGTAATTTTTTTTTTTATTTGATAGAAACTTTATTCAGGTTGTACTGGACTCCGATTTTTGAATTAACATTATATACATCATCGCAGTAGTCATGAAAATATATTTCAAAATATTGAAAAATGTGTGTTATACAGACATTTAGTAGAACTTCTGACAATATACCTACTTCTCTAAATCAGGGTCTTTTCCCCAGATGTGCATAAAGTCTTCAAAATTACATCGTTTTTAAAATAATAATTAAACATTGAAATCTGACTATTCCAAGAGACACTAGAGTTTTTCCTGCAGTGGGACAAGTTTTAGCAATAAAAGCTCGTCGACTTAATAGGGTCCCACTAATTGGTAATGCAAATGTTATTTTTTTCCACAGACTATCGAAGGTGTACACGGAATTAGGGTGTACTCTGAAATTTAAGTGTATTATAATTCATGTTTGTTTCCATTATTGTTTTTTTCGAAAATAATTTATACGGACTATCGTGCGGGTGTATTCGTGTATGGGTATACAGTCTTGCATATTATATATGTATAAAACGGACCGAATTCGACTCGCCACAATTCCGCTCGGGACGGAAATAACGTCGCGAAATTACGTTTTCCATCAAACAAAATCACTTTCTATGTATATGCGCATAGGTATATCGGTGTACATACGTCGAGGCGGTCGTATATATAATAATAATATACACGTCAGTCGGCCGGCATACACTTTATAATATGTCTATATACGCACACTCTGAGTTTTGGGTAGGTACATGACACGTGTGTGTATATAATATATACTCGTGTGAGTGCGTGTACAGAAACGGTCACGCGTGTATGGCGACGGAAAGCTTTTTGTGAAATATTTACAAGTACCTGCGGTAGAGGGTTTTTCTCTTTAGTTTTCTTCCTTTCTTTCTTCCGTTTTTTTCGAGCGCCTTCTCCCCCCCCCCCCACGCCGATATCATTCAATTCGACCGCTGTATAAATGTACCGCCGCGTACAAGCGCCGTATCGCTTGAACCCTGCACAACTACCTCCCTCCCCTAGCCGACGATCGCCCGCGACGGGACGGCTCGACCGACCGACCGACCGACCGACGGATACAAACGGAATGGTTAAAAAGTCGTTGGACCGTGTTACCCCACACTGAAGCAGACAACCGCGATCGTTGCAACATACATATATATATATATGAAAGGAAATCCACTGTGAGGATATACATAATATTGGTATATTACATACACATACGCACGACCGACTTGCTAGTGCCTTTAGCATGCGTGTGTATATACACATTATATACATATATGGGGCCAAAGCGAACGGGTGTTTAGGTGGTCGTGACGACCGTTATAGTTCATGCGAAAATGCAACAAATTTTTACTCATCCCGACGATGATCTATACTTTCAAAAAACCAATAATTGGACAGTAAGTAATAAGGATAACTAAATAATGTGTATATATACATGCATTATACATATATAGTTGCAGGAAGCTTCTTCCCAATAAAGTAATAAGTGTTCAATATTGTATTTCAAAAATACTCACAATACCCTGTAGTAAAATGGTACGGTGTATTCCTGAATTCGTTTTCAATCTAAGTTAGTAATAGGTAGTAACAAATTTTTTTTGATTTTTTTCTCGTTAATTACAAATTATGTTTTCGAGTAGTTTTAGTTGTTTTTTAGGGAGGGGCTGCTAATAATTTTTAAATGGCTGGTACAATTGAAGTTACAATATTTTTTAATTCTATGACACTTGAGTACATGACCATTAATAAAGAACAACATATATATACCTAACAAAATGACGAGAAAAAAATGTTTTACAATTTAATTTTTAAAAGATTTGATTAATATGGGGTGGGGGTTAGCGTGAAGTACACTGAGCTTTTGACCTTGCTATAATTTTTATACTTTCTATCGTTGCTTGACTATTGTTTGCTTTGTTATGATATTGTATAACGTTTGTTTCTATAAATATAATATAATATGTATGATAATTACATATAATATACGTATATACAGTACGCGCGTCACTCCGCGCATTGCACAATATATATATATATATGTATAGTATATATATATTTATGAACAGGAAACACCACCCGGACTCGTGAACTCTTCAATGCATTCCTGTGACACATTGACCTGCATTTCTATAACTGCATCCGCCGAGAGCAGTCCGTCAGAAGCAGTGATCGACTGCGTATTCATACTCGGGGGCGATATTTTATTATATCCCACCCTAAAAAGCTTTTGACGCGGATCTATATTTTCGTCAACTTTTCCTACCCAATTTACTGTAGAGTGCACGTTATTAGTTACGTCCGTCCGACCAAACTCAATCCGAAACGCAGCCGGCCTTCTGTTTGGATCCGGTATGGGTTCGAAATAAATTAAATATAGATAATTGGCATGGGAAAGGCTGAGCCGTATAGTTCGGCCAGCATAATTCTTAATATGCCACGGAGGCAGTACCTATACAATTTTAAAGTTAAATTGTTCTCTACTGTAGGTTAAGGCGTTAAGTTGTAGTCCGACTTAGCTTGCGGTATATATTATATAATATTATTCAAGACTATGATAATATACTCTATACACGACTTGGTGATTACCTTAAGAGATATGTACTTAAAAAAAATCTTAATCTTAATCTTAATAAAGATATGTACCTTTATATATTATGTACTTAAATAAACACTTATATTTCTTAAAAAGTATTTAAGTTATTAAATATAAAAAAGGTTTACATAATTTGAAATCATTTCGAAATAACATATTTGAAATTAATATTCTGACTTAAAATGATGCAAAAAAAATATTTTCAAAAACGTTAATGCTTTTAGAGAAAACGTGAGATACAATAACCACCTCCATTATTTTGATGAATGTTCTATTGTACATGCACTATTGGACTGCAGGAGGAGAATAATGAGTATAAACACAACTTTGCACAACAACGGTGTATGAAGTTAATAGATATGTTAGGAGTCTTTTAATGCATTAATTATTATTTTTTTTTGATATTTGATAAAAGTGACGACGGATTTAAAAAAAATAAACATTTAAATTAGATAGAAACCTCATTCTCCACGATGGATCTTGTGTTCCTTTCAATCGAGTCAAAAGTAAGGATAAAATTGAGTTTATTATATAACTGTTTAAAATAAACGAGTGAGAGTAATTTCTTAAATTGCATCTTCCCTTGACTGCTAGGTACTCAACATTTTTGGTAATTATCACTTTAAAAAGTTGGAAAATCTATAGGACACCAACCTGAGGCCTATAAAACAAACTCAGCCATAACAGCCTTGTTAAATCCGACGCTGTTCTATACCGATATGGTACTCAAACTGCACTAAAACATAATATATAATAGTACTCATTCACTCAACATTCAGTCATTATATACGGTATATATACCAACAGGAAACGAGGAAGATCTGTCGGAGGGCTGCTCGCCGCCGCTGTGTGCTGGTCTCGATAAGATGAATGGAAGAAATCCGATTAGCCGACCGTTTTCGGTCGTCGATCTGTGTCCACACACACACACACACACACACACACACACACACACACACAAGACCGTATAAAAACGTGCGGACAAAACAGACGACTCGTGCGCCGTTTCGCCACGGACATTATACGGTCAAAAGCGACGCCGTCGATTATATATTATATTATAATCGTGTAAAACATACCGACGATTTTGTCAAGTCTGGTTTTTTTCCTTCCCGCACACACACACACACACACACACACACACACACACACACACAATTTTTTAACGTTTATAATTCGACCTGCAATGCGTCAACACACGCAAAGTGCGTATTAATCGGACGACACTCGTCGGAGGCAAATCGCGACCGAATCGCGATTATACACGGAACCGTCTCCGCGTGTATACCCTAACTATATATACAAACAACGTATACCCCGTGTTTATGTATATTGGTATTTGTGTGTGCGTGTTCGTGCTCGTCTGTGTGTATGCATGTGTATGCCCAGAGTACCTGTGTTGGATTACACACGTTTACGCTTCTAAACGCGGTAGATACCGCCGCCGCCGCCGCCGACCCTGTCCCCCGTGGAGTCAGCGGTATATTATGTATTCTTGTTTACCGGAACGAATCCCCAGGTGCCCACCCGCCACCGCCCGCTCACCCGTGTGGTGTACACACGCATACACACACACACAAGCGCCGCTGCGTGACTTTATACTTCGTAGGTATATAAGGTACCTACCTAACCTACCACTGTTTTTGAATACATATATTTTTTATAATAATATGTCCGTTGTGTGTGTGTGTGTGTGTGTGTGTGTACTTCTTATGGAGCCGCGATATGCGGATTACATGTCGCCGTCCGTCGGTGAAATAGTTATTTTTTTTTATTTGAATTTGTCACGCTGACCAAAACAACGCTGTTCGAACATATATATATATATATAATATAAAATATGTGTTTAACTATAAAAAAGACTGATTTATATACTAGTGCACACACACACACACACACATATATGTTTGTTGTTATATTATAGTTCGAGCGCCGCGACGGCTTCGCAAATACGTGTTGGGACATATTGTACTGTGAGTAATTCATTAGATTTATTATGTTAGTGTGGCGTGTGATACGAGCCACATATTTATATTGTAGTCTCCACTGCGATAGTTATTAATCCGCGGGATGTAATGTTAAACACGCAATAGGTACCTACCCAATAATGTTTTTGATTTATAGTTTATATGCACTTCACTTTATTCGGGAGACTGACTGCTAGACTGCAGTAGATAGTTAAAGTTGTAACGCTACCCAGGTAGATATAAAAGAAGGGGGAGTTAACTTCTAGGTATAGTAGTCATATACTTGTATAGCAGATAGCTAACCACACCTTGGTCAGTGGCTCATTGAGGGTTAACGAGAATGTATGAGTGTGGGATGGGGTGGGCAAGACTTATTTTCCACTCCATAGAACCAAAGGTGTGTTGCCATATATAAGTGCTATACAAATTCACCGCTGCAGTTTAGGTGACGGTTAACGTTTTAATAACTACCGACTACAAGACTGGCTACGCTCGAAATTTAACATTTTGCATAGAAATGTTGTAGAATGATATTGTGTTAGGAATTATTAAGAAATATTTTCGTCTGTATGATAAAATACAATGAATGAATAAAACATTAAATTTCAAACATTATTTTAAATAAACCCTAATGTTTAATCATAATGTCTTTACTCTGAACACTACACAATAAAAACTTATACCAAATGAAAAGTATGAATGGTATAATAGGAAGAAGGTAAAGTATAATTTGTACCAAAAATTCAATATGCTAATATAATGATAATATGAGCCTATAATACACATTACACATACATCATATTGTATAATATACTTAATATTTTCGTTCATTTTTTCCCAATAAAAGTTACAGCACATATGAATTATTGAACTACATACCAATACCTATAAGAGTAATATTAAAATATGCTATGCTGCTACAAGCCTATATCATATTATGATTCCACCCCGACCATCCCATCTTTTAATAACCATTTGTAGTTCTGTATTTTTGAATAATAATATTAGATTGTTAATACATTTTTTATTCATTTTTGGTGGTTTCTATTTTTTTAACCAATAAGATAATGTCGAAACGGCATTTATATTTGATGTATGGAAATTCAACAAAAAAAGTCAATACATTTTTGGGTTTACGAGTGCTATAATTAGCCGCTAAATGAATAGACTTGCTGCAGTAAATAAGATTTTTTTAGTGTTTGTTTTTTCAACCGCAGTCATCGCAGACCAGCCCACCGTGTGCCACTACGTATAAAATATCACCACTCGCTATATAAGTATGGTATGTGTGTACACGGCGAGAACACGGGCAATTATTTGTGTATATACAAGAGCAGCGAGTGAAAAAGGATATTTTGTTTCGTCCCACTGTTATAATAATATAATATACTATTTTGTACACTCGGAGAATATATTATGCTCTGCACATAATATATAAAATCGATGTGTTTTATGTATAGAGTCGCGTCGCGTGCAATTCGATTAATTTTATTATATAAACTTCTCTTGTTGACTTAGTCGAGTACGGTTATATTGCCGTATAATATATACGTGTACACGCTGAAAGCAAAAAGTTATACGCAGAACAGCGGAACACCACGATAATTCCATGTGTAAGTCGAAGAAAAATAAATCCCCGCAAACTCGGTTAAATTTATAATACATATATACATATGTGTGTGTAATATAATATATGTATGTACGACGGTTTTCGACGATTTCTTCAGTCCTCCTCGACCAGACCCGCGAGTTATAGCTGTGTGTATATAAGTGATGCGATACACGAGTTGGGCAAGCCACCGCTGCTCAAAGGGCCGGGCGATGTCGATATACATTCAAATAATAGCTAGGACGACGCGATAAACCAATCTAAGCATAGGTCGAGAACTCCGTTCTCCGAAAAAAGGTCGAGATGTTAAAAAAACTATTACATAATGCATTATACTTGACGGACGGACATTGCATATGTGATGACATCTTAAAAAATGTTATATGCATTTTAAATATACAAAACTGGCACTCTGCATCGGTGCAATTAGAAATTACCGAATTGTAAATAAATTGTCCGCAAAACGATTTTTCAATAATTTATTGAATAATATGCATACGAATTGAAAACTATATGTAAATATTATTTTTATTGATGTTTGACATAAAAAAATTTAATGTTTGTGGAATTTAGGGGGGGGGCATCTAACGCTAACATACCCACCTTTTAAACCACATCCTGGATGGCCAAATTGAATTTATTTTATAGTTATTACTTTAATGGAAATGATCTAACTGTAATTTGATTAAAAACAGGTAAACAGTTTAACTACCAGTCGGGTCTTAAAATGTAGATAGGTTCCTTCTAGCCGATAAACTTTAATTTTTAATGTAAGCATTAGTTTTTTTAATTATAAATCTCACACTTTTAATATGTTATTTTGAAGCCTTTTACTAAATATAGAAAAATATATATATATGTTATTAATATTTATTTATATTACTAAATTATTATTATAATTAGTAGTTTACTAGGTACACAATTTTGATATCTTAGTTTTTAAAAGTTTCCAATTAAAATCTTAATTCTAAAAACCCGTCACTGATATTTTGCAACCTAAGTCATTGTCAGAACTCAGTTTTAAGTTACAAATTGGAATGAAAATGAATAAAATATAAACTCGCGAATCACGGGATTTAGCTATTAGTAAAGTATAAATATGCATATTTGTGAATCTAAAATCATTTTAAATAATAATCTTAATTAGTGGCGGACTTAAGGAGGGGACCAGGGGGGCTTATGTCCCATAAGATTTGTATAGTAAGAAGTAATAGATTTGTTTCCAAAACAACTTTCGAGACGTTTACAATTTCGTTTATAAGACATTACTTTTAATTATATTTTTTTTTGTATACAAATATTTTTATATTTATTCGCTACTTGCTACTTCCCTTCACAAATATTAAAGTGTCATATTTCAAACTAAATTGGTTATAATATTATTATAAGTTATTTTAATTTAAGTATACTACACAAATGCACTTATCGTGAAAAAATTAATACTACATTTTGTTTTCTGCGAGGTTTTCTGTTATATAAATATTCTATCACATCTCTACACTGAAAATAATTAAAAACTATTCTTTGTAAATATCCGCTATGTTTGATAGTCATAAAAATCAACGGGGGCACAAAATACGTCATTGATAAAATGTATAAATGGTTAAATCTGAAGTATGGAAGTTGAAAATGTCAGTTAATGATTCCAGCCGATATAAACTTAGAGAATTATAGCGATTTTCTATACATGATTCACAATTTTTCTGTTACCTATTTGTTTTCGGCTGACATTACTACGTGACATTATTTTTTTTTAAATATAACTTTACCAGTATAATCTAACCCCGACGAGTTTGAGTGGATGAACCACTTTCGTGAATCTTATGAGGTGTCGAAAAATACTTAAGATCAGCTCGTTGTTCTTTATTTAAACTCCCAATACAATCCATTTCGGTTCTTTTAGAGAAAACGATAATACGGTTTCGATATTTATATCGTTCGTCAAATCTTTGCCACCGCGCCGACATCGTTGTAGCGACTCATCACACTTTCAGTGATCCGCCGAAAATTGGCATGGCGGCGGTATAGTGAGGGGGTCACCCCAAAGAGGGGGGTGGGGTTCGGCGAACGTATAGTGTCGTATAAGGAGAACGCGAATATTCGACGAGAGACTTAACGATTTTTACACACGCGACCCGGACGCACGCACCACTGGGTCCGCAGCGGCGGCTGGCTGCAAGATTACCACCGCCGCCGGCGTCGACCGTGCATAATCCTTAATCAAAATAGTTTTGCAAATTCCCAAAAGTCCGCGCGCCCGCAGCCCACGACGACGACGACGACGAAGACGAAGACGATTTCTCTTCGCGATCGCGAATTGGTTAGCGGGGTGTGGTGGAGGGAGAGGGTGAGTGCGTCCCGTTACGGTGAAAAACTCGATTATACTCGGATATGCACACGCACACGCACACGCACACGCACACACACACACACACACACACACACACACACACACACACCTCTCCACGCTTCCGACGGACTTTGTCAAGAGCGTGTGGGTATATACCAGCTATTATAATATACATATACATAGTGCGGCACACACGCGGAGAGGAACGAGTGAGACGATAGGGCCGAGGGACGTGAAATACCTTTACGTTAATTATACATACACCATATAAATATATTTATACACCTATACGGAAAGCAGGGACGCGCGTTCGCGTTATCGTCATTTTAATGTACAGGTTAGGTGTATACCCACTGATTTCGTCGTTTATTAAAATATATACAGGGCGATTCTAGTACCGTAAACCGCGTGATATTCTTGACTTGATGTCTGAACCAACCCTTATCACTCCCCAACCTGAAACGGCCATAAAATCAGAGCGACTAATATGCTCCCTCTAACTGCCAGGGTTGACACTCGGACGCGTTTCATGTGATTCATTTGATGATGTTATTTAAACCCACGCGGTGGAAGAAGGCGCAATGTGTGTGTTTTTTATAATTACCTGTTCATTTTAATGCTGTTTATATTCAAAAAAAATCAAATTACTTTACATCATTTAAAATTGTTTAGAATAAAAACAAAAGAATTTCTTAGAAATAAAATATGTATCGTCGTTTAGGTGTAATAAGAAAATAACTTTTAGGACGAAACAAGAGCTTCCCTCGTTCCATGCGCTGCTTTCTTGGAGATGTGTATACCAACTGCTATGACTTTTTTTGGATAATTCAAAGTCTATACGCTATTATTTTTTCTGCTTCTACCGAAAGGTGGATCAATTAACATGGACAGTAAAACCAGCAAAGGCTCTAGTGATAGGGTTATAGGTACTGCCCTCTGGTCAGGTCTGCAGCGGTCAAGGCGGAGGATCGAGTATTAATATATTCCAGGTCTCACGATAAAAAGTATCATACAGCGTATACGCGGTGCATTTACGACGCATACCTATGGTTAGATCGCTCGAGTGGTGGTGCGTATAGTATCTCTCGTGTATAATAATAATGATAACATGTAGACCGCGAAAACTTAAAAAATAGGAAGACTCGAACGAAAATCCGCCGGAAAGGACTTTGTAAAGTATTTGGCTCGGTCGCGAGATTTTCCATTCAAATAGCACACCGCTGCACACACTTATTTTGGTATACGGTCTAAAACTTTTCGGGTACGTCCGAACAACCACGGCCGGCCGATTCGATGACGTATACAAAATGTGTGTGTGTACATCACTCGCCGTCACCCAAAATACCTGACGTTCACTTGCCGTACACGATCGGAAGATCGCCGTCGTAATGCGTAAAACGCGGTCCACGACGTGAATAATTAACATTTTTTTTTCGTCCCGAAAACTAACTGCACTCGTGCTTAATTAGTTTGGCAATACTAATTATAACAATAATTAAACATTCGAATACCCTTTGACAATTTACCCGTACATGGCCGCTGATGCTCCTACGGATCACCTGCAGGGAAACACAGTAAAAAACAATATTGTCGATTTTGTCCTCATATAATAAGATATTATTTGTTCAAGACATTATAATACTGTAGTCTGTAACTGTTTCAAACATTTTTTTTTTTTCAAGAAAACTAAGATATTGCATTATTTTATAAAACGTTATATTTTATAATAATAAAAAGTAAATATACTTTTATTATTACCTACTTAATATATAGTTTTACGACTCAGTAGAATATATTATTTTATAATATAAAAATGTTTATGAGCTATTACTTTATTAAAATGAGTATTTCTTATTAAATACCATATTGCGACCCCCCCCCCCCCTAAAAAAATGATTCTAACTAGATCCAATTGGCTTAAAGTACCTATAATCACCCCCGAAATAATTGAAGACTGAAGCTCCAAAAGTTGATGACAGACAAACAAAAATGTACACATCATCGCGAAACCAATACGATCGTTGCTAATCTCAGAATTGAAAACAAGAAAAATGTCGACATGAATGATTATTCATATTATTTTATATTAAACAAATGAGGAATTATCTGTAAAACTATTTTTCCATCTACTATTTAATACTATTTAATTATTAACTTATCCCCACGAGTTTTATTTACCAAATTATCGGTTACCAATATAGTCATATAAAACTAAAATTATAGACACATACACACCTATATAGTACCGGATTTTCATTTTTCAAATTATTATCACTGATTTCATAAATCTGAGATTGGCAAACAACTTTCAATGTAAATCTGAAGAAAATTAAAACTGATACGAGTATAATAATTACATATCTACCTCGATGCAAGGGAACACAATCATCTTCCGGAAGACATATTTGAAAGCCTCGGACCTAACCTACCAGTCTCCAATATAATAGCCTTCCTTCAACAGTCTGGTTTGCTCAAACTTATCTAATAACCATACACATTAAATAATTATTTTTTATTCTTTTGTCTTTTTTTTTGTTCTTTTGTTTTGTTTTCTAACACATAACATGTAGTAAAATTATTATAATATATTATATATCCCAATGGCCTTGCTGCCGTTGGTTTTTTTTTGTTTAATAAAAAAAAATAATAATTACATATTAATATGATATGTAATTTATTCTCATTATTTTCATTTTCACCACAATGATTATCTAGAAGGAATTAGAGGGCATTACTGAATATTATAGAAAGTTTTAATATGACAAACGACATATTTGTACAGTTTCTTAAAGCTATTATCGGGACGTTTGAGTGAAAAACAAGACGAACCTGTACAATATGCCTACTATGAAGAATAACTTCTGACTGCGTCTGAGTCAGACCCTATAGACCTAGCCTACGGTTATATAAGCCAACTGATCGGACAGAATATAAACTCACACATATACACACACACATACACACACACATACACACACACATATACAATATCTTTGGTTTGTAAGCATGTATAGCCACACGAGAGAGGCGTAATCGCGGATTACGACTCGGTCTAATCTTCGGGCCGCCGGTTTTGATTGTTTCCCCGTTTTTATCGGAACGGACAACAGCGAATGTTCGGTGGACGGATGAACGGAAACAATTCCAATTTCGTCGAGATTTTTCTCACCGCAGGAAAACCCGCGAAAGATAACGAACATTCGGACGGATTAATATCGCCCCTCTCGTCCAGGCGCCTTTGTTGCGCACCCGGCAGGCCTTAAATTAGTTTTCGTTTTTAATTTTTCCGCCAAACAGTGAGTGCACGCGTCCTCGTTGCTATATACAGCATACCTAACAACCTAACAATATTAACGTATAACCTAACAATATTATACCTGAAGAAATTACATTTTATTGTGTAGTGAGCCGATCCTCACGTCATCACATAATATTATGCCAAATATTAAGCGAGAATGTTAAATATGATTTGTATATCGACCGTAAAATCACACTCACGCAAATCCATTACACGACGTATATATTATGGACGCGTCAAACGAACTTTCTCATTTTTCCAACACATCTACCCATCACGCAAAATACAGGCTATACATTTGTTTCATTTGAAATTGGAAATATTGTAAAATGTATTAACATGTTTGTATAGTTATATCTGCAGACCGGACTTAAAATCAGAATATTAATTTTATTTTTTAAGAGTGCTACACTTATATATACGTCGATCTCAGACAATAAGTAATAACCGCTGTACCTATCTCACACAAACATGTAGTTGAATCAAGCTGACAATTATTCTTTTAAGTACCTATAAAAGACCTTCTTTTTTATGAACACGATGTATAGTATCTATTATAATAATTGAAAACATTAAACAAAAACACTCAACTCAAAATAAAAAGGCAAAATTGATTTTATTTAAATGACATTTAAATTTAATGAAAATATTTTTTTATTAAATCATTATTTAAGCAGATACTTAAATAATACAAATTACCAATTGTAATAACTAAAATAACATACATTTTTGTCAATATTTCTGGTATAAGTTAAAGAAAGTTACACTAAATATATAGATACTGCATGTAGGTTCAGAATTCGTCACTCACTCACATAAGGGTTTCACATGGTTACCGATAGGAAAGACTGAACCCCAATCATGCCCAACATGAAATGTCGAATGTATAAATCACAATCAAGTACGTCCAGATTTTACGAAATTCAGAGATGAATTTCACATCATAGACAATCTTTATGATAAATTAGACCATGTTAAGATGGCAATGAAATAATCACTTATTTAAATAAAATTAATTTAACTAATTAACTAATATAATGTAAACGAATAAGCTAACATAAAGCTAACAAAAAAATAAATATTCAATTAATAATAATAATAATATTAATAATAATAAATAATTTCTTAAAAGTATGAAAAATTACTTAAATCATAATATCCGGAACAGTTGAATTTTCTATTTTTACGGTTAAAATAACAGTACTTGCAGTAATTATACCGGAACTACTTCTTTTGTGTCTATAGGAACGTCTCGTCTAGCTTGTTTAAAGATTTTTCATTCATAGAATAACTCTTGTAGGAGTTTATATAGGTTATGCGCTATACATACAAATAACATAGATTAAATATACATATTTATTTCTCAATGTTTTTGAACTATATGCAAAGAAATACAATAATATTGCGTTTAAACTTTAAATCGTTCCACAGATAGAATGAGAGTTTAAGTCGTACAGGCGTATACTCAACCACACTGTTTCAAACAAACAAATTACAATAAAAATAATTTAAATTGTATTAGATAACTGATATAGTATAATATTGAGTGACGTTAATTACTTCAACATTTTTGTTATAATAGATGAACTTTTTGAATTATAAAAAAAATCGAAATTTTCGATAATTTGTTGCAATAGTTACATATAATTATGTAGTATAGGCAAGAACTTCAAACAAGTAATATTTATGACAATATTTTTTTTAACGCTTGTGATAACATAGGTATTATAATTCAGTAAAAGTTTAATTACCTATGTTTCACCAGGTAAAAAACTGTTTGAGTAAAAAATAACTTTAGATAATATGTCTCTCATCTATTGCTAGGCAGACCGTGGACTTTTGAAGAGGTCCTAACTTAATGTAAATCAGCTTTTAATTTGTAACGGTTTCTAGTTTTTATTGGTAGAATAAAATATTATTACTATAAAGCGTGATGTTACACGAGCCCTGATTTTTAAGAACAGGAGGACGTATATTGACAATATTAACTATTAACTATATATTGTGAAAGATGTCCGAAAAGGCTGACGTTGTAAATTAAATTTATTATTTTCATCCCTATACGACACAATTTTACAACTTTACAAGGGATGATAATAATGGATGATTTGCCCTGCACTTCGCCAAAACCTGATTTGCTGACATCTCGATTTGGCGATAGATGAATAGGCAATATTTAATTTAAAAAATATTGCTAATTTTTGTCGAAAGTACGTGAATGACCTTGACAGTGATAGCTTTATAAGTTCAATGTTCAAAATGATTTTCCTTGTAATAGTGGTGATTTTCTACACATTCATAGGTAATTAGTAGGGCCATTCATGTTCAGAAGAATTTTAGAGCATTAAGTGTAGAGTTTAAACCATATACGATATACATATTTTATTTGTAAATGCATATAACAATTTATTATTGGGTCTATCAACTGTTGAGCTATTTTCAATAAATTTAATATTTTTTTAATAAGTAATAACAATAATCAATTTTTAAATTAGAATGATTGCTCCTGTTTAGAAAATTATTTGGTAATTGATACATGTTTATTTTAATTTTCATGCAATCAGTTTAATATTCAAAGAATATCTCTGTTCGAAAACGTTAATGATAATTTATTCCGTTTTTTCCACGTTAATAATATTATGAAGTAATAATACAATGTACCTACTACCTATTTTGAGCACTTATGTTGTTAATTTGTTATACTGCAGTCAAACGTAGATAATCTGAAAAACGTTATTTTGTACCTACAAAAATTAAATTAACAGATAAAAATAATTGTACTGGGAAAAAAAGTAGTGGAATGTGTACCGGCAAATCAACCAAATTACTTTATACTTTTCTCATTTGGCAATTTGTATTTTTCAATTTAAAGTAGTTTTAAATCGATTTGTTATAATTTATAACAGAATAGTTAATTTCGCATACTAATGACTGCAAAATATGTCACCTTAGCACAAAATAAACATTTTTAAATGCTCGCAGTGGGAGCTACATTGTATTATCGTAATTTGTAACATTATATTATATTAATATTAATATTGTTTCTATATTAAACGTTTTCGAATTTGGATACAATAAAAACGTAAGTACCCAATTATTATGAATGGATAACATTTTTTGTCGGATGATGATGATCGGATCATAATGACCACTTAGTATATAATATATTTTAGAAATACAACAACAGACATTTTTGGCCATTTGGCGGTTTCCTGTACTAATGACAAAACCGAAAAATGTGTTGGTATAATAAAAACGTATTATAATAGTCATTATTGAAGACTATTTAGAAACTAACTGGATAAATTATTATTGATTGAACGGAACGACGACCGAGTACGTAGGTACTCTAATGAGTTTTGAAAACTGAAAAATGTGCAAAATTAAACGATATTAATATACAGCTGGCTGTGGAACTACTCACGACACTAATTTTGCGCCTAGCGATCATCGCTGCACTATAGGGTCAATAAAGATGCGTAGTCGATATAATACACGAATACGATCCAAACGATCGATTTATGGTCGTTGCCACTTACCGCAAGTGCCGAAACTATTTTATACCTCTACATGCTGTAGAGTTGGTCCAATCCCGTAGGGGGGGGGGAGTTGATATTCTACGATTTAAGTGGTCTTGACCTCGAGTTTAAATGGGTTATGAAAACAGCAAATTTAAATATAATATATTTTATTGTTCTACGATCAGGTCGAGTGGTGTACCTATACTGGATATTTTATGCGACACGTTCCGGAACGCTAACGAGAAAGGAAATTTCAATAATTTCGTCGGTTGGTCGTTTACGACGCTATCGTTCGACTATAATAAATTCGTGGTTTTCAATGAGTGGACCTATACTAGTTTTTGGACCAATTGGGCTTCAGAATTGTGTCAAAAATCTCGAAATTTGTACTTAAATCTTTATTTGTTACCTCAAGAAAAAAAATGTATTTGATTCCGCCAAACTAGAAAAGGTTTGATTTTTATTTCCATGACACTCGCTCACCTGCCGTTTTTGTTAGCATTTTTTTTTTTTTTTAATAAGATTATTTTACAATACCCAAAAGTCCCCATCACTCACTGACTAATAGTAATTTTATTTTAATATTTTTGAATCTACCTATCGTCGATTTGAATAATTTATATTTTTTTATTATGGTATATGAGACCATTTTTTAAATAATTCAATTTCCATGTGATTTTTTGACACAATTTTTATAAGTTCACATAAAATTGATAGATTCGTTTATATACCGTTTAACCACTTGAGTGATTTCTCATATTCTACTTGTACTCGTGTGTGACGGAAACAATGAATGCATGCCACCCTTTATTGTGACCTTAGAGAGTGACAATATTTTTTAACCCTCAAGCATTAGCATAATTCTTGGCCTAATCTCGAGGTATGGTATACCCCCTCCCCCCCCCAAAGATCTTATACCTGGTAGCAGTGCCAACAGTGCCATCGAACACTAGAGTGCAAAATATGTACCGGTCAATGTGTTGAATAAACGAGTGCGGTTAGGTTTAGTTAAACGCGGGCGATAAATCGATTAGGACCAGCGATCTGCGACGGAAACATAATACGCGTATCGCATAATATATTATTATTATTTATTATAATAACGTTACGACGATCATGGCCCGCTGCAGTGCACTCGGAGGCCTTTCCACCATCCCTAAAGCCGACACCGCGGGCACACGTAACGTCGACGATATAATAATAATAATAATAATAATAATAACGATAATAATATATAGAACAGCCGGGCGGCGGCGGCGGCGGCGACGGCACGAGCGGACGATGAGACGGCCGGCCAGACCTGGCGAATGGACGACCGCCGCAGAGGAGACGACGACGACGGGTATATAAAATATATTATACATATAGGTAGGAGGTATGATATACATACATATATATATATATATATATAAAATATAATATACGGATGAAAAACGCGTTTCGTCCGGCCGAGGCGATTCATACGTCAATCACTGTTGTTTCGCGCGTAATTGCCCGCACGGACAGGCGGCGGCGGCGGCGGACCAAGAACAATGCGCGTATACTTATATTTATATATTATGTGTACGTACGTAAGTAAGGGGAGGGGGGACCCGCGGGAGAGTGAGATAAAACGAGATTGATTGGTATGTGTGTGCTCGCGAGAACCGCGCGTGCGTGCGCGTGTACTTTTGCCTTACCGCGAGTACCATGTCGATATATATAATAATATAACGAAAATAATTGTCCGTTTTTGTAATACAAGCAGTGTTGTAGTACGACGCGCATGATATATTATTATTACTATTATCATTATCATTATTATTATTATTATTATTATCATTATTATACGCGCATATAATATGTGTGCTCGCGCGATAATATTACAACGCACAATGCGCCCCGCGTTCTCGAATTACTAGTCCTCGGCCGGCCGGCTCAACATAACAATAATAATTACAATACGTCGGCGGCGCCTTTGCAGCGCCGAAACGGTCGCCTCGCTCGCACACAACCCGAAACGTCCCATTATCCCGATTTCGTTCCCTTTTTATCCCTTACATCCCTATGGGGGGGGGGGGCATGTTATGCACATACGAGTATTGTGTGTGTGTGTGGCAGCGACGACTACGACGACAGGGTCCTTTGAAATCTCACCCTCAACCCTCTCGTCGCACAATGCCAATGGACACGATGACGAGCGCCTCGCACGCGTTGTATACATTATTATTCCGCGCGATCGACCTGTTGCGACTTTCGCCATTCGATTCCAATGTACCGTTGTGGGAGGGGTGGGGGTATGTATGAAAAACGAGCCGGTCCGTCGCGATTAATTTTTACCGTCCATTGTACACAAGTATTTATAAACATATAATAATATACTACGCAGTCGACACGAATGCAAAGAAAAAAAAACATTATATTATGTACATGAAAGGAAGAGTGGAATCGTGTCCGAGTCGAAAAATATGTGAGATTCTCCGCTGATGAGAAACTGAAATCGCCTTGCGATAACAATAATAAACCCTCGTCAAAAAAAAAACAACCAAAACACTGCCGAGAAAAGGGAATCGAGAAACATAATATTATATTGTGAGGAATGTGAAAAAAAACTGGAATTAATAGGGAAACTATTCACTTGTTAATATACGCGTATATCATTCAGTAAGGTGGGTCAGCTGATAATCCATAATTAATTATACGTTAATTTAAGTGCCTAAAATTAATTAGTCTTATAATATTGTCTATTGCTTTCATGAATACACTATAGACTATTACAATTACTATATTTGTTAAAAACAGTTCCTGGTCGGGATTATAATAATAATATAATATAAAGGTCTTCTTCCATGCATAAGATATACTGCGTGTGATGAACTCGCACAATGATGGGTATTCGATGATGAGTGTTAATTTCACACAGTTTTTACCTGTGTCGTTCATCGAAACGTTCGGCGGACGAGCAGACGACAATTGTATAAAAAAAAATATATTATATACAGAAAAAAATTGGAACGGAAACACGAGAACCCTTGTATACAATAGATATATGGATTAATGTGCATATATGCGCCTGTGCTCCGTCGAGTAATAATAGAGAACTATGCAGCGTATATCACAGGTAGCCGTGTCGACGTCTCCAAATTTACGATCGTCAAGCCAGCAGCATTGTGCAAAAAACCGCACATTATTATTGTTATTACTATTGTCACTGCCATTATAACGTGTATATTATTATTATTATATAATATGATTGAGATATTTTTTATTGAAACGGTTTTTTCTTTTCCCTGAAAGAAACTCGCAGTGCATTAACGGATCACGACCGTCGACGATACTATCTGTACTGCTGAAACAACAATGAGCGGGACGTGCTATAACGATCATAATACCGTCTACCCTCTCAGTAGGTATATTAAATGTATAATAATAAATATATATCTTTTCCGTGATTTGAAGTGAGGTACACGGAAAAAAAAAAGAAAAATAGGTATAAAACCGAAGAAAATGTCGCTTCGAAAAGTACTACAAATAGTCCGGTCCCGGACGTTGTAGGTACCTACCGCTGCGATGACCTCGCAGGAGTTTTGTTAACGGTATAAAAGAATTTCGAGTCTCAAAATATAACAATATATTATAATATATATAAATGTATACATTATTCTATACAGTGGTCTCCGTTAATGTCGTCTGGCAAAAATACGAATCTTACAAACGGTTCCGTTTAGTCAATGATATGACCGTTTCACTGTGATCGAAAAGTAAACGGAAATAATAATATTATTATTATTATTATTGTAAAACGTTCGTAGCAGTTCAAAATTGAATTTTTTTTTTTCGCTCGCCGAGTACCATTTACTAATATAACATATTAACATCGCAGTGACTTGTACGTTTTTTTTTAGGAGAGAGAGGGAGGTAATATTATACTTACTAAAATAATGTAATCTATTTTTATTATATACATTTTATTTCTCATACTCATTATCATATAGGTTATTTTTTCAGTGTTTTTTTTTTCGTTTACCTTTTGTATTACATAGTTCATAGTTTACAGCGTTTCTTAAAACTGTGGGTCGCGACTCAGTGGATGGGCCGTGAGTCAATTCTTGGCGGTCTTTTGAATTATATAGATTCAAAAAAATTTATGAATTTTGAACCGGTTAAAACATAAATTATAAAAAGTATTAAGTAGGTATGAGAAATCTATAGAAGCCTTATACTATTTTATGAATCTTTATGGTAACAGTATACAGTATAGTATTTATTAATTGAGTCCATAACATATATACGTTATCACGAGTAGAAAAACGGACTTTTATTATCTACGACGGTCTTTTTTAGGCATTGATTAGTTCTGTTGCTTACAAATTACAATGTTATCCACTGCCGTCTGCGAGGTTTTATCAGTATATTTATGATTTTATGAGTGCTTACAATATTTTTCTCGCTGCTTTCACGAAATTGTGTAGATTAGATTATCACGTTTTTATTCACATACATTTTAATTTTTAGAGAGGGATTGCCCCCTCCCCCCAGTTTGTGCAACATACACACAATCGTCATGAAATATTACGACTTTGCCATTTATATAGCGTGTATAACAGTAATCGTCCGTACTCCATTCTACAGTAATCTAACATAGTGACACTGATCCCGCTTATTAAAAATATGATCGCACCAAACCCTTCCAGGTTTATTTTGGTACAAACTGTTGAACCGCTCAGAGTTGGTTATAATACATTAATTATTATGTCTACTCAGACGATATTACATCAAACGGTTAAAACAAGAATCTTAGACAAGGACCAGGATTTTCTGGATACTTTTTAAATATTTATGATATTTTTTAGATTTTCAAAATTATTATTCAAGTCAAGAATTAGGTAAATATTTATGTATTTATATAAATAAACTAAGAGAAAACCACTAAAATAATTTAAAATCCACTTGGCTAATATTATGCTGCCCAATAAATGATATCAGTACACATCTCATGGCTTCTGTAATCTTGCTTAATTTTAAGTTTAATATATAATTAACACGTTCTAATATTACCAAAAAAAAATATTTTTATGTGAAATATATTATATTTATTTGTATCATTAATATTATTATAGTATTATTATATGGCTATTGATCTGAAACACTATGAGCAATGGGCGTAGGTAGGAAATATTTTTTTGTCTAAATCCTAAATAATATGCGAGTTAATAATATTCTGGAACAAATTCACAAAAAGCTCAAGATTGTTTTATTTAATTTCGGGGGGTGTTTGAACACCCAAAACCCTCTCCCCCCTTACCTACGTCCATGCTATGAGCAGTCGAAACTTAAAACTGTATAGATTAAATTATACCGAGCGGAGTTACCCCCCTCCTTCTTGCGGACCTCATTGGTCTCGGAATACTACACTATATTATAATATAATACTATAGACTTACGATTTTTGAGGACAGATTCATACAGTACAGTTACGTATAGTGCCTCATATATGGAGGGCCAGGCGCGGATCTAAAACATATTTACGGGGGGGGCCATCTTAAATACAATTTCGGCCTAAGTATTATAAAAACATTGTACATACCATGTAAGCTAATAGATAAATATTATTATTTAAATACCAGTTTATCAGTACAATAAAATATATAAAATTATTAGATAATTAATAATAAATGATCACTGAACAAAATCCTTTCGTCTTTTAAATAATTAGATAAGTAATATAAATTGTTTAATTAATAATGACACGTAATATATAATAAATAATAATTAATAATAAAATATAATAAATATTAAAAAATGATCACAGAACAAAATCCATTCGTCTTTTAGATTTGGCAAATTCGTCAATTACTTCTTCACAGTCAATACTAATATTTCTATAACAGTTAAGTAATGCAAGTCCATTTAAGCGTTCTTCGGATATTCTTGATCGCATCCAAGTTTTTAGTCGGCGAAGAGAAGAAAAATTTCGTTCCGCAGTTGCTGAAGTGGCTGGTAATGTCAGCAGTATGAGAAAACAATTATAAATAATTGGAAAGGTTTCGGAATCACATCTTTCAAAAGCTATCTAATGATGTTTTTGGAATTTCTTTTTCATTTGTCCATATTTCCAATTATCGAAATAAGAGTATTTTGAGTCGTTTTACTTATATAAGTAGCTGTTGCTTCAGCATTTTTTAAATGATTTTCCAATGCGATATCTCCAGATAATATCTTAAACTTTAAAAGCTCTCTAAAATTTCCTTCGTTCTCTAATGGGTTATCAGATAGATCATTAACGCTTCCATCATCGCGATGACCACGTAAAGCAATATTTTGCCGCCCGAGAAAAATCAAACTTTCAACTATAGGTTTTAGTCTAGATCTATTTTCATTAACTTGTTTTAGGCGCTGTGAATTTATTTGGTTTACTACTTCTAGCTCTGGATTATTATACGATTTTAAAAATTGTTTTCCGTTCAGTACAGAATTTTTATGGTACAAATTATTATCATGCGTTTCAAGGTAACCATCCTTTCCTAATAACTTAGCGAATTTCTTTAAAGGCTCAACTACTAATGACTTTAATTGAGTATGGTTATTAAATCCATGACCAGTTTTATTATGAAAAATAGAACAATAAATACAAAATAATCCACTTTCTGAAGGCGAAAAAACAAGCCAAAAATATTTATTTATATGTTCTTGTTTCAAAAATCGTTTACGAAGAATTCCATTTTTTGTGTGACTTGAATAAGGAAAATTGTAACCTATTGGTGGTTTCCAATGATTTTCAAGTAACTGTTTTTTAGTAAAATCATCAATTGTTGATTTTGAACTTAATGCAATACCAATATCTATAATTATATTTTCTACAGTACCTTTGTTTTGATTTGATGTTGGATCAATGTCTACATTTTTCATAGGTTGATTTGACGAAATGGGAGCTGGGTCGTCTACCATTTCATTGTCTTTAATGACACATTTTTTTTTTTTAAGAAAATTTTGCATAAAATCGGCACTACGCTTTGACATTTTAATAAAATAATAATACAACTATTATACACGTGACACGTTTGATGTTGATTATCGACAGTTACAGCGGCTGTGTGCGTATTGTATCGTAACTATATGTCAACTAACAAATTATCATTAGTCATTACACAATAAATATCGTCAATAATAAAATAGATAGGTACTACATACAGCCAGACATTTTATTGCATCAAACAAGTTTAAATATTCGATTAGATTAGATTAGCTTTTTGACGGCGAACGATGAAAACGGAAACGGCCGAAACGCTATCGGCAAAACAATACATTTTATCGGCTGCCGAAAATAGATATAATAGAAAATCCACCAGTCTACGGGGGGGGGCCATAGCCCCTTGGCCCCCCCCTTGGATCCGCGCCTGTGGAGGGCTACATTTGTTTGAAATAAAAGCCATACACGCCAACTACAAAAAAATTTAAAAATCACGTACCTTGATCTGCAGCTAGTGATTATATTAGGTATGTCCTGTCACTGCAGCAGTTTATTGGACAACTGTGCTCCTCGCAATATCGTCACCGCCGTATTATATTTTGTTTAATTATTTGGAAGTCATCAGTCAACACCGCTTTTTCCCTTGATGTCGATCTGAAGCCGATTCATCTATGGTCGTTCGAGATTTAAGATCACACACGAAAAACTACGTTTACACGACGATGTCGTCTACCGTCATTTCAGTCGACTGAAACAGTGAAGCCGGTTAATTGGTGGTCTTCGAATAAACGAAAGTGTTTACGTGTTTACGTATAGTGATACGACACGGCTTTTCTCGGAATCAATTTTCTGTTTACAGACGGGACTTCCCCATAAACGGGTTTCAACGGATCGCATCGGTATGGAACAGAACACGGGACTGGTCGAGCGATAATGAGATATCACGTCATAGGTAATACTAAAATACGATTAGTATTCAGTTGATCAGTTCGAATTTGATGCTTTTCGCAGTTTGGTGGGCCTTTTGAAACATGGGTGACAGGTGACTATTTACGCTCGCCTAGGCAATGACCTATATTAATATAGTGTAATATAATAATTTATAATATTATATGAATTAATTTTAGTATGAATCAATTCTAACTTAAGTCTAAATTGTAAAGACGAGTGGAGATCATAATAAATAATAATTAATAATCACGATGTAGTGATGTACACAATACAAATAAAGAATACTGTGTTATATTTATATAGATTGTTTCAAAACTTATTATATTATAGAATATTAATTTTTGATGAAATAAGTGTACCTATTCTGTGATAGGTACAAAAATTTAATTATTTAGAAAATTAAATTTAGATTGAATCGATATTAGACGAAAATAAAAGGTTGATAATGAATTTTTCTTAATTACAGAAAATAACGTACTACACGCTAACACTACACTAACATGTACTCACAAAGTATGTAGTAATAATACACTCAATTTTAAGACTAGAAATGTCCATATAACAGTTGTTCATTTAGCTGCAAACAGTTCATATTTTCCCTCTCAAATCTTAATGTTCGTTTAAAAGAAAAATTAGATTATTATTGTTCAAATAAAATGTAGTATAATATAAATAAACTAACGGTAAACAATAAATACTGTTCAACGTTGAACGGAAATCTCTTTAAAAAAAATAGCAGGCAACATATTATTACAGCAACGTTTTTACGTAAACCATAGATAATAACGACCATTGGATAACGTAAACATCACTCGTTCTCAACAGTACCTAAAGTACTTGTAATGTAAATTTTAAAGTAAATTCCAATATTGTCATAGGCTATCGTAAAATATTATGTGGATTTATAATGCTGAGGTCAAAACTTTTAAATTTAACTTAACATTTTACAATGCTCGCTCCACCCTCGTTACATTTATACGTCACTGCATCTAAGTACTCGCTTATTAGGCGGCATAATTTGAGTGAGAACTCAGATGGTGTGGCGTAGGTATCTAGTAAGGGTGCAGGCGGACATTGTGAAATTGTACTACCTACTATTGTAGTTCATGTATAATATTTGACGTGGTAAGTTGAATTTTTGAGAAAAAAACGTACTATGCTACTTGCATAGTTACTAAACATCCCTTGTGTTTCACAGCTTTCGATTTATCAGTCGCTGATCGGAGGACAACAAGTCGAATCACCATGATATTGCGTAGCTAATTGAAATGTTTCGGAATAAATTACTACTTCGATAATCGTAATTTTTTCTTTTGTCTGCAAGCGTAATCCACAAGTGTGAAAAATGTGTTTTTGGTAATACTATTTATTTTTGTGATATTTTTATTTTGCATTGTTTTTCATTTATTAACAAAAATAACTTTTTAACACATTTTTACAGTTAATTTTTTTAGCAAACTTAAATAAAATTATTGTTCAAAATGAATTGTTGTAAATTGCAATAAAAATCAGTAAATTGTGAGTAGAGGGACATCAAATAATATTATAGAGTCAGATAGCATCAAAGTGTGTACAGATATGCAAAGATCTCCATTTTGAGACCACCGTTTTCCTATTGTACCTATCGACAAATAATAATTAGAGGCGTTATATGCGTCTTCTATTTTAATCACTCGTTCGATTTCTTGTTGTTTCATTCACCGTGTCTCGTTTGTGAATATTATTTTTGTGTCACGTGTGTTCAGTTCAAAGTGCCAAATGAAAAATCGCTAACATCAAATAAATTAACAAAATATTATTATATAGGTATACGCCTTGCAGGTAATTGGTATAGCGATCATCGCTCGGCCCCGTGTGAAATGCTGCTTCGCTTGCTCGTGTATGTCGGGGCCGATTGTCCCCAATTTATTATCGTTGATATTTATAAAAACTAAATAGTTTTCAAATTTCTGGGGAATTCATAGCATGATAAGTATAGAATCAGGTATATATATATATCATTATGGTCAAGTGCACGCCGCGCAGTGTTGGTGTGTTCTTCTTACAGTAAGTCTTCTAAATTCTGTGTACACCGTTATCGGTTGCTATATTAATATGAAAATAAAATCGTTTATGATTATGATAATATTATTAAAGGCAGACGTTTTTTTTTTCAGCGAAATCGATTTCAAGATAAACGCGAGGCTCTATAACATAACGGACCGAAATAACTAAAAGTACTCGTATTAAACATCGGTTTGAATTTTTTTTTCGGTGCCTCTGCCCGTTGAAAATTCCTGTAAACGTCGCACCGGCCCCCGTTTTGTGGTCTCGCGATGTCACGGCGGGGAGGGAGAGGGGAACCGACGGATGTACAAACATTATAATATAATAGGTATATATACACGAGCGTATCATTATAATTGGCTTGACCCGCGACCTCACCGGCCCCACACAACACATACACACACACACGCACACTGCCGTATTTATGGATGCGTTTTCGCGTATAATATAATAATATATATATTATATATATATATATATATATATCGTGTACATTATACACATAATATACGCTTTTTGCGACCGCGGAACGCGGCGAATCCGAGTTTAAAATTTATACACATCGCCCCTTCCAAGCACCCCTTCGCCAATAAACGCCCACGCACTTGTATATTATATAGTCGTCGTCGTCGTTTACACACACACACACACTCGATTTTGAGAGAGTATTATTTTATTATGGTGAGCGCGTTTATACATATATACGCAATATAATATGTATATATACATATATATATATGTACGCATAATATAATATTGTTAATTGCGATAAATCAAGTCGCGGCCGCCGCCGCGGTGGTGTGCATATACATGGCGCATTATGTATACATTATATTATATTATACACGGGAAGAGGAGGAGCACCGCAATTATATTATACGGAGAGAAAATTATATACCACGCCTTGTATGCATATGTATATACATTTATCATCATAACGAACGATAATATTGCATGAATATTCATAGCGTCCATATTATAATGTTTATGTGTGTGTGTGTGTGTGTGTGTGTGTGTGTGTAAGCTCGAGGGCCGATAGTGAGTTTACATCTGCGGCGGTCGTCTCTCTTAGCTTTGGGCCCTCGGCTTGTTTCCCGTAGTCCTGCAGCATAACACTGTATTAGAGTTCGATTTTTGGATATCCGCAGTCCCTCCTAGACGATCTAAACGGATCTCTGTAACCGGACACAACAGTTTTGAACTGCAGAAGGCTGACTGGAGGGATAATATTCCCATGTATGAACGTACACTTTTTAAAACCATTAGACGTAGAAAAGAAAATAATTTTGAGTGAGATTATTCAATTTTATTTCAGAACATCAATACACGTACTAGACCACACTAAATACGTCATTAGTTCGATCGGTGCTTGAGTACGATACTATAATTTAGTCTCCACATAAAATATCTTGTACGAACCGATTTAGTAAAGTGCAAAATAAGTTTTTTCAAATGAGCTCATATCATTGTGGTGAAAATCCATATAATTTTCAATTTTTAACTGAAAGACGAGTTGAGTTTACCTTAATTATAAATTAATAAACGACGATACTGATGCTCCAGATTTACTTTCTAAATGATCATTAGCTGTTCCTTTTTTTTATTCAAGAAATCCTCAAACTTTTAAGACGAAATTTAATTTTACCAACTATTAACTATGGATGTACGCAGCCCCACTTGATTGCACTTGCCACGCTATTAATAATTTGTCAAATATTGATATTTTTACGATTATTGGCCATCTATATAATTCAAAATTTTATTAGTTAATAATTATTTTAACTTTTTCTTGTTAGTTTTTCTATTTTTTTCTTTGAATTTTAGCTCATTATCTGAATCTGTACTGTACCTTATGCAGTTATGGCCTGAGGTGTTGATAATTACTTAAAATATAAAATAAAAAATAAAATAAAATATAGTAAACTAGCATAGCGGACCTATTAAATGTATCAAAAGAATAATTTTAGTGTGGTTTTTGCAGTGTATTATAATAGTTTTCGAGGATTTAAGTCACTGAAAACCTGTTGTATTATCTTGTCTCAGTAGCACAACCGGCATGACTTTTTCAGTAGGAGTCTGGCATGGTAAAAAATGTATTAAACAATAACTTGCAAAATACATCTTAAAATTAATATACATTATATATGGAATCATATTTTGACTTTTAGTTATCGCCAGCGAAACGATACCACTTGCAATATTATTATACATTTTATATCGGATTATAGTAGCTCTCATAACACTCTTTATACATCTTTAACGCCGAAATCGGTAGCACCATTTCAATTCATCATCACATTTAAAGGGAGGTACTTCGGATTTTGCACCAGATAAGTCGGTAATAGAATGGTCTCTATAGAAAGGTCTTGACCACCTCTTTCTTTTTTTAAATTTTAAATTTTATATTCATGAACCACTATACTAGGGATCCCAGATTTATTTTTATTAAATACGGGACATTTTATATCATACCTATTTAGTAGGTATATTATAACGAAGATTAAAAACAAATAATTAGGTGACTTTCCTATGATATATTTATAACAAAAATATTCAACAATTGAATAACAATTTAAACAAAATTTAAATAATGTAGGAACATTTATACATTTTAGTAATTTTAGTTTTACTTATTATTATGCATTATTTATTATCTGCATATATTAATTAAACATTATAATAGGGTGACTTTCCCATGATACATTTATAATAAATTATAAACAAAAAATATAACTTTTCTATAACAAATTTATAACAAAAAAATTAAAAATTTAATAACTATATAAACAAAAATTTAAGAAATGTAGGAACATTTAGGTAGTTTTTTGTTTTACTTATTAATATACATTATTTTTCATATTTTTGACTAGAATGAATTTCTTTTTGTAGTTTCTCATTTCCTGAGAGTATATGATGAAACTCAGCACAGTTTTCATGGAAAAATAGTTTAACTGTTATCATAGCTTTTACTGTTTTTGTATTTAGTCTATTTTTCTCATCAGTCCACAAACAGTTCATATGTGAAAATACCCGTTCAACGCTTGCATTTGTTCCTGGGATGCACATAAAGAATTCCACAATTTTTTTTAAGTTTGGAAAGACTACATTTTCACCAACTGATTCTATTTTGAAAATATCCACCCACATGGATTCTAATTTCTTATTTGTTGGTGGAGTGTAGTACATTAAATTGTTCTTCAATAAAGTCATCTCATCAAACAATTTTGCTTCATCTAAATTGAGGTCAGGACGGTCAGGTACAATAGACTTTATTAAGGTAATACTTTTTATCATATTATCCCAATTAAAGTGTTCTTGAATATTTTTCAATGTTATCCAAGATATACCGTCAAACTGGTTTAAAGTAGGTCTCACCCATTGATCAATATATTCTAAACATGTCGAATAAAATATATTTTTGTAGTTCCTAAATTGTATTTCAGTAATTAATCCTTCATCTCTTAAGTTATTAAGCAGAGTTTTTTCTTTTGATGTGATAAAATTACCTTCTTGTCTTCCAATTAAACATTCTTTTAAGTAGTCTACTTGTATTTTAANGGCCCTCGGCTTGTTTCCCGTAGTCCTGCAGCATAACACTGTATTAGAGTTCGATTTTTGGATATCCGCAGTCCCTCCTAGACGATCTAAACGGATCTCTGTAACCGGACACAACAGTTTTGAACTGCAGAAGGCTGACTGGAGGGATAATATTCCCATGTATGAACGTACACTTTGTAAAACCATTAGACGTAGAAAAGAAAATAATTTTGAGTGAGATTATTCAATTTTATTTCAGAACATCAATACACGTACTAGACCACACTAAATACGTCATCAGTTCGATCGGTGCTTGAGTACGATACTATAATTTAGTCTCCACATAAAATATCTTGTACGAACCGATTTAGTAAAGTGCAAAATAAGTTTTTTCAAATGAGCTCATATCATTGTGGTGAAAATCCATATAATTTTCAATTTTTAACTGAAAGACGAGTTGAGTTTACCTTAATTATAAATTAATAAACGACGATACTGATGCTCCAGATTTACTTTCTAAATGATCATTAGCTGTTCCTTTTTTTTATTCAAGAAATCCTCAAACTTTTAAGACGAAATTTAATTTTACCAACTATTAACTATGGATGTACGCAGCCCCACTTGATTGCACTTGCCACGCTATTAATAATTTGTCAAATATTGATATTTTTACGATTATTGGCCATCTATATAATTCAAAATTTTATTAGTTAATAATTATTTTAACTTTTTCTTGTTAGTTTTTCTATTTTTTTCTTTGAATTTTAGCTCATTATCTGAATCTGTACTGTACCTTATGCAGTTATGGCCTGAGGTGTTGATAATTACTTAAAATATAAAATAAAAAATAAAATAAAATATAGTAAACTAGCATAGCGGACCTATTAAATGTATCAAAAGAATAATTTTAGTGTGGTTTTTGCAGTGTATTATAATAGTTTTCGAGGATTTAAGTCACTGAAAACCTGTTGTATTATCTTGTCTCAGTAGCACAACCGGCATGACTTTTTCAGTAGGAGTCTGGCATGGTAAAAAATGTATTAAACAATAACTTGCAAAATACATCTTAAAATTAATATACATTATATATGGAATCATATTTTGACTTTTAGTTATCGCCAGCGAAACGATACCACTTGCAATATTATTATACATTTTATATCGGATTATAGTAGCTCTCATAACACTCTTTATACATCTTTAACGCCGAAATCGGGAGCACCATTTCAATTCATCATCACATTTAAAGGGAGGTACTTCGGATTTTGCACCAGATAAGTCGGTAATAGAATGGTCTCTATAGAAAGGTCTTGACCACCTCTTTCTTTTTTTAAATTTTAAATTTTATATTCATGAACCACTATACCTACTTGGGACTCATAACTAGGGCTGTGAATTTTTAGCGAAATTTATTGTTTTTGCTTATTTATTATATGACACATAGTTCTCTTACAGCATACAGACTACAACAAAATTTGAATTATGTAACAATGAATTAAATTTTGGAACATTTTTGTATATTCTGATTTTAGGAAGTTTTTCAATTGTTTGGTGATTTTCATAAAATCGGTAAATTATTTTTTTTTGTGTACCTAATTTATAGTTTGTAAGCACTTGCCTAAATAAATTGAATTATTTTAATTTTATTTTTGTAAACTGAATATAAACATAAAAATATGGTTGTTTAAAATTTGATGCAAATAAAACTTAATAAATTTTTTCATACCTACTTATAAAATGTCAGTTTTTAAAAATGCTTAAATGCATATTTTTTTGCAATTCGTTAAGTGCATTACAGTTGTAAATGGGTATTATATTGCATTTTTTGGGAATTTAAATGTATTTTTTATATGCTTGATAATGCATATATAGTTCACAGCCCGTGAGCTCTGTTGTGAGTGGAGGGGGGGGTTGATAATAACTATAGAAGATTAACCTCGGGCCTTCACGTACTTATAATATTACCTATGACATTATTTATTATATGTAATTAATAATATTATACCCTGCGTAATTTCTGGCGTCTTTAGTTGGTGCAATATTCTTGTCAGCCAGTCGCCGCCCAGAGCGTGCAAACTGCAAGCTATATAAGACGACGACAACGACATTACAATATTATTATGATAACAATAATAACACTATCAGCGGTTTATTTATGGTGGGTGACTTATTTATTTTATGCATAAAACAGTTATCACTTATCACACGATTCGGCGTGACCGATAAACGAAAAACAAAAAACGGTTTCTCCGTTCGTATGGTAATAAAATATTATATTTTTAAACCATACGTTTCTCGTTGGTTAATTCGCAAGGTTATAATATGTATACCTATTATATTATTATACCGGGATCGGTCGTATTGTGTGTCGAGCCACGGTGAGCGTCCTCGAGGACGGGTAATTTATACGAGAAGCGCGCGTTTGATTTTTTAAAAAAAAAACCTAATAAAAAACAATCGAATGCGCGTCGTCGTCATAATAATATAATACGCGTAGCATTTGCGGTCTGTACCTCTGCAATAAATATACTCACACACGTATTATTGTGAGTTGTACCGATGACGATATTACGACGAGTTCGATAGTAATAATAATAATAATAATATCGACCAAGGCTCTCGGGACTTTGTCCTCGTTTATTTAACAAATACGGAGAGGATATATGCCTTAATAATTTAATATGTCATATACATAAATATATAATGCAAAACATGTTAACATGTAAACGTGCAGTTTAAAAATTAAAATAATATAATCCGAAAACAATTGAAATTGTTTTATATATATATTAATGCATCATACATGTGCCTTTCCGACTACTAATGTCTATACTTTTCAATTTATTGAAATGTTGTAAAAAGTTTAATTCCGGCATTACCCATACAAATTGGACTTACGTTTAAGCCATCACCCCCTCCTATTAATGTAAAATCCACGAAAACTCTTGCTATCAGTATATGCAAGGAATTCGCAAAAATAAACATGATCCATACTGAAATGTACATTCGATATTACCCTAAAAAATAAAAAATACACGGGGCCAGATACCTACTCTTCTTGAAGGCTCTGCAGATTTTAAACTTAAATGCCTTTTTTTACAAATATTTAGTACTCAGTTAGCACGTTGTGCAATACATTTTTGCTAACCATAAATTTAGCCTTCCAAATTCCAAGTTTTTTTTTAAACTCTTTCACAATTATTTGTAAGTATTCGTAAGCACTATTTTTTCATATATTCAGAAAATTTCACGCTAAATTAACTAAAAAAAAAAAAATGTGAAAAATGTTAATACTCGTATATGAGGGAGGACGGTAGGCCTTATAATTTTTATTTTACAGGGGAAGGAGTTGCGTACGAATTTAAAAAATAGTCTGGCAAAAACATGCGAATTTCTAGCTAATTTATGGCATAATTTTTTGAAGAAGTTTGATTTGGAGGGGTCCGCACTCACAATTTTGTGTGTTATAGAACTTCTCTATTCCTAAACTTAGTATCTTAAAAGTATTTCGATTTGGACGTTTATATACTCATGTTTGTCAATTATATATTTATATCTGCGCAGTGTAGTTTACAGGAATTTGAACTTTGAAATAATACAAAATGTATAAAATACTTCTAGACTTTCTCAATATCTCGGTAGGATGGAAGGAAAAATTATGTATACTATTAGCTATATTTTGGCGTCCAAAAGGACACGTCCAGTCCAATTGTCCTCTTTGTCTGGTAGGTATACGTATAAACATGTCACATGGTGAGTCACCAAGCGTGCTCAGTGCCCGCCCCCTAGTAGTTTTGAAAGTGTAAAATGGAAATGGAAAAAATATGTATCTAATATTGGATCTTGAATGCTTATTATATAGGTACTTTGACCATTTTCAAAATCATAAATGTTGATAGATAAGTATAAATCACTAAAATTGTCAAATCACCATATTCCCCATAATCACCTAAACATATTAACATAGAACTATTATCTTTAGTAAACAAAGTTAAGTAACTTAAACACTGATAGGTCGCATTTTGGTTCTGACACGTCAACATTTTCAGAAAAATTTAAGCCAAATAATTTACAGTCGAAATCTAGAATTCTCATTTCAAAACCAGAAGTTCATATCTGCATTGCAGGACACATCACCTGAAGTAGTACCTACGATAAATATTAAGAATTTCAAAATATGGTCACTAAGTAAATACCTTCTTATAGTTGAAAATACAAAAATCAGATTTTGAATAACTGCATTTATGATGAAAATAATGCTTGTTGAATCATTCTGTACACTGTACCTATATATAGTATATCTAAATGGCTTAAAACATTTCTGTCCATGTTTAGATGCGCTGGTTTTCGTTAAAAAAAAAACTACGAAGAGTCGACGCACCATTGGTGAAATATACATAATAAGAGTGGCGATTGACCACGGGTGTCCTGTTGTAGTTGGCAAATATGATTATATGCTACTATCGCACAATCGGTTGTGCATGTATAGAAATCGACTCCATTATATTATTTTCGGGTGGTTTACGTACATGAAAAGATGTGATTTCCTGTGCGCGGCCATGTTATGTTTTGTTTTCTTGGAAATACATTATACGTGCTATTGGAAATTAAAATGTCTATTTATCATCGCATTAAAGCCATTTTAAGTTTCACAATCAGACCTACCTATATATTATAACGACGTAAAATATATGTTATATTCGAGCCTTGAGTGGGAAAAACGAAAAAAGAAAACCACTATTCATACGGATTATAAATATATAACAAGTATCTGCTAAATAATATAATATAATATAAATTAAATGGTCCGTCACGGTAGGCTATTAATCATATATGTAATTATATTTTTACAATTCAGACACACGGGTGGCATATGCCGGAAGTAGCTTTCGCCGTACATCTTATTCGACCATCTCAATAATGTGTAGATATATATTAAATACCATTGTCATCGCAGAGTTCGGCACGTACATCGAATATTTCTGTCCTTTTGAGTCGTATAATGAACCTTCGTTCTATAATACATCTAAGCGCGTTATACATTTTATAAAATGTGCCAGACTAAAAGAGGAAATAATAATCGATTTTTGTTCAGCAAATTATATTGTATACTGACGGACGTGACGCAGAGGGGAACCCATTGTATCAAAATTTGTATTAAAAAATGTGAAATCCTCGCCCTAGCCACCTTGCAGTAAGTCGTGCATCATATTTACTTGAAATGATATGGGTGGGCGGTGTTAAATCACTTTAATATTAGTACACCTTGTTCTCGACACGTATGAAATATAATTGTGTAATATTCTATTATTTCAATATACTATCTATGTTCAATGTATATTTTAAGCTTTAAGTGCACGAATTACAAACGGAATTATAAATAGGAATTCAATTATGTGAATTTCATAATCTTATATACTTATCGGTTATGTGAAACAGTAGATGCACCTCCTCCACATATCACCTGAAAACTGAAACCATTCTATAGTTTATAATCATGTATTTGTGTCTGCTGTTAATTTTCGCGCTGCAATTAATTTGTGCACATTTCTGATGCAAACCTTTTTTCGAGCACGAAATATAACGCGATAAAAAAACTAATTATATTTCAGACAAACTAACTTGATATAGTCAATGGCGCTTTTATTATCAAGGCTATGAATTTAATTTACTAAAAATTACCGGCGAGTGCGCTAGGCGTTAAAAATTTGCATAATTTGCATAATTAGGTTTATTTATAAATACAATTATAGAAAACTAGAAAATAAAAAAATATTTTAAATAAACCTTTGTCGAGGATTACGTTATTTTTATTATTTGAATAATTTTACTACTTAAAGTATTGTTCTTAAGGGCAACAATCTAAAGTATAATAATAGTACGTAATATATTTTTTTTATCGGGATTTGTATTCAACAACAAGCGTTTCATTTAAAACAAAAATTAGATTTATACCACAGCTGAACAGTTTGGTTCTAATATATTAAAGGTATTAAAAAATGACAATCGATACTTAAACGAATATATAAGAATTGAGTAATTTCTGAGGTGTTACTTTGGAACTTGAGATAGGTATCCAAGTTTTCACCATGACTTGATGTATTTTCAATGAAATGGCCTGTTATCCCTTATTATCTATACCTATATACGACACGAAATAATTTATTGAGATCAAAACCTAATGGTGAATAGAAAAAAACAATACATACATAATTTTAAAGTATTATATTTTCTCTTTGACTATAACTTGGTGCAACAGAGGTGAGTTATCTTGGCCCCACCACTTACTCTAAATATATAATTATTAATGTCAAATTATGTAATACCATTTGTAATCATTTGTAACCACTAAAAAAACATTTGTAACCTAACGAAAACCGCTCAAAACCAAGTATCTGTGTGGTGGGGCCGTGGTGACGTCACTACAGCCCCACCACTACAGAAGTTCGACTTTCCGGTAACTTAGACCTAGTGGAAATTATGTAATATCATTTGTTATCATTTATAACCACCTTCACCACGGTCCCAACAAGGGGACAACACGGCTGTGCAACAGCCATGATGTGTAGGTTGTGTATGTATAGAAAATTGTCATGACACATTAAATTTCAAAGATCTTCATTTTATTGAGAACACAATAATTCGCGTTTATACACATGACATTGTTGCACCACTATTAAATATTTTGAAATAGTCCATGCAAAACTTTCCTTTTCGACCAAAATATATTCATAACTATAGTTAGAATAAATTCTTTCGATTTATAAGAGCATTTTTATCAATTGTAATATAGTAGTAGTTGTAATTTATCGTCAATAAAAATACTAATAAACAATATTATTTAAACCTATGCAATAGAATGACGAGTGAGTATGTCAACAAATTATAAAAAAACATAAAATAAAATTTGCGAGCAAGATCAGTATGCATAATAATCTATAGCATTTATTACGTGTGTATAAATTATATTATATTTATCCTAAAGTCCATAACCCGGGGAAAACAAGCGTGTATGGTCTCGCCCGCATTTTCCAGGAAAGAGAAGAAAAAAAGCAAACAGACGACATTGTATATTATCAGCCCTGGGTTATATACTTATTGGTAGTTATTGGTAGTTACTGTTTTTGATGATCAAACCACCCTCATACTGCGCATTTTTTAAAGCTTACTAACTATTATTATTATTTTTAAAAGAATCATTTTTCAATAACTTTTAAGTAAAATATTAAGTTAGTGATTAGGACATAGGGCACACGGGGAACCTGGATACCATTTTAGAGGAGGACTTTAATAATCTAACAGAGAATAATACTAACCACTATTATCTACCACACAATATGCAATTAGTTATTTTAGTTTACCATAAGCCATTGCAATTTGTTTCAATAACACCAATAATTAATAACTAATAAGTACAGGGAATATAGTTGTAATAACATAAGGTTATTAATATGTAACAAAGGTTTTGGGACACAATGAGTTCAACCTATAGCGAATTAAAACAATTCTATAAATATAAAAATACTTATTATAGTCCTAACTAAATTAGAAATAGATGCTGATCACCCGCCGGCTTAGCTCAGAATCATTTGTGGTATACTCACAGTAATCTGCTCAATGAGGAAGTGCATCATAGGAATGTGTCGGGGTTTCTGGTTGGGTGACCCATTTTATCATATTGATGATACAACGTCTCAATACAACATATATTATAATTTATAACTTTCAAACTAATTGTTATTGTCCATACTTATTAAAATCAATACGAATAGGTAATAATAATATTATATTATAGTTTCATATTCATACTATATTAAATGGATAAAGAGGATTTACTATGTACCTAATATGTTAACCAAAATGTTTTTTGTGTTTTATCATTAAAGCAAGTTATAATTACAATATCTATGTATTTATTGATTATGCTAAAGATTGCCGATCATTATCTTTCTACAATGCATATTTTTAATAATGCGAAGTTTACGTATATTAAATTTCTATTGACATTGTGTTCGGAATTTTGAACAGTTAGTAACTGAATAAAGGAGATTTCAAATTAAATTATTAGTCCACTGATCCCTTCACCGAAGAGCAGTTAGGGACTATGGCCCAGATTTGACCAGCATTTTCAAATTTAGATGGATCGGTCAGAATCAGCCACATCACACCTGTGTACCTTGCACACTTTTATGTCGCAGATATAAATAACATTTCATACATTACGCCATATGCGTAGAATTCACCTATATGTTGTCAATTGTCTTTGCTATTTAATTTTCAATGTGAACATACCTATTAAAACAGTCAATATTTGAATACACCTATTTATATAACCATGATAATGTGTAGGTGTATACCATATCCGTGGTTATTGATTTAAGTACCGGTTGGTTAGAGAAAAAAAATAAAGAGGGTGCAGAGGCCTCGGTCGTGTCCTAATTTTTCGTGATTAAACCTTAAAAAATCGAAATCGTAATACGCCTGCTGACGGTCGGAGTTTTCCGGTAAAAATAAAAACATCACCCCTGCACAGATGTGGGTGATGTATTTTATTATGGGTTATACCGGTGCTGCACCGATCCTATAATACCCGCCGCATCAACGTGAACGTCCCAGACGCTTTCCCCCAGAACCCACTCCGCCACGAGCGCAGGAGATCGCGCGTGCCATGTCCGGTGTGATGTAAATTTGCAGCGTATAAAAATAATACGGAAACGCGTTTGGCGACCGTCGTCATCGGGCGCCGGTCAGCGTGTCGAGGGCGTTCGGGTCCTCATCTGACGACTCTGAGGGGCCCGGTATAGTAATACACGCGTACGCGTAACGTCTTAATAATGTATGTGCCGGTAATGTAAAAAACGTATACCGGGAACAAAAAAAGGGGAGTAAAAAAACAAAAAGGGGACAGTGATTCCGGTGCAGTCGAGCGCTATCCTACAGCGCATATAACATCGCCGCTCGGACGGGATTATTCCCACGGGAATTATGTTGTATATTATACGTCTATACGCTTGTACGGCGGTGGCGGTGGGTTAGAAACCAAAAGGTCCCGTGGACTCGGCACAACCTTTTATAAAGTATATATGTCGCACAGTATATAAATAGCAAATGCGATGTTTTCCTATACAATATAATGTATAACTGTACATTTTCCGTATATATATTACGCACGGCTAGACGCAGCATACACCGTCAAACGATTGAAAGCGTCGATTTTTCCACTCGTGAGCGTTTTCACTGCCTACCTAAGTACTTGCAAGGACTGGTCAAGGGCTCCCTTTGAACTCGAGGTGTATAACGAGCTGGGCAGGATTTTTTCCATGTGTGAATACTTGCAAGCTTTATTTGAAAGTTTTAAAAAATACCTCGAGACTTGAGGGTTTTATTACCACCTACGCTTTATTTGCAATTTAAAATTAATACTATTACTTTTGCCATAAACTAATATTTAACTTTAAATAAATTAGGATGGTTGTAGGACACACGGCGGTGCCCACACCCTCATTCACTGGTTCATACCACGACTACCGTTAGATTTATTTTAGAAATATTATGTCAACTGTATCAAATTATTAAACCATTAGTAACACATCCTTGCCACACATACAATTATGTGTTTCAAATCAACCGTTTCCCCCAACAAACAGTTAACGGCCATAGTTGCCGAGCTTTAGATCAATACAAAACAAAAAATTGTAAATAATTGACAAAAGTCACTTTTCAATGATTCACTAATTTTAACAAATTACACTTTACAGAATGTAAAATTCAATCAATTTAGATACACAAAAATACTACCGGAAAGTTTTATATTTTAAGTAAATTAATAGTATTTTCGTACAGCATTATTAAAGTGGAAAAATATACTTTTAATAACATTCTTTAGAGCATTTTTTTTATTCAATAATAGAGCATATTATTAAAAGCATAATATTTTACATTTTTTGAGTATATTTTATATTTTTGGTGCTCTAAGTTTCAAATTCTAGTTATCATATTTATCACTAGGACTTTGACGTTGTAGGAGTTGCATATTTTTTATAAAATCTTAATTTATAGTAGACCAAGCTAAATTCGAATGCCATACAATGATTACTTTGACTACTTTATCCGCCAACTAAAGTTTAATAACAAAAAGTTAATGTACCTACATATTTGTAAAATTGTTTACACTACCTATATAACAAAATTGTTTGATATAAGTATATAAATCCTAGTTTTTGTTAGTTACTGACGGTATTAAACCTTTGAAACTTAGATTTTTTACTACACTGTTCTGTGACGAATAACTTAAAAAAGTATTTTTTACATATTTAATATTTTTTTTTTCCATATTTAACATTTTTGTTTGCATATTTTAGATTTGTGGTACGTGAAAATTTGATCAGTTTTCATGTATTTAACTTCTGAACCTTTATACTGTTTTATTAAGTAAATCGAAACTGGATTGGAATAAGTTTTTTAGCCAAATAATGTTGGTCGGATTCATAATTAATGAAAATGGTAGATGGCTATGTTTGAAATCGTGTGCCCAGTTTCGCATGAACCTATATATACGCTTTTCGATTGCGTATTTCTAACCATTGGGATACATTTATGATAACCCAGTACCTAGGCATTGATTAATTTCCGAATATTACAAATATCGATAAGACCTACGTTCTACTATTATTTCGATTACCTACTGACTACCTCTACTTACTTAATATTTCTGTTCGGACTTTTACACTCAAATACTGCAAATTGGTAAATTAATTATGATTAACTCTAATGTTAAAATATTAACTATAATTACATGGCTTTGAGCCTGCGTTGTTGATTCACCGTTTGATACTAATCAATCAAAACACGATTTCTGTAATGAAATATTAAACAAAAAGCAGGGGGATAGGAGAGTGGATTTTGATATTTATAATAAACAATCGGTATTTTATTTTTTTTAAAACCTAAGTAATAGACGGTGGTGCATATTAAACACTATTATCATAAATAATTGGTCTTCAATTATTTATTAGTTACACATAAATCAAATATAAAATAAAAACACCACAATGTTAAAAATCGTATATACAATATTCTACACATATATATTATCTAAGCCACTGTCCTATATGTACTCTGCCTTATCGCGTCTTGTGCAAGACTCGCAGGCCGTAAGTTGTATCGGATTATTTTTCTTTCGATTTCCTAATAAAATAAAACGAGAATCTATTGCAAGCACCAGTTACTATATTTGTATTACATATTAACAGTAAATAATCTTTACATGTATAGGCGTATTTTTATAATTTTTTATATAGCTACTCCGACTGTCCTTGAAAATGTTGACATATATATTATGATAAAAAGAAACTACCTATATACAGTTATCGTAAAACGCACTACAAACTTTTTAAACTTACAAACTCAAAAAGCTCGTAAAATTAAATCAAACGGCTGCGTTTGAGATATTCTTAGTGTAAGTTGTAGCTGTATGATGTCTCGAGTAGATACTTTGGTAAACTGTTCAGCTTTCGTACCACGCGAACATATAATATTATAAATAATATAACGTTTTATTCCGGCACGAAAAACGACAAAGTACTACAAAAATAACTCCGCGTTAGACTTCGGGAAAAACTAAAAAGAATTCTCGGAAAATTCAATCGCACTGAATTCTCAGTTAGGATTTTACTTGGAAATTTCGCGCATCTAGTTGGCCGACGGCACATATATAAATAGCTCTTATTTTTGTGCGCAGTACGAAAATGAAAATGCTTACTGCACTAATTTAAAAACTGTTCAAATGCTTTCAAATTTCCCAGAAATTGATTTTATAACTTTCACGTAAGTTGTGATAATATAACTGTTTATACAGAGTGATTTACCGCAAGCATATTTGTTCCTAATTTTCTTTAAATAATGCATATTTCATTAAAATGTTTATCTGATTTTTGGAATTTTTTAATAAAGATATTCAGACCAAATTTTTATATTCTTGTATTTTTTTTATTACTCCAGTAGTGACTAAAAACTTCTGTTTCTCAAATGAAAACTCATATTTTGTACTTAAAATTATTAAGGGAATCATATTTTTGAAAATTTTGATGCATCTAAATAAAAATTTAAGTTTGTAGTTTTCAATATAGTACAAAAACATAAAATATAATATGTTATATTTTATATTTGTTATGTTTGGGCTAATTTACAAATTATAAATATTGTTATACATATTAATTTTACTATAATTTTCAAATCGTTCATAGTCCTCATATTTTCCTAACCTATTATCATTGAATTATTATCCTTAGTTTAGGTACTCGAAAGTAAAATAACTTAAAAATTATTAGTTTGTTTTTTGACTTTGATACTTCAAAATGTTCAGATAAAATTATTATCTAAATAATTTACAGTTGAAATGAAGAGTTCCCATTTGAAAAACAGAAATTTGTATTTCCACAGAACACTCCTTTAGTAATACAAAAAACTGCAGTATTAATGCATAAATAGGGGGTGAACACTGAGCATTCTTGGTGAATCACGCTGTTTACACAAAACATGGTCGAAAACCAAATAATATTTTACTCAATTTATATTCTTGTAAACTCATATTTGACGTTTGTAAATAAATTATGAAATTAGTAATTTTATTATGCGTGTATAAAAAATTTAATTTTTAGGTACGAGTACTAGGAATTATTGTATTGAATATGCATATAATAGAATCAAGTAAAATTACGTGCATGATGCAAGGACTGTTGGTTTTAATCCGAAAAGAATTTTTTAAGCAAATGTCAGTTTACTCTAATTCTATTCAAAGGTCTTCTTTTTGTTTCATCAGATTATTGTCTATACACGCGAATGTAAAGAGCCGCTACCAGACATATACATATTAAATATATATATATATATTGTTATATTGTGAATGTAAAATAAAATTGTTATTTTTCTCACGTATCGTGTGAATACAAAATCGTGTACGAATTTTCTAAATCATCAATTGTTTCCAGGTATTGATGCATTTGCATATAATTGTTATCGAATGGTCAAAAATTAGAAAATCGAAATTATAGACTATGCACAGCTGTAATTTATAATTTATTTTCACCAAACATTTTGTACGTTTTCATTTTTATCGTGTCTTACTAAATTATGTTTGCGCCGTTTGCAGTATATATTATTAGTGAAATGTTTTCAAAAAACGTTACGTTAGCATAATTTTTCATCGGTCATGTTATGCATTTTTTTTTTTTATCAAACATTATAGTTAACCGTTTGTAATAATAAAGTAGGTACATACTTTTGTACCTAATGCCGCAATATTGCGAGAACGGATCATTTCACTTATATGGTACTTTTTATTTGTGGTGTTAAAAAAAAAATTCCCTCTCCCGCGCCTTTGCCGTTACGGACCGCGGGCCAAAGAACACTTTTATTCACATAATACTATTATTATTTATTGTTATAATTTTATACTATACATACAGGCTAAGGCTATAATATCGTTATCGTTACAGTTAAAAACACTGAAAACACGGTGGTCTATACCACACGTATTCGTACACACTCCAGCATAGTATCGATGTCGATTTTCGCGATTCCAACTGGTACACCTATACAGTATATATATATATACAATATACCTATAATATTATAATATATATATATACATATTTATGGGCTTAAATGTACATGCTTATATACCTTTTATTGTGCTTGTATATAGAGTTTATCGTGTAAAGTGTAAACGATATCGCGGAGTCGTCTCGGTGCCGACTATACGAAGACGATGACGGTGGTGGCGGGGGCGACTTACGAACACGTCGGCCATGAGAGTGGCGTACATAATAATATATAATACCCTATACGCATAATATTATTATAAATTATAATATAATATAATATATCGTTATAAGCTTATGACTTACAACGTTATTGTGTGTAACGCGCAGAGTACTTACCTATATATTATGTGCTATGATAATCATGTATATATGTATATATGTATATAGGTAGATATGCCTGTAATGTATAATGCATTATATGTATATAGTTTATTGTAGAACAGCTGCACAACTATAGTGAGGGCACTAGGGGGCTTAGACCACCCGCCTAAATGTTCTCCCCCCTGCCCTGTTCGTTGAGGACTGTAGCCCCCCCTCTTATTTTTTTACTTTTAAGTTGTAGACAATTTTAGCGGTATAGAGTATGGTGGTGGTAGATGATTAAAATGTCCGCCTCATATATAGTAGCTAGACGACGTGGTATCCCGCAGAAGAGAGACAAAAACAATTATTTCGACTTTAAAAATTGTACGATTATATTGATTCTTATTCCCTAATATCCAGTTAAGCCTTAAGTGTGTGCTCATCCCGGTTCACAACATTTCGAATTTGCTTTCGGTCACGAATTCACACTGGATCAGCTCAAACAATATGACTTCAGTTCGGGCGCCGAATTTTTGGTAGAGCGTAACCATACAATGATGACCAACTGTTTGTCTTATCCGGAAGCAGGCGTCACTAAAATTGCAGCTTACCGCGGGATTTGTAGAGTCTCTTTAATATATAGGCTCCATGAATGCAAAGTTTTTGATTCTTTGAAATAAACGGAAAGGAGCGCCGATTTTTCAACAAGTAGCATTTAAGCAATATCATACGTTATTTTATCGTATTGATTATTATTTCTTACATAGGTTGGTAAAAAAAAAAAAATACTATTTCAATTTATTTACTAACAAAAAAGTACTTATTATATAATAATACTCTGTTTAAGTTTTAAAGGTCACAACAAAATACCATATTTTTTATAGTGTTACATAACACAGGTTTGACGTTGAGACATTACTTCTTAATTAAAAATAAAAACACAAGTATTTTAAAATTTTAAATGAAGTATTTCTTCGATATTAAATGTTCAAAATAGAACTCATATCCAAATTTAACTTTATTTTGCTTATGATTTTATATGATAAGACTTGCAATATTCATATTTTTCGTCGAAATCTCATAATAAATTTAAAAATGCGTATGAAGTGAGGAAATAGTATCAGAGATAAATAGTGACGAGGTCCAAATACCAGGTTATGTTAATATTAGTCTATCAGGACTATTAATTATTAAAGCAAATTTCCAAAATTCGAAAGTGGGGGTGCCAGGGAATGTACATTACTTATTACTTATTAGGTACAATGCTTTATACTATAAAGTATGCTGCATATTTTGTTACACACCAAAATGTATGAAAAAAAGCGTCGGAGGGAGCCAGGACCAGAAGTCCTCCTCGGCGCTCCACTGACGTCCTACGCTCGCACTTTACAGGACGTCCGGGGAAAAAGAATATCATAATATTATGAGATAACCGGATGGATCATCTTTACCGAAGATTCAAACAGCCCCTTTAAAGAGCCCCGTCGGATCCGTCGTAATAACAACAACGTACATGCGCGTTCGTGTGTGATGTGTATTGTGAATATTATTATTATTATTATTATTATAATGCAAAACCGCCGGCGACGGGCGAACGAAGAATTTCACGTCGTCGGCGGTGGAGGAGGAGGGGTGCGGGGCCGAGTGAAGAAACGAGCACCGCCGGCCGATAGAATAATATCGTTTCACGATTTGATCGGCGGCGGCGGCGGCGTTCGGTATTTTCGAATAACGAGGCGAATAATATGTATATATATATATATATATAACGTTGCCGAGCGTATTACACATTACATATTACATATTATATATTTTATATATATATATATATATATATATGTATGTACGCGGGCGGGAGGAGAATACGATTTTTTTTTTGTCGTCGTCGTCGTCGTCGAAAGCGTGTGCAATAATATTATAATAATCGTACACAACAAAGAAACTCTCCCGACCGAGTAGTCTCCGAGTCGTCGTCGTCGTCGCAGTCGTCCCAGTCGTCGTACGTCGTACAACAATTTCGCATTTGCATAGCTCGTCGATTTATGAATACCCGTCGCCGCCGCCGCCGTCTCTTTGGACAGAAATACGTAAAAAAACAAAAAACAAAACAAAACAAAAACAAAATACACGCGCGCGCACGCACGCACCCACACACGCACACTCACTCGCTCACTCGAAACGAGTACACGCCGCCGCAGCGCATAAAATAATATATACCTAAACGCGTATTATTTTTTTTATTTAATATATATAATAAACGTACCTACCTATATAGTATACGTGTACGTACCTCTCTGGCGGGGCGAGTGACGGACTCGAAACCGTCTCCGGTCTGACAGCGACGGCGGCGGCGGCGGCGGCGGTGGAGGCGGTGGAGGCGGACCGGACCGAGGATGAGAGTAGATCCGACGCGACTTTTTCCGCCGCGCGGCCCTCTGGTTTAGAGTCTAAACGACTGTAAATACAATATAAACAATAATATTATTACCGTCGTAAACTTACGGTTGCTTACGATTATACGAAACGAAATTGGTCCGGAGTCGTTGTAGGTCCGATCATTTTTTTAACGTCTATTGCGCACGTCGTAATATATCAATATTCATAATATGCGACTGCACCCGAACCCGATTTGACGCCCTCAACTGCAGCTCAGGTCACGAATAACTATACAAACGTAATTAATGCGTTTGTTATTGATACCTATTAATTGCGTTTAATATATATGGGAAAATCGATTATATTATGTCACAAAAATAATCTCTTTTATTTGAAACTGTTTGCAAAAAAAAAATTGAAATTTGTGTGATGATACGTAGAAAAAATTAGAAATACAAAGTAGAAATTATTAGTTATTATCAATATTGTCGATCGACATTAATACGATACAATTTATTATACTGCGATGGTATACATAATATGATTGATTTTATGATAGTCCCTATACGTTTTGGTTATGATTAAACAATCGTGAACGACAGTCGTACAAAATAGATGATCATAAATTATCATAAATTACCAATCGGCTTATCAATTTATAGGTTTGAAATTTGAGTCATGTGCGAGGCTGTTGTTTCAATTGGTAAGTACCGTACAATTTCTAGATAATTATTTTACTATTGAGCAATTTCTTGTGGAACATTTTTATTTTTTAAGGCTGAATGGCTTCTAAATTATTATTATTTTCTGATTTTTGGTGTCGTTTTATTGGCGGTTCTAACTTGTTATGATGCACAGCATCGAAAAATCTTCGACGATCATTATTCGTCTAAAGTCTTATGATCACTATAATATGTCCGATATCTGAACCTGGTGAAGACCTTTGACATTCCAATGAAAGTCGAGTTGGTCATTTCATAATTGGACCTGATGACGTCCGCCGCATTATACATTTAGTGTCCATTCATCAGTAAAATATAAATATCGTACCGAATCGCAGTCGATGTGTAACATCTTTGTTAATGTCGTTAATTTTGTATTAGATATAATTAATACGATACAGATCACACAGATGTTGCGTATACAAACATTAATTAATCTATTTTTAATAACAACTTGATCATGCTATTATAAACACGTTGTATATTTATATAGCCTTATGTCTATCTATTATTATTATAACTTTGATATTTAAATGTCTTAAAATTTCATTAAAATTGCCTATTTAAAACTCCTTAAATGCAAGTATATTTTGTGGTTCACTTGATGATTTAAATGCTGATGACTTGTAACATTATTTGCACTATTACACAGTTTCAAACATGACGTTTCTCATAGTTATTGGTTTCGTGGAATTTTTCACTCAATTTAGCTCTAGTCAAACAATTGTATAAAACATTAAAAGCAATACTCTATTGTACAAAATACAAACGTCAATTCTCTAAAATCGTTAATTTCAATGCGAAACCGATTTTCGATAGTATAATGGCTTTTCTAAAGTAATTGTCCACTGTCTGTTGCAGTCGGACGCGACCAAGTGGCTTGCGAATAGGGTAGTATTGTGGCACGGGCCCACGATAGTAAAGTGATGGTCATTACTCATCACAGATTGTTGAACATTTATGTTCTTATCATTTATAAAATTGCCAAAATAAAAAGATTTTATTTAAATAAAGTTACTTGTTTGGCTTTAAAATTAGAAAAAGTTTGGACACAGTTAAATTTTTATCTGCTATAATTCTTATTTATATTATGTTTTGTATATTTTTAGCGAGGTTGTTATACTTAAAAACCTTTTTTTTACACTAGTAACATGTAAATCTTAGTTACTCCAGGCGAACACTTTTTTTCGTGGATTTTTTATCGTAACCCTATTATTATTATAAGAGTACGGCAGGTAGTAAAATAGATCAGTTTAATAATTAAAGGTACCACGCCGTCTGTAGTAAGGAGGTTCATTGCCTGTTTTGACTCTCAGCATAATAGGTTATGTTCTAAAAAAATTGAGACATCCTATACTAAAAGCCCAATGGCCTATTGTTGACCAATAGTATACTATGGGGCCTATAATATTAATAAAGTGCATATTTTGCATATTTATATTTTTTGTTTATTGGAAATAGTGATACCAAAGAATAGTGACAAATTTAAAATAGATTGAATATATTTTAGTGAATTAGAACATTACAATATTGTACAAAACACAAATTATATTATATTATCTTTCGTAAAAAAATGTTTTCTGAAAATTGAGAAAAATATGTATTGTTGATGTATACCTATTTTAAATAATTTGTCACCCTACTTCCAAGCTCACGGCACCCTAGTCTACAAACTATTACTATAATAAAGGTATAATGCACTTAATCAGAGAGGTGGACACTGGACAGAGACTTTTTTCTACCGATTGCCTATTGTTATCATGACAATAATAATGGGTTTTACGATATTGTGTCGGGTGATTAATGTGTTTATATTTAATTTATACTATATTTATCTACATTTTTATAATTTATTATATTTACTAAAAAGTATTTTGTCTAATTTACACACGTTTGTGTACCAATACATTTTGATTAAATTCACATTTCTAAATTATTCTTTTTTTTTGGCTATGTGTCTTAATATATTAGTTCAGACAAAACTGCTTCGGTCCCGAACTCACTTCTATTCAGCTTTTGGGTGTCTGAGGTGTAAAATTTTTTAACAAAAGCTATTTGAATGCTCCTTATTGTAATTGTTACGGAAATGTGGATTAATACTAGTAATGAGTATTAATTCGTTCAGGGAAAGCCTAAAAACTATGCAGGGAGGTACCTAATTTTCCTGTTTAGACTTAAAAGTATATTATTCCAACTCATAAAATATTACCGATAAGCACTACTGAACGAAGGGATGAAACGAAGCATCATACATAAATGTTTAAATGTGATGATAAAGAGAAATGACAAACATTTAATGATTAATACCTAATCGTTGTAAAATTATTCTTGTCTATATAATTATTTTTATATAATTTAATAATTATAAATAACAATCAAATTTACTAAAAAAATCTGTATCCTATTATTTCATCATATCTCACGAAAAAATTGTAAAATAAATATTTTTTTCGTTTCGGGTGTTGGATTTCTTAAGATTTTTAAGTAATACTACGGGTTCCAGTTGATTCAGATACAAGTCCAAAGAAAAAACGTGGGATGCCCTCCAAGGCTGTAACCACTGTTGCAGACCATAATATTTTTCCAATTATATTATTTACTGCCGCAGGCTATTCAGGGTGCAACATTAAGGGGTTCGGTATAGGCAATTTTGAAGAGCCTTGTCAACTGAATAATTTCAAAACAGTGGATGTGTAAACCTGTGCTGACCAGGTTTAAACCTTCCCCTATCACACCTAAATGTTAAACACAATTAAGGTAAAATAATATACGAACATTATAAAATCGTTATTAGTCTTAATATTACGCTATAGTTAAATATACTCTACGATATATTGTGACACTGAACGATGGACTTATATTTGATATTATTATGAATATGAGTATATTATATTTAAATACCTATATTTGTTAAAATAAAGAAAATTATTTAAATGAATAATATTTATATCATGGTCAGTATTTGTGTAGATCACACTGGTACCTGACCGTGTAAGACTTAGACCTTCTTCCTGCCGAACGCGTACCTAGTACCTTTAATAATAATAAATTATAATAAATTAATAACTATTGAAATAATTTAAAAAAAATAGTTTTAGTATATTATACTGAATTAAAATGTATTTATTAAAAGTTAGCATGGATTAGCATTAGGGTCCATGACACAAACGCAAAAGTTATATAAAACCAATTATGTTTCACCCAAATATTAATTTATTATAATATTATAAATAGTCAGTACAAATATTATAAAAGCGATATCAATAAATATTGATATTTTGACATGTCAATGTTTTTTTATAATTTGTTACCAAGTTAATAATCAATATTAATATTGTAAGCTTATAGCTTATTAGGATTCTACGTTTGACATTTTTAACTTAACTGAGTTACTCAAATTCGTTTATATCCTAAAGTTTACTTAAATATAGCTTAGTTAGAATTGTATATTTTTAATTTCATTTTACATAAGTCACAAAAATTAGTTAACTTGCCCAGCTTCGCTAATATAGACTTGCTGTGGGTGTCCAATGGCCTCGATCTCTTTACTGCTTTGCCTCAAGAGAACAGTGTGTGTGTGTGTGTGTGTGTGTGTGTGTGAGGAGATCACCCCGAACACCCCCACTAATTTTCTGTTCTCTCCCACCCCGCAATAAATATTTCTAAGTATGCATTGTCACTGGTCTTGACGACTAATCAACGTAATGTGCATTTATTAAGTGTTAGTATATCGTCGAGTTTATTGCTCAGGCTGGCTTGGGAAAAGGAAGGCCTAAGGTAGCGGACGCTGGTCTACTCTGTAATGGTAACCAGTTAAAAAAATAAAACAAATATGTAACACCTTGTACTGGGAGCTCTGAAATCTGCATTTACACATTAGCTAGGCACAATCAACAGTCAATTATGTGTGCTATTATTATTACTGTATGTTCCTATATTACTAGACTATAAGAAATATCTAATATCATACATTCATACAATATACATGTAAACGATGATATTGCTAATTCAGCGTAGGTACCTTCAGGAATTATAATAATTATTAGTATAGACTAAATTTATATACCACTCACGAGTACCTATCTATACAAGCGTAGCTAACCATGATTCACACAATTAGTGACATTTCGATGAACATGTGGATAACTATGCACAGTATGTGTACAATTTATAATCATACAAATAAGTTAGAATGTTAGATCGAACGAATTTCATTTAAAAAATATTTTAACAGAGGTGACCCAAAACAAAATATTATGTTCTGTATAAAAATGTACTAAACACTAAACAGAACCTATATCCATTCCGTTTGTCTTAATATGGGATCAAAACCATTTTGTCACAGGAAATTATTTTATAGTTTGGTATCAAAAGGCACGGGTCTGCAAAACTTTTGATTATTCGGAACAAATTATGAGCGTTTTTATGTTGTAACCAAAGTTAATTACATTTGATCGTAAAAGTAATTATGGCCAATTTAACCGAATGGAACTTTTCAGTGTTTATACTGTTGTGACTCGTGTTTAGTAGGTATAGTATTATTGTAAAATAAACAGTAAACGGCACCATTTATTGAATAGCCAAAACAAAAAAATCCTATACATAGGCATTTTAATTGCAAGCATTCCAATTTAATCGTAACTTTTATATATTATTTCGTTCTCATACGACTTTTGAATATCGCAACAAAAACATTTCGCATTGACATATAAGTAATTGCTACATTATAGAACCCAATGTAGTACCTACGTTACTTATTTACATTATTTTTTCTAATTTTTATTTGAGTTTAAATTTTGTACAGATTTGAAAAAGTTGTAGAAAACGTTCTAAATTAGTTACGATCTAGAAAGTCAATTAATTCGTGCTGTAGTATAGATGGTACTTTTCTTAAACCGGCCAGCTTTATACGTCACCTTGGAATTAATAGTCTCATCGATTAAGATATCATTTGTTTTAGTTATATTTTGACAGTCGATTAAACAATTAATTCATAATTTTGGCAATCAAACAGTTATAGTCAAACGTCTAGGAGATCAGTATCTAATTTTCTTAATAATTTCGGAAAACTAATGAAAAATAGAGAGGAATCAGAAATATTTACAAAACACCAGTGTGGATGAGAAAAGGATAGATTCATAGAAAATTGACATTTTCATCAAATATAAATATTATCATTTATAGACATGCATGTCCAACTCATAGGATATAATTTTTTGGGGGCGGGAGGCAAAGTTAATCACAATTTACTGACCTATTTAAAATGATAAGTTAGCCCACTAAAAGCCGCCTTATTTACAAAACTCTCTAAACTCTTTTTTTTATATTGTATGTATATTGTTTGTAGACATTTAAAATGTTTTAATTATTATTTTGATTTGTATTGATAAAATGTTCTCGGCCAAAACAATTAAAAATGTAATAAAAAGTTTCTATAAGCTTTTCTTAAAATTACAATTAAAAAATATCGAAAATACATTGGCACAACTTATTTTTATTAGCGTTTAGCGTTCAAAGTTATTCGAAATTCACAAAAGTCACGAACATTTGCATTTCATATTGTAGTAAAAAAGTATAACATTTTGAATTTCAATACCTATAAGGGTTGAATACATTTTTATCCAGCTATCGTTAAATTGTGTTATTTATTATTTACCATATATAGTATATAATATTATTAAATCGCTTACAATTTCTCAAAAAAAATGGTTTTAACTTATTCTTATGTGGATGACGAAAAAATTACAGTTCGACCGAGCCAGACATTTTAGGTTTTAATACACCCAATAATTTTGGTAGGTGGTCGGTGATTTATAATTTCAGGACTGCATCATACTCAATATAAAAATATTACACCTATTATGTTATTTCGTTCGAACGCGCACGAACGCTACGAGTCACCCGCGCAGTTATTATTATTCAACGATGCCGCCGACCAAGATTCCCCGACAACAATATATAATAATATATAATATTATAAACGTGTAAATTTTTCACCGTGTTACAATATAAAGCAGCCGTACAGGCGTTCCTACCCCACCCATCGGCTATGTACGGGGTGATCAGTTTAACGTAAGACACTCATTATTTCAGAAAAAACTAAGGCTTTTGATATGATAATTACTTTTATATAATTTTAAGCCGTTGCAAAACAACATTTTTTTATTTTTAAACATTTTTTTACTCTTTTGAATAACTGTACATTTTTAGTTTCATACTCCGAAGCAAAATGTTATTTCAAGTATTTCGGACCAGTAGTTTATTAGTAAAGTATATTTTAAGCGAATACAGTAGTGGACCAACATTTTGCGGGATAGACCAGTACTGGTCTTGAAAAAAACTAAAAAACTTAAACTGAGTTCTACTCAGCTCATATTTTGAAATACATATACAACTCATTAATTAGTCATCCAAAATTCGATTTTTATATATTAAAGTACTCCAAAATGTATTCTGCTTTGGAATAAGGAGTTCAAATTTAAAATGCATGATATAATTAAACAATGATAACAGTAAAAAAATAGTAAAACATTAAATTGCTTAGGAAAATATCTTGTCTCAACTGCTTAAAAGTATACAGAATTATATTTTCAAAAACATTAATAATTTTTGAAATAAAGGGTGCTTACGTTAAATGGAACACCCGGTATGCATAATATGGGTATGGGATATACTCATGTAATATGCATATAATATTTCTTCCAACTAACCGCAGTTCGACATCATATCCCTATCATAATATTGTAATATAGAAAAACCAACGAACGACAATAGTGTATGAGCACCATTCAAGTCATATAAATATTATAATAGGTATTATGCTCGTGTATCGTATTTCATCGTAGGCCAAAAATCAAGATCCCACTGTCTATAATTAATACGTGGATTTTCGACGGCACCCTTTTCACACGAAGGTGAGCAACAAATTTAATTTGAAAGATGTTTTTTAACTCAGAATTTTTCGATTGATTTAAAAAATAATACGTTAAATTAAAATTATGTCTATACAATATACATACAAATATAATATGATATAAAATAGAACTATAACAGCACATAATATACTACATACAGTTACGAATAATTAATAAATAATATTTTGTTTAATGTCTCTGTGTACATTAAACAAATGTGCAATTGTTTTAACAAATTAGGTAAAGTTTCGTAGGTTAGGTAAGCTTTAGGTAACCACAATCGCTAGTGTGCAATGTGAAAGGAATAGTTTACTTTTACGAAAGTATTTAGTTACTATTTAAACAATTTGGAAGTTGCACATAGTGACCGCCAACCTAGGTGGTAATTAAAATAAAAACTAACTTCTTTTTAACTTACGGAAGTATCAGCATAGACTTTAAGCTTTTATAGAGTAAGATAAATCGCATGTGATCTATTAAGTGGTAGTAACTTATAGGTTAGCTAAACATTTTCAATGTCGAATCTATTTAACTATACCTAAAGTTTATTTATTCACTCACGTCTATTTTTAAGGATATCATTTTTTTCTCTGGTTAGTGGTGACATATTTTTCAATGCTATGTACTTAAAATATACCACTATTATACCAGAATACCACGAAGACCTAGTCATAACCAAAGTGGTAATTTTTGGGATACAAAATAAATTGATTGTATGTATTCAAAACAAATATAACTGTGTGCTACATAATGATATTATAATATTATAATGTTTGTAAAAAAATTTGGCAGAACTTAAGGTATTTATTTGCGAAAATAACTATTTAAATTTATTAATTGTTAATTCTGAAAACCAGTTCGCGATTTTTGGCAAAGTTTGCACAGATATTGGCCCAAAATAATTTTTATTTATAGTAGGTAGTTTTGAAATTCGATGGCAAATCTTAAATAATTCGAAAACAAGTTTTTAATTAATATTTTAAAAACTTATCGTTCAAACTTATTTGACAAAAAAAAGATATTTTATTGCGTTCTGGTTTCATTGATTTATGAAAGTATTGTTTTTTTCTTTAAAAATTATCTACATCTTGTACTTTACTATTCATAATATCATGATATCAGGAGTTAAAGTTGCACACAATGACAAGTCGTACTGATTTTATTTTGAACGTTCTGTATAATGTATTCCCGTAAAATGTTTCTGAATTATTTGTGAGCCAACGAATTTTTTCTCAAAATATTAATTGCTTTTGTACATAGGTAAAATATAAAAAAAATAAAAATAAAATAAATAATATAAAAATATTCATATTATATCGAATAATAATAACTATAACATAATTAAATAGGTAGAAATATAGTTAGGCACATAAATTATATTTTTATTTCTTCTTAGGACTTTATTTCTCATAATAGTTTTTTAACACTTGTTTATCATAAATAAACAAAATTAAATATGATAAAACAATATCGTATCAGATAAAAAAGGACGTACATAATATTATGTTTCTCTTATGAATTGCAGAGAAATAGTTTTTTTCAATGCTTACATAATATAAATAAAATAAAATAAAAGAAACATAAATTATTTTACCTTTTTGACTTAGGTACATTGCATAAAATATTAAATGTATAGTAATTAAAATTCTCATTAGGTCAATAATTTTCATCAATATATTTTTTTTAATCTCTTTTTACTCATTTATTTATTTTATTTTCATGCTATAAAGAATTTAACATGTACAATACAATACATTTCACTTGATTAACAATCATAAAATGCAAGATACAAATAACAGGTCAAGAACTTATATAAATACTAACAAATATAAAATGATGAATTTTCCAAAATAAATATTCAATTTTTTTAACGGAGGAGAAGTTATTTTGATTAAGTTTTAATGTATCAGCGTACCGGCGTCCCGTTAGGATAATTAGTTAAAGAGGACGGGCTGAGCCCGCCTGAGCCCCCATCTTTAACCCTTCCATGCATCCCCTTTGATAAATCTATGTATTATATGCATAACTTATGATATGCAATTGATTTATTTTCTTATTGAAGTCATAAAAACACAATGACCTCAACATTTTGAAAGCTCAAGTATCTATTGATTATCATTTTAATCACTAACTTACGTCGTACTAATTATTATATATTTTGTGAAATCGCTGAATAATAATGTATAACATTTTTATAATATATTGCAATGACACAATAAAGTAGGTAGGTTCAGTATTGTGTTGAATTTCTATTAGTTATTGATAAGAACCTTATTTCAGTTGACACATTATTGCTTGAGAAATACTAAAGCACCACGATAGCCTGAATAGGTACAACGGAAGTGATGAGCTGAAAATCTTTAATATTACTTATGCATTTATAAAAATATTCACTTTTGAATTAATATATTTAAAATGTTTAATATATTAAACAATATATTTATAAATATTAGATGTAAATATGTATAGTTAAAAATATTTTATATATTTTCATAGACAAGTACCAAAGTATGTCAGGGTTCTCGGGACAGGAATTTGTTTACAATTAAGTACCTAAGTTCAAAAAAAAATTATTTTTAATAAAATCAGAAAATAACTATTTTGAATACATTTGAAATGAGTCTATAATAAAGTTTTTCTATACTCTTATAAGTTATGAATTAAATTCAAAACTTGTGTGGAACATCGGAGTTGGTCGTTAGCTCATTAATTCTTCAAGTAAAAAATTTGGTTGGTTGTCGGAGCACCGTAGTGTGCCTTAACAATTTAACGGTAGTGAGTAGTAAGTTGTCTTAGTACTGTTACATGGACGCGTATGATTAACTGATAACTTAATTCGAGTACATCTCAGGCTTAAAAATATTAATATTCAAAAAATGTTGTATTTTTTTTTTGTTGCGAATGATCAATAATTGAGAAATATCTATAGTCAATATTTACGATAATCGGATTGGTAATGCAATTTTTTTATAAAATAATATCTAATTTTATAATTTTGTTGTGTGTACAAATAATGAACATTTAATAAATCTAGTCAAACGCAGGTAATCAATTTTTTTTCAATTTTTTTTCTGACAATAGTTTTGCTCAAACGGCCTATAAAAAAGGTCATTCCTAAGAATAGCGATGCTCAAACGTTCTACGCCCTGAAGTATTGTAGCAGTTTGATTTTCGTAAAAAACAACAAAATTATTATTGTTAGCTTTGAAATATTATGTAATATTATGATATAATCGTTTGTGTGAAGTTAAAAAAGACCAACATAGTTTTTTTTTTATTTGAGAAAAAAAATAATAACAGTTTTATAAGGAAAAAAAATTGTCTGATGATGTGGACCTAAGAAATGATCTCAAGTTGAATTTTTCTCAATATTTTAGTGTGGAATAGAAACTGATATACGTATCTACATTATAGAGTAAGTTCATCTTAAAGCGTAGACGAACGAACACCTTTTTAAAACAAAGGAACTTTCCAAGTACGATGAATATACGATGGGTATAATATTATATAATATAGGTAGATACTTATATTTATCGTGGTTGATTTGCATTTATTCTCTTTGGAATGTGTAAGTCACTGCTTAGTTATATGTTGAAATACGTTTTAATAATCACTTTGTATATAATATATAATATACAAAATTCAAATATGAAATTATGTTTCGCATATTTTTGCATAATTTATAGTTATTATGCCACTTTAAGTACCTAATATTCAACGATTTCTATGTGTATTTGGTCATAATACATAATTGTATTAAATCAATGTGGCTTGTTTAATATTATCGTTTAATTTGAATTTTCTGTAGTCAAAACAAAAATAACAAACACAGTATTTCCTCAGACATCTAGCGTTTAGAATTGTTTTTATCTTTACTAAAGCAATTTAATTTTAATATTAATTGTCTTATATACTATACAACGTATATAATACATTCGAACAAAAACTGTACCATCCAGATAGTATTTGATGAAATAATCACATCAAAAGAATCGTCATTTCATAATATATATTTTTATTTTATTAAAAACCAATATAATTTAAGTAAAAAATGTGATATTCTTGTGAAATCAAATAAAATTACCATCGAATGTCAATAAATTAATAAAAAAAAAAAAATTCAAAGCATATTTGTGCGTATAATTTAGGGCCGATTATAATTTATTATAATCGTGTATTTTATATTAATGTTTTTAAGTGCTCCGCGCCAAGTCATCCACTGATAATCGTTTTTGAAACGAACGTGTGCGAGTGAAATAAAATTACAATAAAAATCGGGAAGAGCTGGTACCTAAATCTAAACACACACACACACACACGCACACACACACACACACAACACACACGGATATACTTATACTATATAATATAATAAAATAGTATAAAATAGGTTATATTGTAGAAGGTGGCCAGTTATCTCTTCGGTTTTTTTAAGGATCAGGCATGCGCTATTGTTATAATTATGATATTTACGATTGGTGTTCCCCAAAGCAATCATAGTGGACTATTTTATATATGTAATCCCAACCATTTGAAAAACTTGTAACTCTACTTTATATCAATTCTACCGACACATTCAAACCACTGTTGTTGAACTATATAAGAATACGGTAGGCAAAATTCTAATTGAATTATGTACATTTTTTACAACAGTCTGCATAGGTTCTCCGGAGAGAAAAATTTTTCATAAATTAAAATATTAGAAACTTATCTAACGAAATCACATTGACTGAAGTAAGGACTTAATTTAACGATGTGACTTTTTATTATTGCTAATTTAACGACATTATTTAGAACGGTCTCAACGGATATAACCATTGTTGACCATCTATGGTGAAGTGTGGTTATTGATCTCGAAGAAATTCTTGATAACTTCTTCAATCGAGTTCTCGATGTCTCGAAAATCAAGAAAAATGTACAGGTGTACTTATATAAAATTAAATACATTTTTATAATATATATTTTATACAATATATAAGGCTCAAAAAAGTAAGAATATAATATTTATTGAGATTTAATAGAGCTTCGACCACGTGGTAAACTTTTCAATTCCACTCCACTAAAAAATCCTTAAAATACTATACTGGACTATCATCTATAGTGTAAAATAGTATATGATAAGTGTTTTAGTTTATTATAATAATTTTGTGTGATGTAAGAAATATTATACTTATAGAGTTATAACTACGGATACATACGGATGTACATAATATAAAATATCGTACGACAACACTTCTGATGTATGTGTGTGCGTGTTATAGTCGTTATAAAACAACTAAATAATTAAATACGATCGTATATAGGGTCGATGATACCATAATCCCGAAACTGGAAACCTGTACGAGCGGGATCAGCGGCAGTGCCTATATGACAAAGTACGTTATGGCTGCGTTATACGACGACGAGTTATGATGAGAATCGTGCCATCTTGAGAAAATAACAACATTGTTCAGAGGATATATCTACAAGTATAGAACAAAAAAAATATTATACATATATATATATTTATTGACAATAAATAAGATACTTGTATATATATATATGTAGAAGACGTATATTATTAACGTTATATTTAGTTGTGTGTGTGTATAGATATAGATATATAGATATATTATATATACGTTTAGTCGCTTTTTTCGTGCGGTGTATTTTTTTCCAACCAATAATAACCAGACGAAATAACCCGTATCATCTGCTCCAGCTAGTATAGGTTCTCGCTCTCTCTCTCTCTTTCTCTCTCTCTCGATATCTATATACGATTTATATATTTTTATTATTATGTGTTATTTATGCATAGTATATATTATGATGACGTTGTAATCGCGGAACGACTTTAATGGCGTCATGTTATAATAAACTATAATATAATGGGTACCTCAGCGTCTGAAAAGAATATTATTAAACATTGGTTTTTTTTTTGTACCTATATAAACATTCCTGAGGGCAATTAACAAAATAGAAAATCGAAATCACAGACAATGTGTAGGTATTATATTATGTTATCGATATACTATAGCTGTATATTACCTGACTTCGCCTAAAATAAATTACTATACTTATCGGGCCATCGGTTTCCGCTTAGCTTCAGTTGAATCATATAACACAAATACAATTACAATGATCAATTTTATGATTTTCCACTTCATAGTTCTAGACATATTTTTGATGTACACACAAAAAAATGAGGCTGATTCGTTGAATGCTTAAAATCTGACTTAAATCCAATATCGCTAAGATCGGTATTTGACTTTAGACGAAAATATGTTCAGAATTAAAAAATTAAATCATAAAAATAATCATAAGTACTTGATTTTAATATTTATTTTTTAAATATATTTGTAAAATGTTTTTATGTCATATTTCTACTGAGAGTAATGTTATCTGTATCCGTTTAAATAAACAAAACATTTTCGATTTTTGTGAGCCAAAACTAAATGCATGTGTGATCCACCCATAGTGGTTGAAAAAAGCTTTATACACCCCCCAAGTCTCAAGAACTGCATTGATATGAATTTAAAATAGTCCAGTATAGTTTTTGAGCCTGTAGATGACAAACAAACAAACAAACACTTTCTTATACAAATATGTACATATAAAATATTACAATTGGGTGTTTAACGTTTACCATGATTTAATATTATTGTAGCACAATTATTTAGGTCAAATTTTACATTTTAATGACATTTATTGTGTGATTTTATACCTGAAATTTTTGTTTTTTTTCTTAATTGAAGAGCCTCATTTTTTGTTTTGCATACTCTACTAATGAAGTCTCTCACGCCTGTGTATAGTATGTTTATTTAATTATAGTATTATACTCACAACATTGTTTTTACACTTACACCGATGTCCGGTGATCACAATCTGCATAAAAATATTGGTTGAACAAGTACTTTTATGAACCCTTGACCTGCAGACCGCATATTGCTTATTGTACATTGCAATCGAATATCAGCTTCATAACAATAGCGATACGCAAACAACACATTTAAAAATGTTTTAATCGTACCTGCAGACAATATAAACTCCGTTGAATACTCCAGTAATTGTTTGGATCTTACCAGGCAATAATTGATCCGTATTTTGAATTGTTGTGTTTCTGACCGGGGGCTGTTACGTAATGTATCCCAACCCTAAAACTTACATTTAATTCCTCAAACTTTTGATAGGCGAGGGGGGTGTTAAAGACACTTCCTGGACTCGACTTGTAATTCTTTATTCCAACAAATTAATAAATTATTTCTCTCTATACACCTACTTACCTTTAGCCCCATATATTGTTCTGTCTCAAAACAAACCAACAAGTTTAATTGTTAAACAGTTCCTTATTTTTTCAAAGTTTACCGCCTTCTGTAATATTGATGATGATAATATCACGATCATCGTTTAAAATTGGTGTGTAACAACTTTATCGTATTGACACTTATAAAATGTTGGAATAATTTTGAACAAGTTTAATTGATATATGAAATACTTATTATTATTATTATTTTATCGTAGCTTATCAATTATCACTTACCAAACAATTTAGCACTCATTTCATCTCCTTGAATTTCTTGAACAGTGTAAATAGAATATTGTTAAAATCTAGTTGATTTTGTATACTACATATATTTTATTTTATTAATATAGTTCTTATACTACCAGTGTTATAACTAGTATTTATATAATTAGTATTGAATAAATATGTTTTGAACACTTAATGCCAAAACCCAAATTTTGATCTGTTTCTGAACAAAATAAAATGTATTAGCTTTATTTATCAAAAAAAAAATGACCATGTTCAAAAATCGGTTTTACTAGATATTCATATTATATAAATAACACAACTCTCTGTCACTGTTATCTTGTGACTTCGTGTACATATAATATATATTTTTGCATAAGTTATACTATTGTGGGTACAAAATGTTAATTACTTAAACTGTTTATTTCTTATATTTGTACAATAATACATGCCTATTATGCCTATTAAGACTTTCATCGTTGTAATCTAAAATGTTACTAGGATATAGGTATACGAAAGAAGATTACTTTTAAACATTGATGTGTAACTTATGAAGAGATATTAAAGAGATAATAATAAAAAGCATAACTTAAAGGACATCATTGCCTAGTATGGGACGTAATCTACAATGTTTCGTGTTTCAGCAAAACCACTTAGTGACATTATCTTATGGGACCGGCATTGTTTTTATATTTTTATTTAATGTGTATATAATATTGTGTTACATTCGATGTCCGCCATCAGTTCTTTTCAGTAATGACTTGTCATATTGGTCATTATTAATGAAATTACTAAAATCGATACTATAAAAGTGGGCAATATTAATTTATGTATAAGTATATTATATTTTAAGTAGGTACTTAAATCAACAAAATCATGTATTTTATGTAACATGTATTGCACATGTTATATAGTATTATACATAAAAGACATAAGTAAGTACTAATATTATAAAATAATGTTTTATTTATTTCCACAGGAAAAACTGCTAGGCACTTAGAAATTAAATTTGAATAGGTACATATCACACATTATGTACCTGACCCCCTGTGAAATTGAAATGTTTAAAAACTTTTCTAGAAAATAATAAATATATTATTTAGTATCTACTATTTTGCATGCCAACTTTTGTATGCTTTTGGTTTAACCGTGAAACCAAAATTTAAGTCAGAAGGGGGGGGGCTGTAGACTAGAGTCTTTAACCCTTCCCAATAACACTAAATCCTTTGAATTGAATTTCAAATTTTTCCTAAGCAAATAAGTAGCACGTTTTTTCATGATAATTCCGAAATTTGAATTTCATTTTTCCACTAGCAAAAGTCATATTTTCAATTCACACCTGTCATCACACCTCACTCCTCAGTCTCTTACCCATAAAAAAATTGTTGTACAACCAAAAATAATATAAAGTTTCATAAGCAATAAATCTATAACCTGCAACTTAGAAATTACCGACAAATTACATTGCTAAACACGAATAAACTTACCAGTCAATTACGAAAATATACACAGATTACACACAGTGACTGGTAGCCAATAGCATTACTAACATCGCCTAGTCATTATACCAACATTGTCGGCATTTCTGACATGAATGGTAACATAATATTATTGCATAGAGGTATAGTCATCGTCCATAAAATATATTTTGTTCTCCCGTTTCGGTTTCCGAGTTCGTCTTACGACCGCCTACCTAATAATTTTAAATATACACAGGAATTAGAAAGTAAGCGATTTGTCCGTGAAGTAATGATAACATATCCTACTCGCATGTACCTACGACCTACGTACAGTATAATAAAGGTATGGCTACCGTCAGTCGCCATTATAATAAATACATTTCATATCATCTTCAAATCACCTCGATCTGCTACTTCTCATTATAGATCCTTCTCGTTATTTCTCGACTGTCTTCGGTCGTGAACTTGTCGTTGGATAAAAATTCAGTCCTTACAACAACAAAAAAAAGCCTAGGTACGGTACATGTATAAGATTAAATGTGATTTGTTTTTATTAACATTTTATATTCTCGAGTCACACGCCGCTCGTGCATTTCCCTCACGATATTTTAAAAGCCAATACAACAGAAACAATAGGTAGGTATAAAAGTTTGATAATTGTTTTCGAAATTTCGTTTCGTTTTGACAACAAATTATTTTTCAGCGTGATCGTGAAGAAAAGTGTGCTGTTTTATTAATTTTCCCGATATGATGACATATTTTCCATTTCCTGCCAAAGGTCGAGCAGTGGATTTAAATTTTAGACTAGTGGTGACTTGTAATTGCAGCGGCGTAGCAAGAGTATAGCGAACTGTGCCTACGCCAGAGGGCGCAAATTGTGAACAGGGTCAAAATTGTGCTCCGAAAGTGGTTTTTTTATTCTACCTTCAAAACAACATCTTTTCATTATGATTACACATATAACGTTTTGAAATGTGTATGATTTTGTTAATTTGGAAACATTAAGTGTGGATTTAATGATGAAATGATGAAAATATCATAAGGAATATCCCAAATTGTACTCCATTAATTGTTGTTTGAAAAAATATCATTTTTGGAACAATATTCAAAAACGTCTAATTCACTGTTGTTTTATATCTGTAATTATTTGTAAAAGATTAATTATTCAATTAATAATTGAATAGGACCTCATAATATTGTATAGTTAAAAAAATAATTTTTCTTACCTTAAAAACCTTCTAAATCTACACCGAACGGGTTCGTGAATAATTTCAACCGTCTCTGAAGACTTTTGAATGTACTTACAATCTACATAGAAGAACTTCTCTTAACAGATGCTGTGTATGAGTGTGGTGTGTAGGAGGCTGGTATAGTTTCTATTCACATCATTTGCTCTGAAGGTCCGTTGTTCGATTCAACTTCGTGTCCTTTATGTGTATCGGAGGTTTGAAACTATTTAAATTATCTCGAGTCTGTTATTTTTTTAACACTCCGTTTGATTTGTTTTGGATTTCACTAATTTACAACATGCGATTTTATTATGGTATGAAATGACCAAAAAACATCTATAAACAAAATACCTAATAATATATACTAAAATAACAAATCGAAAAATCGGTTATTTTCGTGTGTTCTCTTTTAAATCCGTTTTGGACTCGACCAATGTAGTGCCCACTAAAACCGTCCGTTTACATTAAAACGTCATAAATATATTATTATTACCATCCATTAGTATTATTTTTTTTGATGCGCGCTACAGCTAATATAGCATTAGTATGTTTACTTCACTAGGTGGTAGTTTCGAATATTTATTTGAGAAAACATGTTTACGTACCTATACCGTTATCGCGTGGCGTTTGACCGCATAATATTAGATATAAATTAAAGACAGGATTTTATTGATTGCTACTTTTTCTCAGAAAAAAATGAAAAAAAATTGAATAATTATTGAATTTACAATATTTATTTATTACTAATATATTTATATATTATATACTCTATTATAATTATGTATTTAAGTTTCGAATATATTATTTTGCATTCGAGGAATTTCGGGATTTCTATTACCTATAAAAATGTGTTCACTGAATTTAATTTAAAAAGTTAATTAATGCACACACGAGTGATGATATTAACCATCGAATTTGCATAATTTAACAACACAGTTGTGGATTATGATATATTAAAAAATGTAATTTATTATAATGTTTGATAATTTAGTGGGTGATTTTTAACTTTCAAATTTTGATGAACATAAATAAACTTACCAATATTACTTAGGTGCATATTATAGTGGTGTAACTAACAAACAGAAGCATGAATTAATTCTCTATAAAAAAATATTAATCATTGATACATTTTTGATATTCAGTATTACATTACATAAATGTGTCCCAAGTCCAAATCTCAATAGTATTCACCTATAGACTATAAAATAACAACACGAACACGAAGTTAGTAATGTAAGTACGAAAAATATTTAAAACAAATTTTTGTCGACAAATTGTATGTTTTATCTGAAAGAAAACTAATAGGTACTACACTATAGTTAGCTTAATAATTAATTACTTATAACTGTAATCTATGTGTATAACTTTATCAATACTTATAAAGTAATATAAAAATATAATTTTTCCAATAACTAGCGTGTAAGACTTATCGAACACTACATGCGTGTGGTTATAGTGCACTATAATAAAATAATTGTATTATGTTTTTTTAATTTTATTATAATATTAACATACAAATAATACTAAAAAACCCAACGCCCTACATAAACACATCTACCCGATTTGTTTGTTTTAAAATAATGAACTCAGATAATATGTACTTGTTATTTAATGTTTGTCAAATAATTAATAATTATATATTTATCTTTTTTTACAACTCATAGCACTAATAGCACTCTTATTCAGGATTAAATAAAAATAGGTAAGTTTATCTTACTAGGTGTTCTGTGACAATTCAAAATTAACTTAATTCGGATACAAATTATTACCCAACTCTTGGATATAATATACGTCAATATTTGTAGAGCCATTTTCAACATAATTTTATGCTTCGTCAGAATTTATCAATACCTCAATATTATATAGAAATCGAATTTTGAACAAGTAATTAATTATATTTCGTATTTTATAATTTATAAGTAGAAATGGGATTTTAAATTTTAATGCTCTAAAAAATCGTAAAACATGCTTTGCTTTAATAGTTTTAAAATATACTCTAACAAAAATGCTTTTAAAAATATACATATCTTAAAGTAGTTTAAAAAATAATGTACCTAACAGTTGTGCAATAGTGATTTTTTTCAGAAAACACTTTAATATATTAAAGGCAGTCAAATAGAAGTATATTGTTATCTATATTGGTATAATATTATGGGCAAGTATGAAAACGGTGTTCGGCGACCTAATCTACCTATTGTATAATTACTACACGACAACGCTATCTGACCATGATGGCCAATATACTGGTTTTTATTAGAACAATATATTTTGTGCTACAGTATATTTTTGCATCAAAGATAAATCATGATAAATGTTCTGGGCCGTTGCAAATGGCCAAAGATATTACATTTATCAATAAATGGAAAGTTATGCAAACATTTATTTTTAAAACATTAGTCAGTTCTTAGATTTTTAAATTGAAAACTTATGGCATCTTTAAAACAAGTCATCGGAACATTTTCGGTATTTCGATTACTTTCTAAAATAAAATAAACTCAGGAAATTTGTGATTTTATTTATCAGGAAAATATTATTTAAGACATTTCTTTTTACCGTATTTAAGTATTTTATATTGGCCTTCGATTAATTAGTAAAAACAAAAATTATTGTTTATTAACTATAGGTAGGTACTCATTTTTATTGTATGCACTGTTCGGCCATCTCGATTAATGACGAGCTATACTTAAACCTAAGCGTTCAGATAATATTGCCTATATATACACACTCTTGATACGACGGCGGCGGCGGGCAGGTTATAGGTACCTATATATTCTACTCAGTATCTACCTACATACTCGGCGGCGGCTTCGGCAGACGTTGTGGCGCGATCGAAGAAAAAAAAAACACAATGCCAAAGCCCGACGAGGACGACCATAACCGTAGTCGTCGTCTCAGCAGTTGTAGCGGTCGCCGCCGCAATGTCTGTCTATTATTTTATTATTATTATTATTATTATTATTATTATTATTATTATTATTATTATTGTTATGTCATATACTCATATCTTGTGCGTTAGAGGCATATAATAATACAAGTGGGAGGTTACTCGACCACAAATACTATACACACAAACGCGACACTGAGATTCTCGAGAATCGGTACACGCTGTACCATCGTCTAATATCGCAGTGGCTTGTAACATACCTCCATCATAATATACACTTAATAATATTATACATGTGTACTGTACAGCATCGGTATGCAGTCCAAATATCATATACCAAACAATTTAACATACAGAGTGATTTTTTGAACACGATCACTAAATGCATTTTTCCTGTTGAAACTAAATGTATTCGAATTTTGATTTTTAGAATTTTTGAGCATACGTAAAGACTACATTTTCAAATTTCGGATACTATTTTTTTGTACTATTTTTGGGGGTGTCTTGTGGCGATACAAACTTCTATTTTTCAAATGACAATCCCCTTTTTCTTATTCAAAAACAGCTAACTTGAATTTTGATTTAGATGCATTTAAATTGGCAACAAAAATATCTACTGAATAAATATAAGTGAAAAAGTCCCTATTTGAAAAACAGAAGTTAGTAATTAGTATTGTCGAACATAATCATCCTTAAGTGGTACACAAAATCTCAAGTACTCGAAATGGTCTTCAAGTATGTATTTAAAAATGCCAAATATTAGAATTTGAACATAATATGCATAATTAAAGCATACAAATAGTGTGAGCGTCCATAAAAAATCATCCTGTATAGGTACAACGTAAATCACTCATGGATTCGATTATTTTAACCGTGATTTTGTTGGGCCTGTAATTTTTATTTATTTAAGTACACTTCATTTTTGTACAATTAAATTTTATACTCGGAATATTTTTTTTTTTATGGGCAATCCGATAAAATATTGTTAAAAAATCTCTTGTATTTATAAGAAATGAATCGGTAACAAGACAAACAAATATGTACGTGCGTCTTCGGTTTTTTTTATAAATTATAATCGACATATTTTGATGTAGACAAAAGTACATTGAATTCACTGATTTTCAGTAACTACATAGCGCGTAAAATCTAGGCCATCTGGAACTAAAATATATTTTTTTGAAACTTGAAGTTTACCAAATTTTAACTGATTTAGTTTTTAAATTTTGCATGTCTTTGAATAAAAAAAAAAAAAAAATAATAATTGTTTTTGGCATTGTTGCGTTCATATTATATCTATAAAGTAAATATGTGACTAATAGTCTAGTAATTAATTGTAAAATAAGATTTTAAGTATTCATTTTAAGTTAGTATAGTTCAAATGCATTAATCGTTTTCCTGGCTCAGTAAAATATATTATAATTTATAATGAATGGTCGTTGTAATTACTGAAGTGGTGTTATGGAAGTATTTACCGAAAATCAGTTACCAATACAACAACTGTATTACTGTCAACTTTGTGTTCTCATCGTTATTTCTGTCACTTTTTTCAGTTTTCGAATAAATTTAAACATTTGAAGGACATAGTCAATAATTTATGAAGACGATACCATACCGAACCCTATAATGTCAAAATGTGTTTTAGGTTTGTCACCCTATATTTTTGTGTTATACTCTCTTGTTTATCGCAAACAATTTAAACAAAGTTAAACAGCACATTGTTACAAATGTGTTAACTTAAACCCATAAAACTGAAACAATTTACATAAAACATAATATATATGCATACATGGGCGAAATTGGAATTTTTAAGTTACAGGGTCCAGAACCTTACCCTATAATAATGTATTTAAATATTTATCCCAGTGGAAGGCTTTCCTTTGAAACCCCTTATGATTATTACTATTTCAATTCTTTTACCACAAATGATTACTTACCGTTATTGTTTAAGCACAAATTATGATATTATTTAGTACAAGTCTTTCTCGAGATATGTTTTGTACCATAGTGGAGCGGTCGCCAACCTAACCAACCGGTGATCCTCGAGAACATTTTGGTGGCTGAAAAAAAATTTGATTATTATACGGAATTTTGTTTTAAGAACCTTAAAGCTGGTTTCATTGGATAATCATTATGTACAAAAATATGACGTTGTGTTACGGTCGCTGTGTGCAAATTCAGTATAGTAAACAGTAAATAAAAATTGTTATATTATTCTTGAAATAACCTTAACCATATTTTTGATAACAAATTAATAACCGTAGACACTTGATATTTTCACCAAAAACCCTTCACTCAGTATAACAGCTAGCAGTGGAAAATTTTAGAGGCACGATTATTTTGTATATGCATTTAAAGTTCAAATTTTGACAAAGTTCATCAAAATTCTGAAATTATACTTATTATTTTTTAGTTAGAAATGTATAAAACATTTTCTTTTCATATCTAACATTAGAAATTTTAATAGAAGATTACCCACAAGTTTTTCTGCTTTTACCAAAAAAAAAATTTTACCGGAAGTAACCATATTTGTAGTCATGAGATATTTTCGATTAGATTATTAATAACTTGTAGTGTAAACACTAGATTATACTTTATAGTAGTCAGTAGAATTTGGAATTATGGATCTAGTGGTCCGTGAGGTCTAATAGGTTGGCAACCTCTGCTGCATAGTGGACATTAAATTATTAAGTTTGTATTTTTCTTATGCATAAAAAAGGCTAAAAAATTTTTAAACTTGTTAATATAATTTTTAAAAAAAATGTACGGGAACTTTTTCTTATGTTATAATTTATAAGAGCCCGAAATACATTTGCCGGGCTAAGACCAATACACACCCCCCTAGTAACGTCAATGTATGTAAGGTTGAAAAAACATGTACCTACCTATGCTTTTTATGTTTTGATCTTGTTGCACAACATATTACATAGATAATTGCCAAACTATTAAAAAAAAAAAAACCACTCGTTAAAAATGTTACTGCTCAGAAAAAAGTGTCCAATCCAACAACATTGCTGTTGTCGTGGCACTTGGGTCCAGTGAGTGCTTGTGTAAGATATACCCTCCCCCCCCCCTATACCTTAAAAATGCAGAGTACTTCCGAATTTTTCGCTTAGTAATTTAAGTCAATCCGTCTAGTAGGTAATTAAAGCATATAATTATATATTTTGGTTGCTATATATTTTATGAGTGTGATAATCGACTGCAATAATATTGTGGATAATATGACGTAGATATGGTGCGGAATAAACGATTACCGTTGACAATGCCGACAGTACGGTAATAATAACCTTACCGCGGCCGTAACCACATCGGCGTGGGACACCGCATTCATATCATATACCTAGGTATAACAATATTTACCACCAGCTGCCGGTCGTACCGGCAACACACACACACACACACACACACACACACACACACACACACACAAAGCGTAAGATCGATATCTATTAATTAAAGACATTACATATAGACCTAACTTATGTGGAGAGTGTGGAAGAACGGACTTCGGACGGCGTAATATGGACGAGAGCCGAGTGGCCGCGGCGGCGACCGAGTGTGGAATCTTGTTTCCGTCCAAACGATTACAACAAGCGCATGATAATATACACACACGGACACGACCGCGGGCAAAGGCGACGGGTACACCGGACACGTTTATTGCCTATTATTATTATTATTATTATTTATACTGTTGTACTGTTACTATTATTATATTGTATGATATCGCAAAACCTAAGTCGTCGTCGTGTACACGTAGGTAGTAGGTATATATGGTATCCATTAGCGGTAGTCGCCGACGATTTCGCACGTCTACGTCGTTTTGACGTTTCGACGTTTTGACGTCTTCACGCGTATAATATATGATTACAAAACAGCTGCTAGAGCCCGAAGCACACCAGAATATCTCGGCTACTTCGCTATTAGTAATAATAATAATAATAATAATAATAATAATAATAATAATGTACTATAATATAGTATACGGTGTTCGGTGACGATAATAATAATACGAGTAATATTATGAATACGATTGATGTTATGTAGGCACTTAATAATTTACCTAAAATTCGTATGAGTCCTCGAGACTTCCATCGAGTCACTAAAATAAGTAAAATATGGTGGCACTTTGCTGTGCGATGTGCAGTTAACGAGTAGAAAATGCAAAACCAAATTCACTTGCACCGAGTGAAAATAAATTCAACAGCCATACGCAACACGGCATATATCAATATACCATCAACGATGAAAAAAATTAAATCTGCGGTTCACTTATAACAATGATATTTCTTTCGATTAACGTCCGGATTTATAAAATTGTATATTAAATTCATATCCACACAACATTTCAAATACTATTGCATTACTACTATCAATATAGGTGGACAATCATATAATAAATACATATAGGCGGAGACCTACGAGTGACTATGACGATGCAGACGTGACGACTGTGATAACTTGATCTTTTGTTCGGCTTGTATTTCGAAAAACAATTTCCGGGACTGTAAAATCGCTTACAAACGTTTCAGTTCGCCCCATTACAACGTACCAGTAATAATACTGCTGAGTATTAAAATCTGGAAAAATTGTATCGAAATCAACAACGTAATAATATCACGTACTCTGTAATATGGCCGGAACAAATTTATGGCAGGTAGCTGCAGGTTTCAGTCATTATTTTGACGCAATCGTGCAGTAAAGCGGTGAATAAAAAAAAACCCCCAAAACTACAACGGAATACAGAAAATTGTTTGTACACTTGGGGTTTTATTCAATTATAATTTTGCAAATGTTGCAAATTCAACAGCAAGTATAATACTATTAGGACGTGTTCTAGGTTCAAATCAAACCTATTCTAAAGAGACTGCCGATTTTTGTAACCTTCGATAAGGAAACAATTTTTATTTGTACGTTTTATTTTCGTAAGCGTGTCGCTATTCGCTATGTATTAATGTATTAGCATTCAACATCCTTTTCTTTTTCTTCTTCTTCTTCTTCTTCTTCAGAAAAATATATGTATGGACCCATCCACTGACCATCCACTAGCTTAAAAAAAAAATCAAACATTTGATACGAAAACATTAGTTACATTACACACTGTCAGTTATAAAGATGTGACTTTTTAAACCAAAAGTTGTGTGGGGTACTGTAGGCATTCGTTTCATAAGGAGTGTCCTGTAGCGGCTGGAGCGAAACAAACTTTTTTTTCTTCAAATAATCACCAATCATTTTTAATATAAACTATGAAGTGAGGAATTTTTTTTTAAATGTTAATGTATTTAAACAAAAATTTAAATGAGTAGTTTCTGATGGTTATTAAAATGCAAATGTTATCATCAAGAACAGTTTGGGAAAATGGTTGTACACAACTTTTCAATTGTCAATAGATGTTTAATATTTAATCAAATACCTATAACCTTCTTATTATACACCTACTTTCTAATGATTAATAACGCGTTGGAAGAATTCAAATATATACCTACCTAAGTAATAATTACCACAGCTAAATTATTATAATATTAAAATTAACTCAATTTAACTTTTTTAAGTTTAAAAGCTTACCTAAAGCTAATAATATGGAGAGAAGTAATAACTTAAATTAATTAAAAAAGTTAATTCATTTTTTTTAACACACAGGAAAACACATAAGCGGTTGTAGAAATGTTAGATGTTATAAATAAGAATTTCATCTTACTGTTCCTTCTATTGTTGCACACAGTACCTAATAGTGAACGGTTTGGGTCAATAAATGTTTGACTACTAAATTGTTTTTTATTTGCTTACTTTTATTTAAAATGATTGTCTACAGCAGCTTTTTTTTATTGATACCATGCTCTCGGCGACATGGGCCATTAGGTTTGCAAATAATCTAAATCGATAACATATTATTATGTGTACTCATTCTAAATATTAATTTTTAATTTTGGTTTGAAGATTGTCGGCTGTGGTGAATTTGATGATGTTAGCTATGAATTGAAGGTGATTGCGGAGTACTTCGGCTAGTAATTCGGTCAGGTTGTGACTAATTCTGATGTTGTAGTATATTTAGCATTTAGTGAGCATGTGGTTGATGGTGACTTGGACACTAATATCGCAGCTTCTCTTATATTGGATATTTAACAAAACATATACTTAACTCATTTTTAATTTTAACCGCAGTAATTACAACTTATAGTTTTATATTTTTTATGATAAATGGACAAAATATGATCTCGTTACGTTGTTAGGTTAAGAATAATTAACTAGGTATTTATTTTCTAACAATATAGGTAGTTAATGTCCATCTTTGCTTTTGTAAAATTTCTACCTTTATATTATAGTAATTAATAGACGCCGAGTTTACAAATCATGCACTAGGTACATGTCATTACACAATATTATTAAACACAAGTAGGTAAAACAATATTATAATACATTCAGTATTGTATTAATTTATTTCATTAGATAGTTTTACCTTTTACTTATACGTCACACAGTCCGTAATAGTGTGACACATTAATCAATAATGTCATACATTTGATGTCAATTTCAGTCAATTTTTTTTCTTTACAACGCATATTATGGAATAATTATTTAATGCGTCCTACAGTGCGAGTGTATAATATTTTATAATATGTGATATTTGACCACCTGTGTTGCAGCAGACGACGACGACGACGATAAAATTTTTAAAGAATTTATAAAACGATATCGCACCGAGTTTTGTTTGGAATAAATGTCACGCGTAAATAATATTTTATTTTTATAGGGTGAAGTTAACTCGTGATAATTTTATAATATGCGTACGGCGTGAAATATAAATGTGATGTAATAGTCTGTGGCCCGGCACCCAAACAATATAAAAATTTTTAACGTTCTCGAATACATTATGATTTGCATTGTTATTATCGTCCCAATAAGTGCCATGTCTCAGAATGAACAAAATAATTTTTCGTCGTAACTGCAGTTTGACTATTACATTTAGGAGGAAACAATTTAGATGTTATTGTACAAAAACTTGGATCTTAATACCTATACCTGTACCATAATACGGTAAGTCATGTATACGATGTAATTTTACTTATTCCCTGTAGATATTGTCACTACCCGGCTATTGTTGTAGGTACCTGTAGTGTCAAACTCTGGCCAGTCTACAATTATTATAAAAAATCCGTCATAAAGAAATCATTATGGTTTTTATATTGCAATAACATTACAAGTACAAAATGTGCTTACTATAAATGAAGAATCTCCAAGCTAGATACATTTTGTTTGTAAAAAAAAAAACTTTAAAGTTAATACTAAATGATAAAGATTAAATATTTAAATATGACAACACGTAGACATGCAGTTAAGGCGCAAAATACGGCAAAATCTGGATTTCAACAGCCGATATCCATTCCCCGAATTTGAAGGACACGACGGTAAACACGTACGTATATAGCGGTATAATACTTTCATACAACGAAGTATCAATTGGCAACAAAACAAATTATTTTTACAGAGAAATTATTCGTTAAATAGAATTAATTAAATTTGGTTCTTATGTACAAATGCACGGCAAAAATAAACACTATACATGCCTAATTTTAGTTGCAAAATGTATACCGAAAACAACTATTTTGTTTTAAAGATTATATCATAATAAACGAATTTAGTAAAAATAAAATATAAGAAATTGAACTTAAATGAATATTATGGATATAATTAAAATAATTGAATTTGCTATTTGTTTTGGTTGCAGTTTGGTATAAAATATAAAATCGTATGATACAGATTTGTTCAACTTACTTTAATTATAATAATTCCACTTCTAGCGGAATTGAAAAATATTGTGAATTATTTTATTTTTATACAGGGTCTACGGGATTTCCAACGTAATGCTTCGTTTTCTGGAATTGTTCTTCGGTGTAGGACGTAGGCACCTCTCTACACCAATCAACCAACCAAACACGATAGTTTATCGTATTATGTCTTGTCGGTCGTCAGTCTTCGGTCATCGGTTATTCTGACAATAGATTCAGTCCGTTAGTTTAATCATATTTTCGTTTATCATCTTTATGCAGACACTCGCATGGTTATACTTATATTTATTAATTTGTTTTAGCCTATTGGTACCTACCTAGTTTAAAGTTTTCTGTGTTTCCGTCCGTCTCGCGTAATGTCAGTTGCCATTTTCCGCTTATGACCTTCGCTGTGAAAACTTGAAGATTCTGTGACGGTCCGAGGTAAGTCTAATATTAAGTTAGTTTTTAATTACCAGGTCCTATAGCTGACTTAATATTAAGCTACAGTAAACGTATTTTGTACATTTGTATACTTAAATTCAAAATTCAAGTATTGTTACTTAATAATTTCTAAGGGGTAAGTTACTATAACATGGATGTCTATATTATAATTTATTGTCGATTTATTTACCTAGCGGCTAGCATTATTGTTGTGCACTGTCGTCTGTTTTGTAGTATATATTATTAACTATTAAATTATATGTGTTCATAAACCACATAATATTTTATGTAACAATTGCTTCTCAATAAAAATAATTACAAATACTTTGTTTTTCATAACTTATTATAATTTGTGAAATGAAAATATTTTATACTAATATTAGGTATATCTGTATTTACTCTACTGGACATAAGTATTAAATCCCAAATGTTGTATAGGTATTTATGTAAACTCGAATACTAGATTGTTAGATTAATCTACCTATAGTTTTTATTAATTTTTGAACATGCTATCAAAAAAAATTTTAAGAATAGTTTTCATTATACACAAAAAATGTTTATTTAATACACTCCAAATCGGTAATTTTTTAGTTTTGAGTGATAAGTTTAATCAACAAAATTATACCAAGGTAAATAATGAAGATCAAAATCTAATTATGAATGTAATAATTAAAAATGCCCATAAGACACCCATGTTTTGATGTATTATCATTTTCAATTATAAGTTAACATTTATTCGTTATAACTTATAATTAATAGTAACATAATATGAGCAAGCGTCGAGCATATGATGAAGTTATCTACCTGGATACTTATAATAAATTATATCTGTCGAATGTGCCATTCACTAAAATTTCTGGCAAAGGTCAATTTTTTCTTAGATGTAGATATTTACTGGTGAATGTTGACAATTTACAAAAAAAGATGTATCGCATACATTTATTTTATACTAAATAATTTGTCACAACAAGATAATAATTCAAGAATGTACAAACTCAAAAGTTAAACTATAAATTAACTACGTAAACATTTATATTAATGTAAGTATGAACTATACATTAACCATTCATAAGCAGCAGCTGATGATTATTAGAATGAATTATTTTGAAAATCAAAATTATTCGTTATAATATAAACATTTTTTAAATTTTTTGTAGTTTTAACTTTTTAATATTGTTAGGTTTGATAAATAGTAAGTATGAGGCTGAAAAAGTATTTATTTATTTATTTTATTTCAATAGGTAGGTTTACTGACTTATGTCATTTTATAGGGGCGAATAGCGAAAACATTTGTGATGGGTCACCACTCATAATATTCATAATCAGGGTTCTTGACTTAAAGCATTTGCTTATTTTTATGGATTGACTTAAAATGTAGCAGATCGTTATGGAAGTGTATGTCATGTTACAATACGTTCAATTATGAAATTTAAAAGTGCTTTTTTTTTGCTTTTTTCAGCGGTTTTTTAAAAAAATTCCAAATTTCCAGTTTTAATGATTATTTTTTGCTTTTTTGATCACTTTTCCTAGTTTTTTTTAAGGTTTTCTCCTGCAAAGTTGTTTTTGATAGAATTAAAATTAAAAATAATTCTTATCTTCTCTACTTTGCCGCGTATTTAATTAATTCATCTTTTTCAATTATTTGTAAATATTGTTTACATTTTATTTTTCAGAAAATCCGTAAAATCCTTAAAATCTCTAAAGTGAAGTTTAATTTTTTTTTATAATATTAAGAAAAAGATTTATTTATTTGTTTTTTGATTTTTAGTTTTTATTTTTATATAAATATTTTTGCTTAAATTTAAATTTTTTAAATGTTTATTTGAGTGCTTATAATGATGTTTTTTAACGCTTTTTTAAGCGCTTATTTGAATGATTTTAAGTGCTATAAGTCCCGAGCCCTTCTCATAATGCTCAAAATTCTAACTTTCATTAGAACTCTATTGTGAATGATAACATAGATAATCATTGTGAATTCACAGGGGACTGTTGGTATATTTTTAATATTTGTTCCAAATGTTGATATCCACCAAAAGCAGCTGTGAATTTCAACACTCACCTTAACATTTCCATTATATTATATAGGTCCAGTGCCATGCTATCTTTCATAGACTCCTTAGATCAATAATATTTGGCACCCCTATTGAACGTACATCATACAATTTTTGTCGTCTTATGGAACTTTAACCCCACTTGACCCCTCTTTGTATAGTTTCTGTATGTTTATTTGTTCTATATGATTATTAAAATTGTCCATAACAAATGATAGAAAACAATGACTATGGTAGGTGTTATCCACATTTACTGCGGTCAAAGATTGGTTCATAAAATAAAAAGAAAAACTCTAATTGAATTACCTACAGCATATTTTGAACACTATTGTTAGCTGTACTATGAATACAATTTATCATTAAATTATTTTCTATCAACTGTTTCTCAAAAACTAAGAAAGATTCATTATACCCACCTAATAATAATCCAATTTGCATTAAAAAAATACAAGTGGCGCCGTAATTACAGTGTTACAAAAAATTGCTTATCCAAATGTAATACTTTTTCAAATCTTTTTTTGTATCCATATCTAATTTATAAAATCGATTGCATGCAATCATGTATGCTATGCATGTTATTACAGAAGGTAAACGAACATTAAAAAAAAATGTTTTTATTAACAGTCCTCTGCTGCAGTTGGGAAAATATGCTTATTCGCCATAGTTATATTAACTTTTAATACAATTTTGCTCTGATTACGCGGAAATACACGAGTGTATATTACGTGCGCTTATATTCGTATACAATAATAATAATAATAATAATAATATAGTTTAATATATCATGGTTGCTTATAGTAGTTATGCGTACACTGCGCATATAGCGTTTTGATTCGTGACGGGAGGAAAAAACCGCGCGAATAAACACGACTACCCGCGCGACGACGATGACGATAAACGGATCAAACTCCTCCTCGTCCTCCACATCGTCATCGTCGTCGTCGTCGTCTTCGTCGGGCGGTGCTCGTCTGGATCTCTCGAGAAACTTATGTACACGCGTGCATTATATACGTACTTTTCTTCTGCCGAGTAAACGCGATCCGAACTGCTAATTTATGTGCCTCTCGCACACACACGCACACAATATATATATTATATATTATTATATTATACATGTGTGTGCCGGCGAGGCGGCGGGTACCCGCGGTAGGTGTAAGCTGGTATATACCTCTAATACCCATATTATTTATACAATATGATCGTGGTGGGGCGGCACACAAGTGTCGATGGAGCCGGCCGGGGGGGAGGGTGCGGAATAGAAAATATCGCGTCGTGTTGTGTGCGCGCATTTAAATATATACGTCGGCGACGACCTTTTTTTTTTCTCTCTTCGTGTACACACATAGTAGGTATACCTGCCTACTCGCCTGCCTGCCTACTGCCTATATATTATGCATCATGTGCTGCAGTGTACACATAACACACGCACACACACACACACACACACACACACATATATATATCGTTGATCTCCGTGAGCTGATGAGTTTGCGGACGCGCTCTCCTCTCGCGCGTCAGTCCTATAGACACTCGCTCGTCGCCCGACACTTGTATAATATTATTAGTGCCGCAGAGGTATACGCACCTACCCCACACACACACACACGCTCACTACATGATATCCACACGTATGCGTGTGTGTGTGTGTGTGTGTGTGTGTGTGTGTGTGTGTGTGTGTGTGTGTGTGTGTGCGCGCGTGCTGGCTTACGTTCACGACTCGCAGCCAGCCGTCGTCGACACTCTCCGCAGGTATACGTTTATTATGTACGAGTCGGCTCCCTCTCCCCCGTCCCCCGCCGTGGTGTGTACATATAATAATGTATAATATACCTACCTTATACATATTATTTACGGCGAAGCCATTTGTTCGCAAATGTGTTTGAGCACAGATCATATCGGCAGCTGCGGTTCGCCTCGCATACGGCAGACTTACAGTCGTATATACGCACAGGTACACGGTGGACCGCGGCGAACTCGAGCGCGTTATGCACACACATTTTACACACATACACACATTTATATATATATATACGTACAAATGTATATTATTATGCTCTCGTAGTCTCATTCCTCTTAATTGTCTCCGCCGCCGTGCACACGACGACGAATGTATAGTTGTGAACGCGTCGTCGTCGTCCTGAATATAAGTCCGTTTTTCTGTCGTGTACGCACAACACATGCCTATAATACATGATACACACACACACACACACACACACACACACGAGACAGACGTGTCACGAGTATTATACATGTATGGTATACATAAATGTATTATAATATACTGGCCGATCCTGGACCGCGTTGCCCGTGAAAAATTATATGCTCACGTCGATTGCTCTGTTAAATGTGAGCTGCGCAGATTTTTAACACGGTTACTTGGATTGTTTTGACCAAATATAAAATACAGGTCTAAAATTGTATCCATTCGCTTGTAATAATTATTTTGTTGATGGTTTCTTGAGAGTCAACTGTATTCAACGTGTATGTGTTTCAAAGTATGAGCAATAAATAGTAACCTTTGGCGCTTTGGATTTCGCTGAATCTGTCGATGAAAATGTTGTGAAAATCGGTGACAAATTAAATAATGTCAAAACATTTGGCCTGTCATAAGCTGCCTTAAATATCAACCACAAACATTTTTCACCACATAGTAATTTAGGCGGTTTTGAAGGAGTTTAATGTGCATGTCTTAAACTACGTCCAATCATTTTATTAATATAACAATATCTATTTTCTGTAATTAATGGCAACTTAACAAACAAACATTTTTGTTTTTCTTGAGTTTGACAAATCTTTGCGCGAGTCCCTATAGTTCTGGACATAAGGAGGGGGGGGGGCAAACGCAGGGGCCCTGCTTACCAAGTATCACGAATATCACTTTATGTATAGATAATATTATAATAATATTGGCTCAATATTGCAATCTGAGCGACCATGCGGTTTTCGTAGGAAACACGTTATTATCGACGAAAATCAAGACTTTCCAATTATAAATACCTGTACATATTGTTTTTGGCTGGTCAAACATAATATTAAATTTTAAAAATTGAATGATTAATTAATAAATACCATGTTCTTAGAAAGTAGCATATCTTCGACTACGATTGATGACAGCACGAGATATAACTATATAGGTAGCCTTTAATAGAGTATAGAACTAGTATAGTGATATTTTGTTTTCATATTTTTTTTTTTTTTTGACGTAATATCGTAACCACTAACTAATAAGTAGCCTAGTAGGTACCAACTTAGTGTCTAAAAAAAAAATAAATACAAATTGGCTTTTATTAGTTTATCTTTATATATGCCACATTTTAAGGTATTTAATTTAAATTTCAAATAATCAACATTTAAAAAATGTTCACATTTTAAATATTTAAAACAAAATGTATAGGAGTTTTGGAACAACATTTTGAGAAAGAGCTATGATTTTAATAGACATTGACGAATTCAAATCAGTTTTCAGAATTCTTATTGCGTTATCAGTTATCAGATCAATCGGCGAGACTAGTATATTTTGGTTGAAACAATTTACCGTTTCCAATAATCTTAGAATTTAGATTCCTGACAAGGGCTTAGAGTTTATAAAATTATATAAAAATAAAATTAGTTCGTAATAAAATAAATAAATATATACGGGGCCCCGCAAAATTCCGGCCACGAAATCTATCGAGCCCCTCTTTAAAATTAAAGTTTAAGAATTTGGTTTTTTGGTGCACATTTTTGGGAAACCAAATTTCAGAAGCATATGAATGCGATAGACTTGGACACTTGGTTGTGGATGAAGCACACACAAACATTGCTTTTTATTAATTTAGTGCCCACACAGCCGCACTTCGCATGCGCATATAGTATTATATAACATGTGATACCATGTCCAGAACTTCTCGCTCATTTTCTGCAGCAATGGATTTGATTTTCGCGAATCTCGTTTACGATTTTTTTTTTCAAACATGACAAATTATACAGTCCGTGGGTAGGGCGGCTAATGCACCCAGTGGCCATGTGAATAGATCTCTTGGTCAAACAAGGTAACTGGTATTCGGTTGATAAGGTCCCGGCTGCTCGCTGTGACGGCACTTCAAATAATTTAATTCTGAGGAATATAATAATATGGAGCAAGGTCGAATAGCACTCTGACCTAATAATATGGTTATGTTAAAGTCGTACATGGACAAATGGTGGCCAAAAGTTCCAAATGATTACACACGTATACGAATTTATTGATGATCGCTAAATTATCGACGAACACAAATCTTCTTTGTCGACAAATGCTAAACAGAGACTTTTCACTTTTTACGATAGTTTGTTTCTAAAGTGATTTCATTAAGTAAAATATAATTTTAATATGTACCTACGTCGAGACAAATGAGTTTAAGTGAAAATTTTCAATACCTAATTAATTAATAATCAATATAGTTTTAATTTCATATATTTTTAACCGATTCCTTTAGGTTCTAGTTTTGGTTATAACATACAGTTTAAGTTTTACGTACTATATGATGTATGTTTCACAAAGTACCAAATCGAATTGGGTGTTTTAAAAATGTTGATTGAAGTTGTTCAATTTAACCCGAATGTAGCATAATTCGACCGTTACCTTTTTCTGAACAGAATGCAATTCAATCATTACCATTTTGTCGGTGCCGAGTGCCATCTCAATCACTCGACCATTCTACCATTCTAATTTAGATTAGGATTGTAATTTGACTACCCTCGTGATATTATGAACAACAGACGAACTTACATTTCGTCATCACAAATACGCCGCAGGATCGCAATATTGAATACGTTATAATATACGATAGTATATGCAATCGCCTTGACCGAGTAGCTGATTGATAATTTTAAGTATTAAGCTATAAGACATTGAACAACAAAACCATAGTAATATAATAATAATATATAATATAACGTAGTTTAGTAATTTGTCAATTATAAAACAATAGATAGCAAAAAACCGCTTGGTAAATTAACAAAAAAAATGTAGGTATTTAATATTAATTGTAAACAATACAATTTATAAGAAATTTTAGTATAATGTTGGAATTTTCCTTTTACACTCTGCATTTTGAAATAAATTAAAGCACTATATAGGTACTAATAATTAGGTAATGTTATTTGATACATTTCTTTCAATACAAATAATTGCCAAATTGTATATTTCTTCTCATGACATTGTAGAACAGGGGTCACCAATTAATACTTTCCGTGGGCCACATTAAGGATTCAGAAAATTCTCGTGGGCTATAAAAATGCAGAGCACATAATATTTATTTTAATATGCCGATTGGCCAAAACTATAATGTACAAAGATAGTAAATTATCGGCTTCTTTTCTTCTTGTCTGCGGGCCGGTTAAAATTCATCCACGGGCCGGATGTGGCCCGCGGGCCGCCATTTGGTGATCCCTGTTGTAGAATATATTAGGACTATATCTTAACTTTCCTCACATGTATGGTTTTAAGTACTTTACGAAATAACACTAACAATAATACGTATTGCTCTTTTTGCTATAGAAACACCTACTAAAACGTGATGGATACACGAGAACACTTGTAAAAAATATGTAGGAAAGCTTTTGACAAACATAGAAATCGACCGAAGGCTGGATTACTAATGGCTGGAAAACATCACCTCGCATGAATAGCCGTATGGGATACCCGGAAAATTCTAGACAAACCGATATCCGATATCCGCGTATAAACCGTACACTGTGTACAATATTATAGCGCCTAAATGCGCAGAACTTCAGTGGTTAGATCCGATAAACATCCGATGTGTGTGCAGCACGTTTATTATAGGTATAACACATGTCCGTACATAAAAAATATATATAATGACGGCCGTCTGCTGCACTCGTGAAATGCATTGGCGAAACCGTGACAGTATATTATGCAGTTAGCGTGTGTGTGTGTGTGAATGAATAGGCAACTGCTACGACTCGACGAGAAAGTTATATGGGCTGTGTGTGTGTGTGTGTGTGTGTGTGTGTGCGCGAGTGTGACATGACGTACCTATATGTAGACTTGGGATTTGATTTTTGGAGGTGTTTCATAGACAAACTGAAAGTGAAACTCATTAGTAGGTGTGTCTTAAGAAAAAACAAGGTTATTCTTAGTTAATAAAAAAAAATTCCAAAACATTACCAAACATGCCCATTATTAAAACAGCCCTCGTGGTAAGTGCTCTGTAGGTGGTTATATACCTAGTCTATACACTAATGTGAGACAAGGTTTTTTTAAAATATTTGTCAGGGAAAATTCATGGATAAAGCTAAAGGCTAAAGGTTAACATCCATTTTAAAACGGGACACTGGTAAGGAAGGCCTCAATTCACTCATTGTGTCCTCTTCCCAGTGTCCATCCCTCTTTTTTTTACTATCATTGTGCTTATGATTTGATTATTCCAATGATTTTATGAAGACGTAGTAACTGTGCGCTATTAGAACGTATAATAATTATATACATATTGTATATACATATATACTAAAAGGCCAAAAGTGAGCAAGTTAATGAAAAAAATTAACTTGAGTTGATGAAGTTAAGAGCTATAATTTAAAAGTTAATAGCTTTAACAAACAATATATTTTACTCTAAAAGTTTAAAATTAATGCGAACAATATTAACTAAATTCTGTTAAACAGATTAAGTTGACTGTTTTTTTTTTACTTAGATACCACCTGGATCTCACATTCTGATTGTGAAACTTGCTAGTTTTTTTTAAACATAATATAACATTTTATTAAACATTCAAGCTTTTGGCTTGTTTTTTGATTAATAAAGTTTAAATTAACAATTAAAATCCATTATATATAATTGTGCAAACTATGTTAACCGTTTTTATTATGTTGTATGTAACTTATTCCCTGATTCTTATTGCATACTACTTTTATAAATGTAGAAGTATTACACGTTTGTGTCAATTAAATTATAAGCTCAAGGAATATTTGATTATTTATTCAAAATCTGTGTGCATAGTGAGATTAAATAAAAAATTAACTCCTTTACGAATGTGAAAATAATAAATGTGAATGTAACATAGGTATATTCATTTTCTAATAGGGTAAATCCAATTTATCGCAATGGATATTTCAACTAGTTCAATTATTAAGTTAATTAGAAAATTAACTATTTAACTATCTAATGTGTAGATGACTGCTAGTATTCATATTATTCGGTTTCTGTAGACAAAGGCCTATTAAAAGTTAAAGTGGCCATATATGTATACCCTATTATAAATGATATTAAAAAAAAAATAAACAGCACAATATAACACATCTCCCTTTAAGATCAAGAGGAACCCGTGCTGGGGACCCTCCTCGATCCCTCGGGACGACTGACGAGCTTGTCGCGCGACTGTGAACTCAACGGACCCTGCTATAATTGTGGGTTAAACGTGTGCCGGAAAGTGTCGCAGGCCCGACTGCTTCATGACATCATTATATAATAGAAACCGTGTAACGTCACTGGTGTAATAATTTGAAATCGGCCATGTTATTGTTGTACACAATGTTATCTCCATCTGCGCCCTTCGAGTCATCCGCGTAATTTTTTAATCTATTTTTAAATACATCGCTTTGTACTGCGGTTTTACTGTTGATTTTTTATTTATCGATTTACACGCCATTGGTTACAACCATATTAGTTAGCAGTATAAATTATATTTGTTTATAAGATACTGTTCAATTTCAGTATATAATGTTTATCAGTGTATAACTATGCTATAACAATTGTTCAAGTTAATTTCTTCTCCAGTATTTTTTTTCGTAATCAGTACTTGGCTTGGGAGAGTTTGAGAGGCCGAGTCTCCGAATAATTTTATTGATGTGTTAGCGTATTCCTAATATTTTGAATGGAACACTTAGAACAGTACCCATTCTATCTTAGGCGACATATCCTCTATTTCGTAAATTCTTAAACAATTTAAAAAATATCTTTCCGATTATTGAGAGTTACGAACAGTGACGCTTCGATAACTATTGTGTCCTTGGCCGGCAGCTGTCTATATTATCGAATTCAAATATTTTGTGGGTGCCACGAAGTGTTGGGTGCTTTAGATGTACACTACTGTGTTACATCATGGCCGGTATATACGACAAGTTCTCTGTAACAGATGGGCAAGGGTGAGTAATCAAACTCAAAAGGACCCGATTGCATTCGAATCACTTTTTTGCAAACTTAAAAAATGTTGAAAACATTCTAATAACATCCATTTTAGAATTCAGTTAATGCCAAATTTCAAGGACCACTCATTACTAATTCCTGAATTGTGTCCATAATCTCACAACCGAGAAAATGGTGTCGGTTGGACGGTGTTGATTCTGTCGATTCCCCGAACCTGTCCACGAATGTTTCGACGGAATAATATTAGAGTGTGCAGCAAACGCAAAACGGATACTATAAGTACGTATATTATCAGAGGTACGTACACAAAAAAAATATTCTGTTGGGTTCATAAACAAATTTACAATAATTGTCACCGACCAGTTATTGTAGTTATCGATGATTGATATTATTAAATTACGCAGCTATTAATTTTCGGTGGTGGGAGGGGGGTGAAACCCCAAAACCCTCCCCTGTATACGTGCCCGTATATTTTATAATATATATATTATAAAGTTTAAAAACGGCGACGTTTCCTGTTCGGCATTCTGGACACGTGAGAGCACCCCGCGTAAGTACTTTGCCGTGGTACCGTCGCGGAAATCGAAAAGGAACTCCCTGAAATTAGTTTCCCCATATTCTGTTTAACTCACGTTCCGACCTCACACCCCCCGTTGCTACTTTTTGTTTGTGTTCGTGTCGTGCGTGGACTAGACTAACAATTTCTGCGCGCCCTGCTGCTGATATTATATTATATATTATTCGAATAAACCATAACCCGAATCGGCATAGCTCCCCGTCCATAATATAACCACAGTAAGACGTATTTGAAAATTCATAGTGAGGACGTACAGGTGCATATAATATACTTGTATATATAAATACATGTATCGTCAGTGTCTTATTTATTGAAGTGTAAACTTTATTTTTTTTTTTTAAATGAAGTCTCCTCCTTAAGCTCTACTAGTGCTTCGCCCTATGGAAATGGTTTCAAAATGTTAGTCAATTTTTCGAACATCGTATGGGTATTGCCTCAGATAATATGATTATGTATCGCCATTCGACGGAGTATAAAGTCCTGTGGATTTTAAAATACGTGTATAATAAATAATCCATTATTATTTGACGACGGAAAGCCGGATTGAAAACGGCGACCACCGTCCTCGCAGAGATTCGCGGGGACAATTTAATTTTCGTTCACACAATATAATATATTATATTATAATGCTACGACGCGGACGCGGACGAGTGAATCCGCGCATCGCCGCCGCACTCGAGTTCTACCGCACGCGCGCATTTAGCGGTTTTCCGGTACACTGAAGCCCTAACGAGAGACACTCGAGACGTGATGGCGCGACTGTGCATGGAGTAGTTTATATATTATATTGGTAGCAGTATAGTAGAAATATCTATCACTACATATATTATCATATTTCACTGGTTCGGCCTAAACTTACCTCTCCCCCAAGTCAGCTCCCACCCACCACCCACGTACGCACTTCACTTCAAAATTTTGTCACACGTAATTAATATAATAACCGTTGTACACCACCCGCCCATTACACATTGCAATAACGTGTTGCCGAATTATTGGCATGTGGTGATTTTTTTGAACGCCCTCAACGCCGTTCGAACGACAACGGATTTAGGTAATCGATTTATCCAGTGGAAAATATGGTAATAATGTGTTCTCGAGAGTTATGGCGGTCTTGAGTTTTTTAAGGAGTCAGATACAAGAATATTTTATGTTAGTTTTAGGAAAAATTAAATTATAAATAAATAAAACTGTAATACAAATTCTGTTAAATGTGCTGTTTGTTTTTGCGTATAATTTTGTTGAATTACGGTTTCGCTCAAAAATAGGGCTCAGCTAGTTAATGCTACAGTTATTATAGGTTACCTACAAGTAACGAAATTGTCACTTTAAAATGAAGAAAACTATGAGTGTGTAATGTTACTAATTAGGTATATTAAATAAGGAACAAGTTTATTCGAGGATAACCTCTTTCGTATTAAGATTCACTCAAAATATAAAAACGATATTACATTCAATGTTCTTCTTTTTTTATAGTGAAAATTAGGCTTCAAATGATTTACAATATTTAAGTCTTAAGAATGACTTTTTTAGACGTAGTGCAAAACACAACAAACATTCAATTCAAAAAAATACATCGATTATATAATTAAAATATACCTATACCTATTGTTCGGAGTCATAAAAATACGATTAGTAAAAATAATGTTCAATCGATGACGTATGATAACAATGTAAAATTACCTATACAAAAATAATATTATGTAAATCATACATCATAATAGAGCAGGAATGGGCAACTCGAAGTTACTAATGGGCCAATTTTTAGAAAATTAAAAGATCTTAGAAAGCAAAAAAAAAATGGGGGTCATTTAAAATATACATTTTAATTAGCATTTATTTTGCTTATAATGTAATTTGAAAATGTGGCACGGGCCAGATAAAAAAAGGCTCACTCGCCGATAGTTGCCCACCCTTGTAATAGAGAAACACACGATGGTAACCGCTGTTTGGTTGGCGGGAGAGGTGCAGATTAGGAATCGGCAACGAGTCCGACGAGTCCGATGGCAGGAGATTAATTTAATAACATTTTGCATATAAAAATATGATTAGGCTCGAGAGGAGGTGGACGGAGAAAACGGGAAGCTGCGGTCGAGTAAATGCGACTGCTGTCGCATCTGACGTCACAAATAACCTCCGTGGTACCTACATAATAAGCGTGACACATATATAATATATTTCTCATAAATCGCGAAAACGTAGAAACTAAAAAAAACGGTTCGCTGAGACGAGTAATAATAAATCGACGTTGAGGGGTGGATGGATCGTATATATTGTGCACACGGGGTCGTTATTAATGTTATCGTTATCGCTTGGGTATAGTTTACCTCTATATATATTACACAGCTTCGGGAAAAAATAAATAACTTTATGAGATAAACAATAATAATAATAATATTATCGTCGCCGACAGAATGTTTCCGATAAAACGGAGCCTCGCGTCGAGAATGTGTATACATAGTGACTTTGTGTGATTCGTGAATCTGGGTCACGTGTGTTGAAATTAACTCTGATAAAAATCAATTGTTATAATAGAATTTTTTTATGAAAAATAAATTGGCTAGAAAAATTGTTCAATCTCATAAAAGTCATGTGTTATAAAATATGTGGTATCACAACATTGGCTTGAGTATATTAAACAAATCAACACTTATACAACTCTGAGGGGTATAATATAATAATATATGTTATCTTATTCCATTTCGAATATACCATTTTGGTTGTAGGAGTTATTTTTATTTGGGACAAACGGTTGATCGTGCATGGAATTGTATTTTTACACAATACTTTTTTAATCATTAATAAGGTAATACATTTATTCATATCACTTCTACTATAGATACAAAAAAGCGAAATTATAATAATAATCATACACGCTACGTATAAAAGAGAATAATCTAAATTTGTATACGTTTTTTTACTAACATATTTTTGTCTAGCATAACCAAACCTACATAATATGTACCTCATTATTATGTTATTGTTTTATTGTACTGATATTATTGTAGGTAAGACACAATATTATCGAAACATTGTTTTTATAAGAAATATTTATGATTTTTGTTTAACTTGAGCCTTAAGAGGACGCTATATCCACATGTGTTGTCTCCATCTTACAAGAGCGTAACATATCAAATTGTACGTTCACGTTTAGCTCAGTTAGCTTAACAATTAGAGTGAATTGATCTCTTATTAAAATTAAAGGTAAGACTATTACGGAGGGCTTCTCGTGAGTTTTTTTATTAAATTTTAATTTTAAAGAGAGTTATGAGTATTTTAATTTGTACAAACAATTTACAATTTTTAAATACTCACAACAGGTATGGCGTCCTCTTAACTTCATGATACACGACATTTGAATGTTTGACTGTCTTGACTTACAGGTACCGTCTCGTGGTATATAATATATTCTCATCGCGGGGGGTCTCGGTCTAACTATACATCATTATTAGGGCTCACATTTAAATGCCTTAAAAATATACAAAAAATGACATGGTAAAATATAAAAAATAATTCACTATTTAGCTAATAAATTAACTATTTTGTTAAAAATTAAATTAACAGAAATGTTGAGTTTATCAATTAATTTAACAAATTAACTTAAATTAATTTTAAAATAAGTGATAATTACTTGGATAGAAATTTTAAATAATGAACTCAAAGTTTAGACATTAAAAGGTATAAATACAATACTTTATTTACTAATTACCTATAGGCGAATATTTACTTTGCATGATAGACCTCCATTTCTCTTTTATAATTAAAACTATCACATTACATATGATTTGTTAAATTTATTTACGTATAAAATATCTATAGAGTTCATGTTGGAATAAACAACTACTAGGTTATGCAAAATAACTAAGCGATAAGTCATCAGTAGACTAACCGTTGCACTGTTGCAGTAAGTACTAAGTAGTGAATATTAAGATGAACTGCAGCTGTGTAATGGTAACCTGGCGAAAACAATTTTACCCAGTTTCGCACCGGAAGCTTGTATAACCCACAATAATTTTTACCCGGTTTTGAACCCAAAAAACTTTTTACTCAATACCTACCTATAACCGAAAAACATAAATCCGTTTTTAGTACTTTTTACTCCCTGGTAACGGGTGGGAAACTTCTAATAACATCAGTAATAATATTCTACGAACTTATAATATTATAACCTGTAAATGGTGATAAAAATATTTTAAATGTTTTCTGAATAATATAATAATTAAAAATGACTCAACTGGTAATATTGTGAATATAAAAAAAATGACAAGTAGATTTTAAGTTAACATAGAGGCAAGTGCGAGTTAAGTTAAAACTAAGCAAAATATGTGCTTATTAAATTATGAGCTCATCTACCCGTCTCTTGTTCAAAACAGTTAAGCCCCTCGCTATAAACCCATTTGATGAAAATCTGTGTAGCCCGTCGACTATATCATGTGAATCAATATAGATTTTAATTCGTTTTCATCTCGTGAGTTCGGGTGGGTAAACTTTTAAAATAAAAACACCATACACGGTCACGGGTTGAACCTGATGGCATACAATTTACCTCTTTGGGTACACGATTGGGTATATAATTGTCGAATATCAAAGGAGTCCCTCAAACACGGCGCGATGCGTATATATAATACATATTTATTAGGCTAACGTTTTCAAATTTCAAATTATAAATTTTTATAAAATATTCGTCCAATTTATTTTTGACGATTTTAAAAAACCAATCTAACAATAGTAACAGTTTTTAAGGGAAAACATAAGTTGATTTTTATTCTATTAGCTTAATAATCAGTCTTATAATACAATAATTAAACATGCTCGGGTATTAAAAACAAATGTAATTCAAATAAAAAATGACTATACGTGTCTTACAAAAATGTATAATAATGGTTAGACAGCAGTAGTAATGATAGGTGTATTGAAAAGGGTTTTTTTAGACTAAATTATCTGACGGGTGACTACATAAACTGTAGGATTTCGTTGAGATGGATTATAACTTTTAGACAAGATTTTGTTGAATAAATTAACTGTTCGATTAACAATATAAGTGTGTTCATAGTTATCTACTATTGTTACAGAATCGAAATTCGTTTTCAGAATTAAAATCTGCCGTCCTGGCTCAAGTTTTTTTCGGGTGATTACGAGGTCTATCACCAAACCGTGTTTTTGTTCGTATAGCGACTCGCCGTCCCCTCAACATAAATTATTTTACCTGTTGTATAACTTATAATCGTATATCCGGAACGTTGATCGAAGAAGAGTCGGCGCGCGCGCGCACACACACACACACACACACACACACACACACACACACACACACACACACACACACACACACACACACACACTGTGTAGGTATAATATTATTGTGTACGATATTGCAGCGTGTAAGGCACTGCAGCGCATATACATATCATGCATCAGACGTATCGACGACGGGGCGACGTGCGCACGGAAAGAGTGCAGTGTTGTTGCCGGATGACAAATGCATGGGTGTTCCGCTGTATATATACGATATAGTAATTGAATTCCCGTGTTTTTTTCTCTTTTTATGCCGACTAGAAACGCCGCGCGTCAACCGTCATAAATAATCGTACGGGGCCCTACCGCCGCCGCGCCGCCGCGTTATTCGTCGTGGTCTGTCCGCGTGTGTATGCGTGTGAGTTGAGACGATGATGTTGTAAATGATTATTGTGTATACGCGTTCTCTCTCCCTCGATCTATCTCTCTCCCCCCTCCTCCCACACACACACACACACACACTCACACACGATCATAACGATATTTGACGGTTTTGTGTATTTTTCATGTCTCTAAATCGACCGCACGCGGACGTGTGTGGTGACGCTGTCGATGTCCCGCACGAATATATTACAACAATATTATTTCGTTGCAGACGGGTCTTTCGGAATGACTTCGAAAAAATTATGTGTGATATTATCGACTACGTCACAGTAGTTCCTAATATTATAATAGGTTCGTACTAATTTCATGATATTGCGTGGCTTTAAACTTGTCTATCGACCGTACCGGTAACAACCGGCCGTTATAGGCTTGTACAACGTTCGCTGAAGGTGTACGATAGGTTCGATTTATTGTACGTATTTACACAGTTAAGACTTTTCGGAAAAACAAATCAAACCAGAAGTACCGAACACCGACGACGATGAGTGGTGAAAGCTGTGCAGTGAAATGCATACCAAATGGTACAATTGACGGTACAGATGCTCGGAAGGCGGAAGAGAGGCATGCACACATATCATCACATGTTTGTTCAAAAAGAACAAAAAACCATCTAAAGTTAATTAAATTTTCGAACCGCGGTATTGACTTATCAGCATACAGCCATCCGTAAAATTGTAAAAATGATAAACTCTATTTGTCCGTTCTAAGTCGCCGGTCTGCATTAAAGTTCAATATCCAATTATATACTTAGTATTATGTATATGCCTACTTCTCACCACTCTTTTTGTGGACCCGAATATTGTGTTGTCTAAAAAATGCATGTCCGATATTCGTTCTTAAACTCCGATCCGTATAAAAATCAATGAAGTGTACATTGTACACCATAAAGATGATCACGTTAAATAGATCAGGAAGCGAGATTTACGGTTGAAGGTGCGTCATTACCCCTCTCCTCCCATTAATCATCCCCGTCCACTTGTCACTGATGTTTTTCCATAAATGTACAACTCGTGTATTATAATATTGTATATATAAGTGCCTACCTACCTATTTTTTTTTTCATTTAAGGAAATATGTTTTCGTTTTGTCTGTATATAAGTACGTACCTATGTACAATATACGCAACTGCACGGCTATTATACGCGTTTTGACTGTAGAATCGTTAAAAAGAACCATTAAACACATTCGAATAAAATAAAATAACTCATCTGAGATTTTGAAACGTTTTTGTTTTTTACGATCATAAAAAAATGTATACACTCTACAAGTTATGGGAATGTTTTTTTTTTTTCATAAAGCCTAACGACGCAATTTTTATTATTCATATAACGAAATAATAATAATAAAACAAATAATTTTTGGACAAGTACCTATTTTGTGCGCGTTCATTATCATCATAAATCAAGTTACCCTCCTCCTGCGATATAAATATATCTATAATATTATTGGTGAGTGGAGCCGTGAAGATGTGTTTTGAGTTTTAATCATATATATATTACTTGGCATGTAACATAATAATATTTATTTAATAAATTAATATTATGTGATATCATATAGATACTATCATGCCGGTCTGACTTTTTCCGCGAATTTTTTACCACTAGCAGTTTTATTGGTTTTCAGCCACATAATACAGAATTACCGAGTGATTCACCAATCATGTTTACCCCCAATTTTAAGGACTATTTTCCTTAGAATAAATATTTTAATAACTGTGAAAAACTACTAGTTCAAATTTTGAATTAGGTAACGTCAAATAACATACAGTTTTTCAAAAATTATCTGCTAAATTTTTTACAGCAAAAATGGAGATTCTAGTTTTAAAAATAGAAACTGGACATTGATTAGGTAGCACAAAAATATCAAGAATTTGAAAAATGTTCAAAGTATACCTATTTCAAAATTCCAAAATTTAGAATTGTAATCAATTTATTATCAATAGGATTAATGTGATTGAGTATGATTGGTGAATCACCCTGTACATATCGAGCATTTTACAATATCATAGTACCTATTATACCGGATTTTCTTGGATTCTCGTCCGGCAGATGATATATTTAGGTAATGATTTTTAGGCGTCAATGGCCATTGCGAGAAGCAAATCATAGACGAGTGCGTGTATAATATAATGTATATGTTATGGATAAATGTCGGAAAATGTTTACACTTTACTATATTATTACCAAATGTTATATACTTATATGTAAGCTATAATGAGAGATCATTATAGTAAGTTTATAATAGCGTATATAATACATACATAATATGAGCTGTTTGCTTCTAAACAAAACGCTTAGCATATTATAAGTTTCGTCGTAAAAAAATGTGCGTACGTATTTTACCGGTATAGTTCCCAGTATGTTTCTTTTGTTTACATCAGCTGATGCATAATAATAATAATAATAATAATATAACAGTATAATCGCCTCGTCTGCCTATGTAGCATATTATTTTATATACGCGAGATTGTATTTTGGGTGTGTTGTGAGTATAAGATTTTTATATTTTTTATCAGACAACGATCGAAGGAACATCATTGCGGAGTTCTGTCCATCTGTTGTTATTTATCAAACTCGGGAGAGTCTGTTTATAGTAGCTACCACGAGATTTGACATTAGCAGTTCGGGTATGATAAATTATTTTTTAATGTTTAGCTAAATAGATAATGATATTCATTCAACATTGATGTACATATTTGAGAGGATTAATAGTTTTTATTTTAGAACGAATCACTCTGATTATGTCGAAGAAAAATAACAATAACCGTAAAAATAATGGGTACACTATACTTAAAACTAGTTATTAAATTGGGGGGGGGGGGTTGATTTTTTCCTAGCATTGGTATTTTCATGCTGAAAAATAAAAGCGATTACTAATGCAAATACATGCAATCAGAATAACGATTGTCTTTAGTTTTGAAGCAAAAGCAATTTAAAGTTAATCTGTACTTTGTGTTAATAGAATATTATGTCAAATTATATTATTTTTACTCAAATAATTAGGTGGTAGAGATAAAAAATAAAAATTGTATTCGTTTAAAAAGAGGTTCAATATCTATCTATGAACTAAATTTTTATACTTAAATTATTCTGAGCATTAGTGATTAATTATTTTTAATGTTCCAAAAACTGAGCTTTTCGGAATTTCATAATTTTAATATTCTCTAATTTTTTCTATTTTTTGTTTAAATATGTTTTTTCAGAAATTTTCTGGAAATTTTGATCTCATCGTAAAATGCGTTCTAATTATTGAAAACCAAATAATATATTATAATTTATAACACATAATGTATATAATATAAATAAATTATAAAATTGTTGTTTAATTTATTGTAAATTCATAGTTTATATTTGACATTTATTTACTACGTAGGTATATATAAATAATATAACAAATAATATTTTATATTCATTTTTATTGTAAATATTTCTTATAGTATGTAGATCATTAAACTAAAAAAAAAATGACATTTTTATGGTATGATAATGAGTAAACATTTAGCCCGGGTCCCATTGTTTGGATATTCTTTCCACGTTTTAAGCATATATAATACATGTCTTATTATAATCCTATTATTTTATTTCGATTTCAATTTTCAATTTTGTTGTTAAATGTTTTGTGATGATAATATTATGTTTATTTTATTTTATTTCAATTTTTATTTATTTGACATTGTACGCCCGTACGAGACATTTCACAATGACACAATGCGTATAATGTATATACAATAAGATAAAAGTTAACACAAACGAAATAACATTTATAGGTAGAAAGATACGAGACAAGTCGGTTATTTATTTATACATTCGAGTCTCGAGAGGAAAAAGCCCGAAGCGTATATACGCGTGGTGGAGAGAGTGATTTTGTGTCCACATGGAGTAGGTACAATATAAATATATTGTATATGTATATAGTATATACCTATTACAAACTAAAACTTGATTAATACAAACGAAAAACATTGCAGAATTCGAGAAGAAAATTCGTAAATTTATCGTGTTTGATAATAATATAATGTATCTAAATGGATTTGGACTTTTGGCTGGAAAATGAAAAGAGCAATTGTGCAATTTCATCGTGTATACGCATTCACCGAATGTGGTGAAAGGCTATTTTATTTTGAGGAGGGAGAAAATATTGTACAAGTGATGAATACCCTTCAAAAGTTTACTGCTCAACATAATTTTATACATGATGAATGATGATTGATAATATATGTTTATATTTCTGGAATTAGCATGATTTAAACATGATATAGGTATATAAAGAAAAATCTAAATCTAAATTCAAAATTAAATTTTTGCATACCTAGGTATTATCAAGATTTTTAGATCTGTTTCTTCAACTCGCCTGTAAAAAAAAAATGTTTATAAAAATACAATTAAAAACTGAAATACTTGTTATATTGCCTATATCAATTTACGTAATATATTCGCGTGTATTGTGTGCTTTCCACCCGAAAAAGTGAATAATATAAATTAATTAAATTCTAATAATTTAGTATCTAATTATTTTTATTTTTATTGTATATTTGGTCATTTATATATATATATATATAATATAAATAATATATTGCCATTATTTTCATTATATGTCATAATATTGCATTAAGGGCTGGTCGCACAACACTATATTGGTTCAATAAGTTGAGTTATTGAATCGATAAAAATTAAAATAGGTTGCACAAAGTTATTGAATCAATAAGTTATCGACCATTAGTCACTTTTTATCAATACATTTATAGGGCCGAATTTGGTTCATTAAGTTTTATTGGATCAACAAAGTAAAATGTATGAAACCTCATCATCATAATACCTAATGAGATATTATGTATATTATCAATAATAAAGAACCATAATCTTAAATAATTGAATCACTTTGAACCATTATGGTATGTAGTTCAAAATATATATTATAAGCAATAAATTTGTGCAACTATTTTTAATATTTATCTATCGATAAAATATTTTATCAAACCGATAAAACTTATGGAACCAATAAGTTATAGGACCAATAAAATGTTTTTTGTGCAACCGGGCCTAAGCGTATAAACTGTTTTATGTATGGTGAATATCAAGTTTAGGCAGGTATTAGTTATTATTGAAAGTTTTTTTATTATACTTCCATAGTTGCATACTAAAATAATAAAACAAATCACAATAATTACAATATTAATTGAGTGGTAGCATACAAGTTTAGAAATATTATTGTTCTCTTGATGGTAACAGCTGGTGTGCCGTTGAATTTGGTGGAAACGGCTAGTGCTCAGAGTGTAATAATAACGGATGTGGCATTGTTGCGATTCGACTTTCGTCTGGGTCGCAATGACCACGGTCGGATATAACATGTAATGCCGATCGGTGACGTCCTCTGGGACTCGGGGCTGCAACTCACACTTTCGACGGAAATAATATAAAACGCGACGCTGTAATTACATTATATTATTATGTTTCGATATCGACAACCGCGAGCAGAAGTGTACCTATTACCTATGACGGACGGCCCCCCTCTTTGCAGTGTGATCATATCATTATTATCATATTATATATATTTTAGACATTTTCCGTCGTCCATTTCATGTTTTTGGTAAAATTGAACACCCTCCGCATGATTGAACCGATCGAAAATCGCGAGATCGTCGAGTGTAGGTATTAGGTACTTGTAAACGAAAAATTCTCGCATGCGTGTTATTATTAAAAATATATTGTTATACGCAGTGTCGGTGAATTTGTTGTGAATATTATATTATGTTAATTCGCGGAGTTCTCAAATTCCATGTGCTATGTGCCATATGGAAATATGCCAAATTATCAAGCAGGTATTATGTGGAACAGTCTATTGCAAATTTGTGGGAAATATTTTCTCACACTGAAGTGAAATGCCCGCTATCTTGCCGAGGAAATGGGGGCAAAAATTGAATAATATAATAATTACAGTACGTATATTATATAAATGTATGTAATATAATATGATTACTAGTATATTATGTATACCGCAGACGGACATTGTCCATTTCTCACTTGAGAAACATACCGGTTTGTATTTTAAATTGCCTACGTCAGAGTGTTCAGGGCGACTACTGCGAACGGGTCAACCCTCCAGGACTGACTGCATAATCTAACTCCGATCGTCGCTCAACTAGACAGCACGTTTTATAATAATAAATATACGTGCGAAAACGAGACAAAAAACAAAATAACTTAATCGGAAAAGGTTGAATAACTGTTTTGTAATATGGTACATACAAAAGGGGAGGTACAATACGTAAAGTTACAGTCGAAGAAAAAGTTATGAATTTTCAAATTGTGAAATGTTGGTGGCATAAGAGTTTGAAAAAAAATATTTGCACTGGTTACGAGCCGATGAGACAATCTTTAGAAGGGGAAAATACCTAAAAGATATCTGGACACAAAGTGCCAAACATATTTGTGGGTTACAGTGGAGGGACTCTGTTTTCGATAGAAAACGACGAAATACAATAATGTTATCTCGTATCCAACGCAATATATTATATTTCTTGCGACCGTGGTGATCTGTGATGTGTTCGGAGTAGGTCCATAATTACACAGGGCTTTGACTGTTTGAAAAACAAAAAATTTATTTGGCCCTAGACGTTTTTGAAACTTTTAACAATGGGACCGCTGTAGCTCAGCATTATTTTTCTGTTTTATAATTATATTATTTTAAAGTACTGAAGTAGTAATGGTTGTTTACATCAAATGTATTTTTTTAGTTTTCAAGCGGAGCTAAATACCCAATGTAGGATCTGTTTGTTTTCCTAAGAAGTGTTTTTATTATTGGTTAACATTTTTTAAGGAGATAAAACAACTAAAGCTTGATGCAGCTATATAGGTTAAACATTGTACATCATAGACGGCTCTTTCAAGTTGTCAAAAAATCAAGAAACAAAAGCTTAAAAATCGTTATTTTAAGTTACTCACAAAACTTAGACCATTTCCGGATAAACAGAGCGTAAAATAAAATATTTTATAAAAAAAAGTAAAATTGAATAAGATATTTTTTTCTAACAGTCGTAACAAAACGCCTCCGCGAACGTTTTGCGCACTTTCGAGTGGCAAAGTATGAAATATATTTTAAACGTGACATGCACGATCATTAGAAACGATCTTACTGCAATACGTTACATGTAGGTACCGAGTCGAATTTATATAGAGCAGTAGTTTGTCATGGGGAAGCTATTTGATATTAAATATTCTTATAATTTTAAAAACAGCGGACGTTATTTTATCAATAGACCGTTGTCGCTAGTCACTCATAAAAGTGTATTAACAATTGTTTAAAAAATATATTTATTATTTTACAATGGAAATATAATATCATTGCTACAGTAGACAGTACTAGATTTCAGTTTTGGGAGCCCACGGGGTGCAACTACTATAATATCCAATGCCTTATAAAAAATTGCCATTTATAATAATCCGCCATGTGTCGCATTTATAATATACATTGCTATTATCAACGTGAACTGTGAAGATCAATTTAAAAAAGAAAATGTTTCAACTGGATAGGTACGCATTGTGTTCTTTTAACTCAAGTCACTGCAAGTATAAATGTGTGCATAAATGTCTACTAGAAACGGGTGCTGGTAAGATACTTTTTTTTCTTGACCATTATTCGATATTCTTAATAATTTTTCAAGCAAAATAGTTTGCGAATCCAGGACATCGACAATAAAACAATATCTGCAGCCATGTGATCCGGTGCTTTACAAGCCCAGCAGTTCCTCTAAATCCAGTACTGACGTCTGACAGTATAGGTATATAATAAAAACCACCCAAAGCTCTCTATCAATGTATATATAATATACATATGTAATGCGGGTGTCCGTCGGAGTTGGACCCGCTTAAAGTTTAACTCCCGGATCGAAAATGTTATGTTACGCCACATGGCTATATATATATGTATATATACACTATATGTGCAGCATATATTCTGCAGACGAAAATGCGACTAAAAATACAGAGAGAAGACAAATCGCCGAGGTTTCGTTTTTAATTTAACTATATTATTTGTGTTATCGATTCCGGGAGTCTAAATAAAAAAGATTGATCGTTTGTTTCCTGCCCGGTGTCGCCCGCCTCCCCCTCGCCGCCCCGACGGCCGTCCGTGTCCCGCCCGAACAATCCGACTTTGACTCGTGCGCTTCGTACATACAATATATACACATATATATATATAATATATAGGTATATACACATCCGCGCGCTGCAGCAGAGATCGGTCCCCATAAATCTCAGTTAAACCGAAATTATTTACTTTTAAATTGAACGTGTCCAAATTACATTTTATTTGACGCCAGTCGAATTTCCCGTTTTTGTCAAGTTAATATATTCTTGTCGCAGTGTGATATCCACCAGAAATGTGTATATAGTAGCTCGGCGGCGCGCGTATTACATTGTGCTGCACACACGCGCACGCACGTTATATAAGGGACGTTGTTGTTCCAACGACGGCGACGTAGACGTATTGACAAGCTAAATCCAATTTGTTAAAACTTCAATAAAATACCAAGACAACCATGAATACACGTGAGTCATGCGTAAATCACCCCCGCGGCGCCTCCAGCCGGCCCACCCGCCGGCCGCAGCCCACAAATCTTTCTTGTGCTGAAAAAGCTGCTGCTGCTGATGACGATGGCGGGGGTGTTGCTATTCACGCTCGCATATCGATGCGATTGATGGAGCAATATCGCGCATATATCGTATATATATTTTATGATAATATATGTAGGGCGCGATAATATATTATGTATATAAATATATATATATATATATTGTACCTACGCCATATTATACTCTTCGACAAGCGCATATTTTGTATTTACATTTTTTGGCGACATTCATCTAAATCCATCACCACTCTATATGTATAGAGCTCCGATTGAAAATAGCTTATATAATATAATATTTTATTATACTCTGTATAGGTAAGTATACTTGTCAGCAGTGGCGTATTTGAGACGGTCGATGTATGGATTAATACTTCCGTGCCCAGCTCGGAAGCTTAGCGTTGGGGGGGGGGGGTTTTTTTAAATGATGTATTCATGATTGGAGTTGTGGCGATAAAATTGCCATACAGGTATTATATAAAACAAAAAATTAATGAAACGGTTTAAAATCAGACATCGACTAAAAGGGTACACCCAGGGTATCTACTTGTAAACAGCTGTAGTTTCATCGAATCTTCTCTCTGGTAAAGCTTCAGATAATATGTCGTTGCTTGGCGGTGTACAGCCACCTTTAGTCCTGTAAAATATACATTATACATCACAGTCACAATAAATAACATAATTTACATTGCAGTTAATAGGTGTAAGAGCGTTAAACAATCGAAGAGACAATAAAAACTGTTGGGCAGCGATGTTTGATTACTCTTAAGTTACATTTTTGAACGTCTTAGACGTTGGTTTTTTTGCTAAAAATATTGTTCAATAACATAGGTACTAGTTTGAATAACTAAAAAGTATTTTGAAAATGTTTGTAATTTTTAAATATTATCCTTTAATCAGTAGTAAATCACTAATTAAATAAAATACCTTGTGGAACTACCGATGCAAATGTTTGTCTTTTAAACTTTACGTCTACGTGACCATATAGGTACTTGCATTTAGTAAAGATGAGGTGTTCAATTTCTTAGATTAAAACCAGTTTTCAAATTTAAATAAAATGTCAAGTATTTTAAAGTTTTATTGATATGTTTATTAATATTGTAATAATTAATAATAATAATAAAAAAAAATTTAGTTTACATTTTAACAATTGTATTTGGTTGATTTATTGATTTTTTTAATCGAACTTTTAGCAGGTTATCTATACATTTGAGATAGGGCATTCATTTTGAAATTATTTTTTATGAGTGTTATAAGGCGTAGTTATTACTTCTAGGTCTTGATATTAATAATTATTGAGACACGATTTGTAGTTGTTGAATTCAATTTTTACTGAAATAGCGTGGACATGCTGCTGCGACATTCTGGTGCATTTTTATACAGACTGTTTAGGAAAATAAAGCCGAAAGTCATTCGGGATCCGGAATCAGTAGTGGTAAACGTTAAATCGGGGTGGCCTTACACACTTTTTCAACCGCCCCTCGGTTTCGACACCAGTCGGGCGTTTAATATAATATATACTAACTATATACCTATTAAAAACATACGGTTAAAAAAACAAATCCATCGGAAAAGGGCGTAAACGCAACGCGCATTCGGAGTTTGTAAACAGAGATCCGTGAAGCTTTATTTTTTATTTTCGCCTTCAATTCGTAAACTAAGTCTCAAAATATATTTACCTAAATTGTGGCCGTGTAGGCACACAGCTATATATAGACGGGTACCTACAGCGAATTCGACTTACGGAGTTAACTTTTGGACTTCGGTTTGTTATTAATATAAATTAATGATTAATGACCTGTTGTTAATCGTTATCCAACTATCCAAGTACCAATATCACTTCGACTTTGGCTATTATATGTATCAGTATATGTTATTATAGTTTCTCGCGACAACTTGTGTTTTATTGGAGTTGGTCGTCTGTTACGCGTGTGTAGCCGCAAACCAGAACTATTTGGTTACCGTCATAAACATTTTACACTGCTTGGTGTTGAAAACTTGTGCACACTATAATTGAGTTCCGTACCCGAATGATGGAAAAATAATAAACTAGTTGAGGAGGCGTAATCGAAAAATATACCATTTAAGACCGTGATCGAGAAAAATAATATACTTTTCCACAGTTTCACTTAAAAAAGCATCGATACGTACAATAACAAAAAAAAAAAAAAAACGTTAAAATAATATTATGTGCGCATGCACCCAATAAAAATGTAATTGTATGCATTCAGTATAACCCATACATGATGAATATTTGATATTGACAATATAATTAACCGCGTGTTGGTTGTATTGAAGGTACATCAATAATATTGAAAATGTCAAAATCGTTTTAATATTTACGGACGGGTTTTTGTCGATATCGATAATATTAATCGTGTATGGGTCCCTTTAAAGTTTAAAACATGTCTAAATAATTCAATGTTCTAGTACTGATGCTTGCTATAGCAGTAGTATTTTTAGTACTTCTATATCGGTACTGTCCCACTACGTCAACATTTTGATGAGGTATACCTTCGTATGACAAAATGTATACTACATTACTACTGCTATTGGAATAGCATAATTTTTGTTTATTTTCCACATAGATCTCGTACAAATTACGTAGAATTTATTTATATTAAAATATTAATTTAAATGTCATTATAATCACATAATAATAATTAATAAACATAAAAATATAAGGTAAAATAGATAGGTACATAAGAATAGGTTTTACAATACAAATGTTTTCTTGCTTACACTCAAATAATATATCATATAATTTACTGTCTATTATTAAATAATAAAAACAGTAAATATTAATTCATTTTAAATATTCACCATTTAAGCATAGGTCCGTTACCCGGGTACAAATACTTCAATAATAATAAAAAAAAATTTTGAAAATGAGTCACATATTAAAAAAAAATATTCTAAAAGTCTTATGCCAATTTATTTTCATAACATACCTCCACAGTCTACAGAGTAGTACATATTTTACGCTGGAGCTAATGGGTTTATTTCCTTCTTTTGTTTTTGATATAATATTTCTTGAAATTATTAAGATAATGTGAATAAGACGTGTTCCAAATTGTGATATAGAGTAAACGGAATACATAATTTCTGTGCCACATCAACGATTTTTAGGGGTGGCCTTGGTATAATTTCAGACCAGAAAATGTTGTTTAATTTGCCCAAAGTCTTGAAGTTACCATAATTTAGGAGGGCCAATGTGGTCTTAGAATCTTAAATTTTGAATTATAATATAACAACCCATATACCTATAAATTTATTACAAATACTCAACATTTGACTCTATAGTATAGGCGCTATAAACTATTTAAAATGACTACATTATTAATTAGTTCTGTACAGTGTTAAGTTAGTATTTCTAAAACTAATACCAAAAAAAATTATTACAGCTGACCTGTAGGTTAATACTGATTGTTCAGCTTGTTTAAGACCTGACGCTGAGTGTCTGCGAATACATCTACGAGTCCTGTAAAACCGTAAATACTCGGCTGTACAACATTTAACAATTTTTTTTAAGTTTGAATGAAACGAATCACGGCTATTTTTTGTGTCGAATATTACGTCGTCCTAATAACTGGGCCCAGTATTTTTAGTAGGAAATGTAGGTACTAAATAATAATATACTAACCAGATGCATATAAATATATCATAATGGAACCAGTTTAAGAAAATGGTATATTAACAGCCGATGCCGCCACACGATTACACAACAAAGACTTTTCTATAAACATAATAATGTATGCACCATAATATATTATGATCTAATAAAACGGGCTACCGCTTTGATTTTAAATCGGCAGATTGTTGGACATCCGATCCGGGTGGTATTAACCTTCGCACGTGATATATTTACCGGTTGAACGTGTTACCAAATTCGGTATACAGATAAATATAATATTATATTGTATGTTTGTTTCGTATTAAAGTCTCACACTCTCACTGCTCTCTTCGTTATAAATTTTCCAAGAACAATCTTATTATTACAGTTTGTTAACCTTGTTGAATAATATTATAAATGTTAAACAAAGTATTAATAAATGAATGTAAGGCTAATAAAATCTTAAAAAATGTACTTAAAATCCCTAAAAATTCATTAGAAAAAAGCAGGTGAGTGGATGACGCTGTGCTGTATACATTAGGTGTCTATATGAAATCACCAATGAATGTGTTACATTTAAATTCGACGATATAAAATCAATACCGAGCAAAGACGATTTATCAGCCTATAATGTTATTAATTATGTTTTATGATGCTATTTTTATTAGAGTAATATGTATTTTACTATTATTATAGGCATTTGTACTACAGTAGATTAAATTAATTTTAGCAAAAAAAAATTTTATTTGAAAATTCTATTTTCCTTATAAAACATAATGTATATTCTAAAAGTTTCAAGTAAGTAACTAACTACGAATATAATATTTTTAAATTACAACAAAAAACCTAAAATTATTATTTTTCGTTTAAATATCTAATTTCACCGTCCAAAATATTTTGGTTACATTATGAACTATTTATGAGAATTTTTGGTTTAAATGTTCAACCGTAGCTATAAAAATGTAACATCTTAAACATTTTTACCTACAAAACAATTAGTACATTATTGAAACGTTGACGAATTTCATCAACATTTTATTTTTAAATACTTATAAACGTACCTATGGATCTTTAATATTTCTCAACTGCTATTATAACAATTTATGAGACTCTTTGTGTTTGATTTTCTAGCTTTTCGACAGAACAAAACAATTTATTGAAATTTTTAGAAAAAAAAATTTTTAATTTTAAATTTCTTTAAATAACTCATAATGAGTCAAAATATTTTGAAAATGTTATCTTGGATAGAAAATGATAAAATAAACATTTGGTCAAAATTTCAAGTACCAATGAGGTATAGTTAGTTTTTGAGTTACAAAAAAATCAGAAAATCATTCCGAGAGAATCTTAATTATCAGAAAAAATGTTCAAGTAGAAAATTGAAGAATTTTTATTCCCCCAGAAGGTGATGAAAGACACAAAAAAATGCACACATCATTGTAAAATCAATCATCACTCCGATCAGAATCTAAAATATAAAAATTATCGAAAATTGTGAAAAAATTTCGCTAAGGATTAGTGTTTAAAACTATACATTTTTCATATTTCAATTAGTTATTTTATAATTCAAACTTTCTCTAAGAATTTTTTACATTAAGCTAAACATATATACTTTGCTACAAATATTTACTGATTTCCTTAATAAGGTATAAAATTATGAAAATATATAACTCTGGGTTGTATTACATCCTGCAGTGACCAGTGTAAATGTTAAAATAGTTCATAAAATAGATGTTAACATTTTTGAATTGCCTGAAATTGATAAAAAAAAAATTGTAAAATGCAATACAAAACGAAAAATAAAATATTCAAAACAATGCAAAATTAAAGTTTCAATGTTTCATTGTTACATAGTTGAATAATTCAAACTTTCTGTTGAGACCTATATTTTATAAAAAGCTAACAAGAATGCACATTGCTACATATTCACAGTCCTAATTATACAATAGTATGCTTTAAAGTGTTGACAGTACTCAAATTGTCCTTTATTTTATTAACGAGGTTGCGAATTAAATGATTTTTTAAATTGACGAATTGAGTTATTTTTTGTTTATAAAAAATAAAATATTTAAAATAAGTAAAACACAAATTTGAATCAATAAATTGCCACAGTAAGTATGATTATTCTTTATGTATTTTTTATATATATTTTAGACGTTATGGTATTTATATTTATATAGACAGTAAGTATTTATATATAAATGCTTATAACTGTTTTTTATAAATTATTTTATAAAAAAATTATTGTTTAAGGTTATCTATTTATCTTTTATTTAATATGAAATGGATATTTGTATTGATACCTTTAAGTCATAAATATGTAAATATAACTGTGAATCAACTTAAATATTTTTCAAGTTTTGGTGCACATTTTCCAATTTTTTAAGTGCATAAATTAGTGCATATTTCATGGTTTTTGTAGTTCGTTCGATTTCAGGAATTCCTCAACATAGCTTGGATTATTGACTATATTTAAGAAAATCAAACAGGCTTTCAAATTTCAAGCAAATTTACGTTTTTACATACTAATGGACTTCATGTACCATCACCACATATTTCAATTATAATAATCACGGGTGGTGGTCGATTAGAGAGTTTCTAATATTTTATATTTTAGACCACCAACGCGATGCAATCATGCTATTAATATCCGAAAAACTAGTGTATCATACGTGTGTTTATAATAAATGTAACTATAATAGAACAAATTAGATTTGGTACGACTGAAAACCAAAAACAATGCTTGTTATATTATATTTATACACATTCCAAAACACAACGGTCACAAGACAATATCTTGTTAATCGATGTACAATATCAAAATATACATTTCTATCCGAAATCATACTAGAAAAGACTGGTCCTCGATTAGCAGCTATTTAATATGCACGCACCGTTCAAACTGATGGTTGATTTCCTGTATACAGTTGCAGGTGGCGCATTCATGCGTAGGTGCTTGTAAGGAGAAACTGTTGGGTATGCGTGTGACGGAAGCACGGGACGTTCGAATTAACGCGGGAAAGTAGGTAAAGAAATTCAATAATAATTATACCGACAAATTTGCTTGTCCCGAGGAGCACCTGAGAAAGGATGTGGCGGCCATCGGTCGCCTCTGAAAATAATAGGCTTGTCCGATGTTTAAAGCAAAAGCCACACGACTTTGGAATTTTTCACCGAACTCGATTTGTACTTACACAGGCAGTGTCTGTCAGGGGCTGCACAAAGTTGAATCATACTGCTGCAACTATAATAGCATCCACCGAATTTTCGGGAAATTTTGTTTTACTCGACCGACATTAACAGGGATGAATGTGGAAAAGTTATTACTCATTCATGCGTTGTATGATTTTAAACAATACTAAATTTCTGTAAAAACCCTCACTCGTGTAGGCATGCACCACTGTTCATTTAAATCAGACTGGTTTAACTCGCGACCCACAAAGCCCTTTTTTTTTGGCCCTTCTTAGAAAACAAATGTAATACAGTGGAATCTCGGTGTCTCAAGGGACAAAAAAAAAAATTGGCATCGAAACTTCGAGTTACTAAGGTAATTTAAAACATGTGAATGAATGATCACCTCAAGGTTTCACTGTATACCTATATATTTAATTCCTAGTTTCAGTTTTTAGTTGAGTGTGATAGGTTAAAAAAAAAGTAAAGTGGTGGGAGATGGTGCGGTGGCAGTATCTAATTTATAAGTATTCTATAATGTCACTTATGTATTATATTATAATATAATATGCTTATTATAAAATGAAATACTTATACATTTATTTTTATTTTTGAGCCTCCCCCCCTCCGAATTGTCTATAAATGTGTAAATTGGCCCTCCTATTACAAAAGGTTGGACCTCAATGATTTACATTAAATACATGTGTACTTTATATGCCTAATGTATAGCCACAAAGCATAAATTAAATAATTATTAACCTCATTTATGATGATTCAGTAATTGTTATTATTGTATAATTCGCATCGAATTGTATTATAAAAAATACAACGGTAAAATATTGTAGTTTTTATATGCGTATGACTAATAATTTTCAGTTACTAATTAATTTAATATTTCATATATTTTTGAGACACTTGGGTTATTGTTTTCAGCCAAATCAAATGAAATACGAGTTATTCCTACCCTGTGAAAGAAATAATTTCATGATGTCTGCACTCTGCATGCGTGGGTGCATATGATATAACATAATCGTATATGAGTATACCTATAATAATACTGAGTATACTTATAATAGTATACCTATTATACTACACCCGTTTTTTCCACTTCCTGCTCCGAAACAGATCCATCGTTATAAAGAAACATAGTAATATTTTCGTTTTAGTAATAGTTCACGGAATAGTCGCTCATAACAATTTTTTTTTAAATATGATTTGTGTGCTGTGGAGTGTACTGAAAACTGTTCTTCGCCTACTATTGTAACTCTGCAGGCGATTCCAATTTGTGTCATTTAATCTTATAGCTACACTGCTAAACACGACATTGCGGTTTTTCGGTGTATTTATTATTAATAATAATCTATGAGTGTAGAGCTCAATGTAACGCGATGTCGAAAATTCCATGTTTAAAATCACGGTGGCGGTGAAAGGACGTGACACTGCCCGAAAGCCGGACGAAAATTGCGCAAGCGAACCCCTCCCCTAAGCAACCGATGCACACACAAACACACACACACACACTCACTGTAAATATATAATCGAATATACCGTTTGATTACGTCTTTAAAGTAAATATTCAGCCGCAGCAGCAGCAAGCTTGCGCGGTGAATAATTAAACGGCGTAGCGGCGGTCGATTATTAATTATTATTATTGCATCGCCTCCGCCGTCATTTTGTGTGAGTTTATCCCCTCCAAAACGGAGACAGAACACACACACGCACACACATGCATATTCGGATACTGAATCCCGTGAGCGAAGATTTAGTCGAATTTTGTGGGGTGCTTAAATTTAATAATATGCTTACCTTATTTTAAACAAGCAAACGAATTCTCGTAAGTCATAATACTCATCTACCTGCCTTACTATAATATATTATAAGATATTTTTTTTTATTGATGAAATAAATTTTTTTTGGGACATAACGAGATAAAGATGAAAACTATTGGCTCACTAATGCATACTAATTTATTGACAAATCTTTCCAATGCCGGACAAAATAATGATGTAGCCATATAGGTATCTACTTGCCAAACGCCGGTATTATGTGAAATGTTTGGGGCTAAGCTCCTGTAAGATCCCTCGCCCACCCATCAAAAATATCTGAGTAAATGTGCGGATTACCCATGGACCCACATATATATTATGTATGTACGACTTACAGAATTATTGTTACTGCAGCGTTATTGCAATGACATAATATATTATTATTATTATTAAATCGTATAATTTTCTCGCGCAGTAGAAGAGTTTTCGCCTTTTCGCGGGGGGTCTGCCGAGTGTTTCTTAAAAAACAACATTCGGAATGTTATTGTTTATTCAAATTTTAATACTCTCTCTCTCTCTACACCGTGTAATTTATAATTAAATTCCATAAACGGGAACAATAACAGTGTCGTGCAGCTGCACGCGGTACACACCAATATAATAATGGTCTCCGTTCGTGCGCGATTGTGTGTGTATTGATTTGTCACCCACATCGACGCGAACGATTCGCGTATATAAAGTAGTGGTCGTATAGTATATAATATATATAGTCGTAGTAGTCGTCGTCGTCGTCGTCGTCGTCGTACAGTCGCCACCGTAGTACTTATATACCATGTACATCTATATATATATATATATATCGTATATTATATACATCATGTATTATACAGTCGTCCGCGGCGTATACATAGGACCCGCGGGGCGGTTGATTATCCGAAAAGGGGACAATGACAACACACACACACACACACACGCACACACGCACGCGCGCCTACACCCCTTTTATATATCATTTGCCGCCGCGATGCTGCTGCGCTGTCCGGTATATATACGTGCGGGGCGAGAGAGAGTGAGAGTGAGAGGGTGTGATGGTGAGGGTGAGAGAGACACCGAGAAAGAGTGAGACAATAGTGAGGGGGTTGAGGGAGAGTATATAATATGGCGCGTAGAGTAGTTACAATACAGATGTTTCGAATTAGAGACGCGGAGAGACCGTGCCAGTACGAATTTCTCGTATTCGCCCCGGAGCTAAAGTCCGCGTTTTTATTTTTTATTTTTTACAATTATTGCCGTTCCGCCCCTGCCCCAGCCCCTCGCGATTTCCGAGTCTTCTTTCCCGCTACAATCCACATCACCCTGTCGGGGTCCCGCGCTTATATGTCAATACCATTTAGTAACAGTTATTACGTATAATTTTTTTTTATTACGACCGAACGCACATGACATAATATAATACAAACGCATTTTTTGCACACTCGTCGTCGTCTTCTTTTCCGCCTCTATTCCGCATAACAATATCAATATTATATATTATATTTACGACTCACATCGTCGCCCATATTTTGATTAATAGGTCAATATTCGATCGAATGTCGGTGACGTCGACGATGCGACGACTACTGGTGACTTTAAAGGGGAGGAAAGTCGCCAAGGCCCCTTAAATTCTAAAGTAAAAAAATAGAACTGATATTCCATCTACTATACAATTACATTCAATATAATACACTCTTTTATTATTGCAGTAGGTATATAATTAAATATTATAATAGTATGCTCGATATCGTTTAACTGTATTATATTTCCATATATATTTCGTATTTTTTCGTACTCATCTCCCCCCCCCTCCCATTAAATCGAACCCAAGAGAAATCGCAGGAAACGACCACGATGACTTATAAATTGTATAATCTGAGGACGGATATTCGCGCGTTGTACCTACCTTCATAATGTTATACTATTAGGCGGAAGCTGTTTTGACGGGAGACACAAACAAGAAAAAAATAACGAAAAGAGGGTTAAAACTATTTAACATTTTAAAACAACAACGACTGGTGAAGTTTCGTAACAGGAATAATAAAACATTTTTCCGACATAATGTCTCCGTTTCGTGTTTACAGAGAATTAGCGAACCAGGCCGCCCATTGCGTTAGTTGCGTCGTTTTTATATAAAATAATTATAATATATAGGTTACCGATATTATAATAATATATATGTCGTATGATGGTAAAATATTTTCACCATTTTCGGCCATAAAATAGAACACGTTCAGTCGTGTCACGTATTATACTGACGTCTGACACACGTTTGGACTAAAATTAATGCTCGGCCACATTCATGCCTGGCAACAAAAATTTGAAGTAGACGCCTGGCCGATAAATAAAATATACTTATCATTAATTACTGTCGATTCCATAATATCATGTCTGTCCTTGAATTTCGTGGCATGAGAGTAGGTTTCAATCGATTTTTGAAAGCGCGTTCTCTTCCTTTTTTCTTATCTTTTTTATCCAAATATATGCTCTTATCTATTAGACCAAGGGACGGCAAACTTTTCGATGTCGTGAGTCAAAAAATAAATATACAATTTTTCATGGGCCACACCTTGTTTTTTTTTAAATACAAATGTAGTCATTTCAAATTAAGTTTATTTATATGTTCATAAATTAATTTTGGTTTATTAATTTAACAAGCTATCCCATCACAAACGAACAACGTTTTAACTCCAGGTTCCAGTCTACTCTATCTCATAGTTCGTAATTTTTATACAAATTATTATAAGCTTTCCACCCGGGGCACATACAATTTTTATATTGTCAACCAATGTTTTATAATAAGTCGATTTGGGTCTTATGAAGCCCATGAAAACATATACATATACATCTTTAGATTCGTCGTAACATGTTTCGTTTCGGCAATTTGGCTAAATTTTTGTTTACTGTATATTATGTCGTTTGATGAAGCTTGCGATTCCAAATTTTAGCTTATTTTTATGGTATTTGCTTTTTTTTTATGTTATTATTTATCATAATAAACTTAACATACATCTACATTGTCGCCTGTCGGGCTGCAATTCATTCGCCCGGAATGGCCTTTATTTTTTCGATTACTATTACTCATATGTGCATTATAGCGTTCGGGTGGGTCGAATTAATTCCCGGTAGACCAGACATCTGTTATAATAAACTGTGTGTCCACTCTTGTAGTTTATTACACAAATTATACACTACAAGTGTCAAGTACTGTTCGCCCAGTGGCGCATTTAGGGGGGCTAAGGGCTTAGACATAAATTAGTCGTCCCCCGACCTTCAATATAGGTTTATTTAATATTTTTGTGAATAGCATAAAAGCAGGCATTTTTGTAGAAAAAAAATCTTCGTCCAAGGCACCGGGACTAACAATTCACAGCTATACTATCAAGTTGTGTAATAAATAAATATCAATGTCAAAATGTCCATGCTTTTATAAATGCTCGGTTACGGTCTTTGTGTATAAGTAAGTACACACGTGAAAGGTCTTTTACCGCAATGAGAAGAGTTAACGTAAGTAATAATATATATATGTTAACTATATTCGTTCTTCAATGTCACAAGACATTATCGCATATTATTTGACAGTTACCCGTCTATATTGAAAGAAATGCATATCGAAAGATATGTAGTAGTGAGATGATATCTGTGTGCATTTTTTTGCGCATTGTGATAGGAAAAATAATTATATTATTAAAATCATATAAATAATTGTAGAGCTTAAAAAATATCAAATATAAGTATACAAACACTAAACGGGTCTTTGCTATTTCATATTGTTTAATTATTCATATTTAGTTGGGACCCCTCCCTTATCAGAATGTTGAATTTTGTATACGCTGTGTAGTGTATACGTTGTTCATTTTTGCGCCTGTAATATTGACTATAGTGTAGATAGGATTTTGGACGGGGGAGACATTTTTTCTCGCCCAAAAGTTTGAAAATCTAATACATTAAGGTTCTTCATTAGTTGTTCTAAATATATATCAAATTCAAATCACAAAAATGTTCAAAATATTTTGTTGTTAAAAATGCATAATACTTTTAATGTTAACACTGAATCTTGAACAAGGTTTCCCTTGTTGTTTAGTTGTTTTTCTAATACAGCAATTTAAAATAATCGTATATACAAGTATTTTTTTTCAAGAGGATACCCATCGCTGGACGATTTCCCTCATCATGTGCTCCGTGAGTTGTTTTTATTTTTTTGTTACATACGTGTTACGTCAGTCGTCTTTTTTACTTACTGTGTTGTCCAACACAGTGAGTAAATTTTTAAAAATAAAAACTAAAAAAAAAGTATTATTTTTAGGTATAATTTTTCCTATCGAATTTGAACTGTTAAATTTTGAAATTTATAAGTCCGATCACAATATTTTATGATATGATAGTAAACTTATAACTTTTAAACGTGAGTGTTATGTAGGTATTGTTAAATTTAGTGACACAGACAATGAAGTGGGCACGGTCTCTTTGGTTACCCTATTGTCTAGTCGGATGATTTAAAACCAAACTTAAAATTTTGCGTTACCGTTAGGGTTGTATAAATAGTGTACAATATTAACTATAATATATTAGTAGTCTATTACTAGTATGTATATGCAGAATATAGGAACACGTGGGGTCGAATTCAGCAAACGAGATAATTTGTTGGGTGAAACGACGTCGTTTTCGGCGCATTTAAACTAAAAGCCGACGACAAAAATAACGTGACTCAACGTAGGATAATAATTATTTGAAGTCGTCGAAAATATAAATTAATATGTGCGCATGCGCATTCATATTGAACTCTTATTGTGCGTGCACACGGCGAATATTATTATTTTCTAATAATAATATGTATTATGTTATGCGAATCCGTAAGAGCTGGTAAATGTAAAAAAAAATCAAAACGTTAACCGATGGACATTTTTTTACATTCTAGCCGGCTTATGTTACGACCAGCTTGCACGCGTTCAGTTCGAATGACTTTTTAATGACGTGTCACCTGAGTACCTATCTATATACATCACAGTGTGTATAGGTTTTGAGCTTGATAAATATTTATTACTTAGCTCTGCATGCATGCAGGTTCATACGTTGTATTGTTGGTGAGCAAAAATGACAAGTGAAATTGAACGCACAGATTTCTTTGAATTCTAATACCAGTAGCAAAAGAAAAAAATTAAAAAATTGTTACAGCTCTAAAATGGTTTCCTCTTATTTGCGTACCATTATATTTATCATGTTATGTCGTATATAGAAGTAGCAGCCGAGTTAATTATAAACTATTCGAATCTAAGGAGAGGAAAAAAACAGATAAATAAATAAAGATGAAATATCGAAAAACGTCCGGTGATATGATAAATAATAAACATGTCTAATAGTAATTATATAATTATATCATATTATTACTATTTTTTTTTTACGGTTTCCTAGATGTGATATCTGACCCAGTTTCGATCCAAAAATATACACACTGGTACGGGCCCGCAAACCGTCATAATGATAATAATTAATATATTATTATTATTTATGACATATTATGCATGTACAATGTTATTATAATATTATTATACTCGCGGGTGGGATGAATTATTACCACCGAGATGTGCGGCGCCCGGACGCGTAGTGTTTCGTCGTCGAATAATTAATATTAAAAAAAATAATAATAAATAACAATAATAATGATATTATTATTATCGTCGTGGTCGTCCGATTTTATTATTATTCGGCCAATTAGTGAGGAGGGTATATCATTCTAAACGACGCCGCCGCGAGCGATCGCAGTGAAAAATAAACCGTACTTACGCGCGGACCGGATATGTCTACCAGAAACTAATTTATATGTTTATCATAATATATATATATACATAAATACAATATAAATATAAATAATATATACATACATAAAGCTCAGTGACCACGCGTCTCGTCGTCGTCCTCGTCGTCGTCGTCGTCGTCGTTAGCGGAGAGAAGGTTTACGTACATAAATATTTATTAACTTGTATATTTTTTTTAATAAATAATTTTTTCTCAACCTCGCATGGGCTGCGTTTCTAAAAATAATTATCGCACTGACCGAATATTTTGGACGGTTCTCGTCCGGGCCACATTGTGCGCACTAGGAATATTATTTTTCGATCTACATAATAATATGACATTATATTATAATTCACGTAGGCTGGTAATATGGGACATTGCCGTCGACGATTATATAGAAATTTTTATATTTCATATTTTTTCCTCGTCAAACGACCACAAATTGATTGCTAGTGTTGGGATTCTTATTAGCATGCTTTTTTTTTTTTGTTGCTACTTTTGTGATATTACTTGCATATTTAGAATGACGAGTCTAACGTAAAAAAAATAATAATAATAGGAAAATGGTTTCAACAATTATACTATTTCATAGCATTTTAAATTGAATGTTTCACAGAGGAATTACGAATTCATATTTTAGAAATTAACTAGCGATAAACTCAATAATAATATTTTATTGTAACATGTAAATAACTTAAATAACCGTTGCGGTCGTTTATACTACGATGATGGGGAAATTAATATGGTAGGGCAAAGCAAAGGTCAAAAGGGGATATAGTATAATACTTTCAAAAGACCCTATAGCTTATTTCGTTTCATTGCTAATAGCCATTCTTAATTGCTCATTAGATATAATATGGTATCGTCCATAACCAACTGCTATGACTTGTTTCGTGTAATATTCGAAAACTACATTATTTGTTTGGTTTCTGCAGAAAAATGGTCAATTCTTCTCAAGTTTGTTGATTCTGAATTAATTAATGATTATTAAGAACGGTGAAAAAATGCGTGTTCAGACACTTGTAAAAAAAATGTATGTTATTGGCTTAACATTTATTTTCTCACTGGGCCTTACAAATCCTAAGGACGATCCTGGCTGTACAAATGTATAATATAGTAAAGTTGATTACCCTAACTTAACCTCACTTTACATCACCATCACTTGTGTTATCAGTTTTAATATATAAGACTGAATATTGACCTATCATATAGAGGCAATACAATTATCTGTATTTGTAGCTAGTTTAATTTTATTGCGAATTATGAGTATGTAAAATATTACAGTATAAAAATAATACTTACAATTCCCATAACATTTAAATGTAGCGAAAAACAACTCATAAAGACAGGTAAATATTCTTTTTATCTTTTACCTCTAGTTTGATTATAGGTTAATTCGTTCTTATTTCAAATTATTTATTAATTATGCTATAACTGAGTTATCATTTATTTAGAACCAATTTCGTCTTGTTTTAACAACATAAAGTGTGGTTCTACTGAACACGTAATTTACTATGGCCTATGTTCGTTGTATGTTTGTAAGACAGGTAGGTACATCTCATTCGGATTAATGATTTCTGTACGATTATCAATATGCACGTTTCGGTCCCGACGATACACTCAGAACTTAATATAAATTAATTGCATTTTGGTTTCTGTTGTTATTTTTGTTATTTACTTAGTTACTGAACATCCGAATTTTTAAACACTTTTACAAAAATATGCGCATATTGGTACAACATGTTAAATTTTGATTTTGAGGTGAAAAATGATGACTGGTGACAATATGGAATTTAATTTATGCCACGCAGATTATTACTCATTTACGACAATTATTGTTTGTGAGTACAAATAGTTCTACAAACGTATATTTTAGACTGTTCGAGAAAAATGAGTGTTTACATTAAGACCATTAAGTGCGACCAGCTTGTATACATGTAGATACTGACTATTTCGTGTGTGACGTATTATTATATTTTACAGTGTAAGGCTGAAATTAGAAAACGCTGGGAATTATTATATAGTAATCATATTCAATACTACGTTATTATAATGTATGACGCTCGTTAGAAATTACGTTTTGTTTTCCAAACACTGCGCTCATATATATATTAAACTTATAATATACATTATATTATCGTTGCTCGTGTATATACTTAATACATGTACCATATGTGTATATATATATATATCATATGCCTACGTAAATTACGCACCAAAGGTGATTCGCGTGTACCTATATACATATGCATGTATATACATTGGGGTAATTGTCCGAGAAACCCGTCACAGATAATTAATGATTACATGCAACAGATTACTGCAGCAGTGATGTGTAGTTTGATTCTTTTCGTCAGAGACGGTACGCTCCGTATAAACTACACAGTACTATTATATACAATATAATATTATGTAAACGGTATGTACACACACACACGTATATACATATATATTCTATGTACATAGGTATATTATCTTATACATAAAATTATGTATATATTATATATATATTACCAGTCGGCCATCCGCAGAGAGCGCGCGCACACACGTCACACGGCCGTTTTATACCATTTTGTATATTATTTAAACGCCGTGTACGATTTTACCGTGTCTTGTAACGCGAGACAAACCGTGAGAGCTGGACGCCATGAAATAGAGAGCTAGATTTTTATAATGTGTACATTTATAATATTATGTTTTATTTTAATTTTTTCCCCTTTTTTTTTCTTTTTTTGACGACATAATTGGCTCGGCCGATATAATATAAACACAGGTTTCACTCGAACAAAACAATAACATCTAGACGTCGCCTCCTCTTAACGTTAGATTTGCACATTTCTATCCATCTCTCTCTCTCTCTCTCTCTCTCACCCTCCATCTCTCCGTCTCTCTGTTTCAGTTTCACTGTATCTCTCTGTCTCTCGGTCTCTCACACTCTCACTCTCCCGACACTATATATATATATATATATACACGCCTCCTATAGGTATATAATATAGTTATATTCGCGCCCGCCGACCGGCCGACCGTTTCGCGGACGGCTCGCGGAACAACTGTTAATTATTATAACGACCGCGTGATGTGTTTGCCGCCTTTATCCGGACCTCTATAATATGATATTATTACATTATTACACATTATTATTATTATTATTACAAAATAATGTGTACCTATGCAGGCGCGACGCGTGCACCGGCGTGTTATTATAATTTCGACAAAGGTGGCCTGTATTTATTATAATATTATAATATTATACTTGTGACTTGTTTTAATTTTAGCGTGTCAACAATGCGCGGTTCTCAATGCGTACGTTACTCGTTATCATAACACATAATAATGTATAGGTAGGTATTATGTTGTGACGAGATCGCTTTTGTGGGTAACGCTATGGGTCAGGACGGTTAGGTTGTTATGGAACTATAAAAAAATAAGAATAGAAATGTTCAACGTACATAGTAAGCGATGAAACTTCTTTTAGAGCCTGAGCGGAACGAGAAACGGCGTAAAATATGTGCAAAAAATAATGTAAAAATTCAAAAAAAATCATATATTGCGAATTGCATTGGTTTTTAATTTTTTTACGACGTTTGTTACGTTACAATTTTACACGTCCATTGCGAATGATCTACAAATCAATTGGGCACTGAAGTAGAGGTACACACGAAACCAGACTCGAAATCAATACTTTATGTTACTAATACGATTTCTTTGGTTTTTTTTAAGTTCCTAATTTCATGATTTCATAATGTGTTATCAATAACATTGTTGATGTTTCGTTTGAACATAATGAATTCGAAATTCGAATACATACGTCACGTGTAAATATATATATTATCTTTATCAATAAAATATGCACGGTAGTAATTATATAGTTGTAAATTTGATACAAAAACTTTTTTCGGTGAATATTTTGAAAAAATGCGTTATCTAAAATAAACCCAGTGATTATTTTGTAATTGTATTATGTTAAATTAAAACGGGCAGGACAAAGTTAAGTACATGTTTTATTATACGCACTACTTTCCATTAAAAAAGTAGCAAACTTACCTAATTTCATTACATATTAATTATTATAGTATAACATTGTAATTCAAAAGCAATTTTCTAACTTATTTTCTAGTGTAACGAGTAACGTAATTGCATTACTTTTAAAAAGTTTCTACACATCTGCCCTACACCGACGGTTCTGCAGTGAAACCTCTAAATATCAGAAACTCGGTCGTTGCTTTATTTTCGGTTGTTCGTTCGGAAGTGTCCGCTATTCAGGAGGTTTAGTTTGTTCCCAAAAAGAACCGTTCGCTATTTGGAGGTGTTCGTTTGGGGAGGTTTCACTGTATATGCATAATAATATATCATTCCTGCTGTAGGCCATATATCGTCGATTTAGCAAAAGAGGGACGATCTCCGTTTATGGAAATCCGCGTACACACTGCGAGGGAGCGGCGTAAAAGAAAACAAATCGTAACATTCGGCTGAAGAAGATAAGGGAGCGTACGATTTAGGAATCATAAAAATGTAATAATACTTTCTTAAACTTTTCTTTACTTTTATTAATACTTTTTTGTTAGCTACTTTTTTGTTTGCTACGTTTCGTTCTAACCAGTATTCGCCGCTGAAAGAAAGGCTATATAGTGTAGCTTTTTCGATCAGATATGTGCTCCGACAATGCGACAATGTGTATAATAATATGATTTATTTCCCCGTAATTGCACTTGCAGTTTGTATGAGTATTATCATACATTATATTATAAACATTAAACACGCATATTCGTTTATCTGCGATCGCCGTGGGCGGCTCGTCAGTATACAACGCGATAACGCTTAATAATATATTTCATTATTAATATTATTAAACGATCATTATATACTACTCAGCTCTAACACGCGTCGAATTTGAATACCATCATTGTATGAGATTTGTATAATAATATTATGATTATGATGGGCGTAGCGTGCTGATCGAGTGCTGCTTAGCGGCTGTTAGACGTTTAAATTATTCGCCACTAGCGGAAATTTGACAAACTTGTAAATTATCGATAAACATTGGAAAATTTAAAACCACTCAAATCCTCATCGAGTTTTCCTATAATAATAATTGCAGCAAGCGAAACGATTGCCGTAAGTTAAACTCACCATTTATTTTTTCTCCCTTGACTTTTTAGGTGTTATAAAAATTTCCTAAAAGAAAATTTCAAAAACTAAGTTCTGTACGATTAATTGTAAATAGGTTGTTATGTTGCTCTCATCATCGGGTTCGAAACGTGGTTATCATATTGAAATTATTAGCGTTCTGGAATCTGCAGGTAAAATGTGTTAGTAAGGTGTATGGCTAAATTTATGTAAATTTGATAAAATTGTTTAGGTATGGAAATTAATGAATTTATAAGCTATACGAGGCTGTTTTTTTCGAAAAGTATAAGTTTTCGAAAACAATTTTTCTTACATAATTTTATGTTATTACAAAACGAAATGTTAAAAGAAATTATTATTTATTGTTACTATTTATAGTCTTATACTTTTTAAGGTTTTTTATTTTTTTACACTTTTTCATCATACATTTTTTACTTTCGATTCCAAAAATCCAAAGTACAAGATTTTTCTGATAATTGCAATCAAATTTTGACCAAGTAGTACTTTATAAATTTAAAAGAATGGATCTTTGAATTCAACATTTTTAGTAATCTCAACTTTTAACACTTCTAAATTATAACTATAATTAATTACTTAATGGAAATTTGATTGGAATTCACAGGAAAATAAGCTGCTTTGACATATTGTGAAACAAATTTGCTAATGTATTTTGATACATTGGTTTTTATAATGCAATTTTAATTATGTTACTGCCATTCACTAAAGTAAAAACCTTAACAAAAAAATAACGACAAAAAGTAGTATAAAATATAGTTGTTTTCAATATTATTGTTTTGAAATAACATCAAGTAATGTAAAAATAATATTTCTAGATATTAAAACTTTTTGAAAAAATCTATGTTCACCTTAGAAATATTCACCTTGTATAGTTAGCGTACCTACGGTAAAAAAGAATTAGGCTATTCAATGACATCAAAACAATGTTCTAATAATATTACGTATCACATAAAGACAATGGATACTTGTTATAGGACTGCTATATATCATAGAATATAGACAATAGACCGGAACAATATATATATTTTTGATATTCAAACCAATAGCTATTATAAAGTCGAGTTGCGATGATAAACTATATGGCCTACATATTAGGTACCTGCAGTATATTACTATATTGGTATTATAATAGTATTAAAATGACAACAACTTGACTGCTCACATTTTTTTCCAACAACATAGAATTATTACAATGTTCTTCACATACATGAATGATAATGAATTGAATTACTTCGAAGATATACAAATCATTTTTGAACACATGTAAAATTCTATTTTTATTTGATCGTATATATCGCGACTTCGTGTTCGTTGGTTTTGTCTTACATCAATCTATATAGTTTCGTAATTAGAATTCTGCCGAATGTTTAACAGTCTGCTTAAAAACATTATTATTCTGGTCTTAAGCAACGCGTTTTTTTTGACACCTAGACAGAAACAAATGAAAACTCCTTGATAGAACCTTCGTAGAGAACTTTAGATTCTGAGCTGATCGATTTTTTAAATAAATTTCCGAATGTAATCCTGAATATGGTAATATAATACTACTATAGTACCTATATCATAGTATCCTAAAATGTCCTATAATTTATAATGACTTCTGTACCTTTAACGATTGCTAAGGTGAATCTTACAATCGTAAAATTATAGTTCATGATCGTTATATTATGGTGATGATGTAGGCGGTATAGTTCTTTAAAATACAAAACTCGAAGTCGTTTTAATTGATTTCCTAGAAATTTGAAGTTCTCCATAATTTCAACAACTACAAACCTGAAGAGTTACTGTTGCAATATTATTTTTTTTTTTTAGAAGAATTTATTGTTATTTTTAATTTTTTATTCTCAGCAATATTTTAATTGCACAATAATCCATACGTATATTTCAACGTTTAGAATTATTGAAATACTAACGTTTAAACATCCGCGATGTTTAATGCACTGTGCAGTGTGCATAGAGCGTCTAATAAAAATAATTTACTAGTTATTTTCTTAAAAACATATTTTTTAGTTTACATTAACGCGTTGGCGTTTCTACGATAAGACAAACAAAATTAAATTCGTATACACTGCGTGCCACTACATGATTATAATAGGTCGTAGCCATGCTAACATATACACATAATATACAGCCTGAGCGTAAAATAGAAATTGGAAATTCGCTGCCGCCGAAATAATAAACTCTTGCTGCAGTGTGCTTGAAAATGGCTTATTTTATATTTATTTTGTGACCTATATATTTTTAGCATATTTATATGTATAATATATACGTGTGTGGTTTACCTCGCCTCCTGTAAAAAGTTCAATAAATTACATAATGCAACACGCGTTCCGTTATTAAATAATATATTAATGCACCGTCCCAACTCCCCCGTAGTGGTTGCACTCGAGTTTCCGAAAAAAAAAAAAAACAGATCGGTTTTCGGACTCGCCACAACGATATAGGTATATTTATACACCTCGACGGGGCTCGGACACTCCAGCCGTCAAGCCGGCACGATTTATCGTTTTATATAGTTTCATAACGATATTGCGTCGGTCGGTCGATCGATCTGTCGGCCTGAAAATCATGTCTGTCTCGTGTAACGATTTACGAGGTGAATCACCTAGCATACTCACCCTTATTTTTTTTTGCCTTTATTAATTAATTTGTACAAATACCGATTTTTGAAATTTTTAAGTAAATTCAAGGACCACGTATATTCATATTATGTGTGTGTGATGATACAAACTTATTTTTTTTTAAGAACTATCCTTTTATTGTAAATTATTATGCGGATATGTCACTTATGAAAATGTTGATGTAGATTAATTGAAATTCTAACTAGTAATTTTTGAGTAATTGAACTTTAAATACTTTGGGATAATAGTCTATAATGATAGTATTGTAAATGTATAATGTATTAGCCTATACATAATGTATTACTATTAATTGTGTATGTGCTCTTAATAACTTAGATAATTATTATTTTATTGTAGACTCCTGGTTATATCTTATAGACGTTTCCTGAATTTAGGCGTTTATTATTCTGATAACCCCACTCATATGGAAGGGAATATATTATGTATACTATAACAATAGGGGTGGTTGCAAATTGTTGCCCTGGGTGCCAATAAATGCCTTCTCACGGCTCTGGTGGTGGTAGTTATCTTTTGTATTAGGGAGTTTTCTGGCCATTTCGTCATCATAACATATTTTTGACGATCGCAATGTATTATGAACAAATAAGCTATTCTCGCCCACTCGAAAACGCGATTTTTTCCTTCTTAAAATGGACCTCGGATTTCGATATGCGGAAGTTCTATACACCCGCTGCCGTACACATATTGTAATAATAAGATTTTGCCATGTCGACCGGCGATGAATAGGACACCCCCTTCTCCGGTCCCTGCCCCCCAACTGTTACCGATCCACGGCAGTCACACGACATTAACCATCCGGCTCATAATTCATTGATTACAATATATACCATCATCATATTATATCATGATATTTATGATATTATTATTATTCTAATACCATCGTATACACAACGCGTTTCATACGTCGTGTTTATTTTTCCCTAGGTTTTAACACAAACACAAACACACACACACACACACACACACACACACACACACAGATACTACTCAGCATACACCGTTGTCGGTACACACTAATTAATGCACGTGTTTTCATCGGCCCGTTTTATTGCGTCGGTCGACGGCGTTTATGCTAAATCGTCGTCCAAAGACCAACACCAATTGAGTTATAGTTATNCGTGTTTATTTTTCCCTAGGTTTTAACACAAACACACACACACACACACACACACACACACACACACACACACACACACACACACACACACACACACACACACACACACCATCCCGTGCACGTGTTTTCATCGGCCCGTTTTATTGCGTCGGTCGACGGCGTTTATGCTAAATCGTCGTCCAAAGACCAACACCAATTGAGTTATAGTTATTGCTTTCTAATTCCCTCTTCGGTCCTGCTTATGTATATGTCACATTACGTAATAATAATAATATTATACGCCTCTCGATTCTGGTTTAAAGCTCCATATTATGATATTGACTCTTTGACTATATTGTCGTTTATCATGCATATTATGTTATTTATGTATATGGAGTGCTCGTCACTGCACATATTATACAGCGTTATTCACCAAGCACGCTCACCCCCGTTTTAGACTATGAACGGAGCGATGAATGTACCGATTTTAGAGTGATGCATCATCAACATATGTGTGTTTTTTTCTATTTTTTATTTATAATTTAATGTCTGTGTACTTATACGAAATATTCCTGAAGTCAAAAAAATGCTTCGATTTCAACAATATTTTTCAAATCATCATAATATAGCTGCATCTTCCAAACCCATTTTAGGACGATAAATCGATATCCTTAGTACTCAAAGTTAAGTAATACTCAAAAGCTATAACTTCAAATTTTGATTCTAATACACCATCATTTTCTGAAAAATTTACGTCTAAATAATTTCTAGTAGAAAAAGGGTTCTTCAAAACGAGGCGCTTGAAAAATAGAAATTTGGAGCTCCACAAGATCCTCTTTAAGAAGAAAAATCAAAAAAATCTCAAGAATTTGAAAATACTCATTTAACTAGGTATAAAAATTCCAAAATTCAGATTTTGATTAACTGAATTATTTATGAAAAAAGGTGGTGAGTATGACTGATGAGTCATCCTGTATACTATCGTACTTTTATGACCGAACCTCTCTTATACTGATCGCTTTTACATGATATTATACAATTTAATATTTGTTCGTTTTTAGGAGCCACTTTTTTATTATTACAACATAATGTTTTTCACTTAACTGCATTACTCTCTATCGTCTATTATCGGTATTTGGAGTAAATACTTAATTCATAATATATCACAGTTTTAACTTTTGATAGACTAGTCTCTCATAATATTCATCAAAAATAAAATATTATCATACTATTATCCCACGTCATAAATTTATAATTAATTATACATAAATTAACATAAACCATAATTCGAAAATTATTGTGCTCGCCATCTTTGTTTATGTGGATTAGTATTAGAAACTATTTCTTAAATTGCACAATTTTGTGATGCAGTGTCGTACAATCTACATTCGAGTGCTAAACTGTGTTTAGCACAGAATAGTTTTACCGTAAACTGTAGTTTGTTGAACACGTTCGTCGCACAAAAAAAAAATTGAGTTTTAATAATGACTTACGTATCCTTAAGAAAATAAAAAAAAATATGATATACTCTTTTGTTGCCGCACTGATAATATTTGTATACGTTTTTTTAGCCCTTGCAATAAATAAGGTTGCCGACCCCCGCTATCAGATAGTAGAAGTAATAATAATAATGTCGGGTTTTTTTAACAATTATACTTCGCAAAACTACGATACGTCGTTCCACAGTTTTTATACTCTGTAAAACGGAGAGTCGACTTTATTTTAACGCAACACTTGTTTTCGTTATCTCGCACAGACGATTTTCGCACGTTTACGAAACAGGTATTTTAAGAAAAACTACATTTTTTAACACTGACCCACATTTTAATTTTCATATTCCATACAAATATTGAAGCACAATAATTAATATAAGATTGGTTTATGATTTTTAGTCTATTGTTTATTGCAGAAACATTATTAAATTATAAGTACCGAGGGTGTCATTATATTTGAAAAATCAAGAAATAATACTTTTATTCTTGTCTTCTTACCAAATAGTCACAACACACGCCACTTATCACTATTCATATATTATTGGTTATGTATGATATCATCATTTTTAATACCTTGATATCCTAATTTTTATTATGGGAATAAAATATGTACGTGCTCCTTCTTCCAGAAATTAAAAATGTATTGTTATAGGTACCTAAATTAAAAATATAAATTAAATTAAATGACTTTTTAAACATACTGTAAGTAGCGAGGTGCATTTCAAATCTATTGCTTTACCGCATGAGAATTTTTGAATTTATTTTCTATTTTGATTGTATTTAATTAAGTAGGAAAAATAATTGTATGATGCCAACAAAGATTTTGTCACTTTAATGTGGAAATGTACAATTATAACAATTAATAAAAGCAATTACATTGTTCAATTTTAGATTCTAAAGGGGAGCGATAAATGTATTGATTTTACAATTGCTTGTTTTTTTTTTAAATTGTTGTATCTGAATTGTCTCAATATTTGTAGTAGAAAAATACTCCGATTATCAACTTATCAACTTGTTTCTGGTAACAAACTTGAGCTCAATTGTACTTTGATGGGCCAAAAGTAGAAATTTCTCAGTATCTATTTTTTTAAATAATCGGGTGAAACAAAAACTAAACGAATGTTTGTTATTATTATTAATTATTCTTTGGTAACAATAACTTTCAAAAAGTTAGAACGTCTCCTCTCTGAATCGTTTTTCTTCGGATACAATGATTTATCATGTAAAATTAATTACATTTAATAGATCCATAACAAAGTGATATATACTCAATGACAAGTTGCCTACACTCGACGCCTACGAGATGAATTTTGTCTAACGGTTATTATTATAATTAATTAATGTTAAACATATTATACTCATATTTTACACCATTATTATTTTAAATATCTCTCAAAACTAATGCAATCAATTTTATGTATGTACCAAGTACATTACCAAAATCCAATTACCCAATGCTAAAACATTACTTGGTAATGACATAGAATAATATAAAGTATAGTTTATCCGAACTCTATTCCTAGAACCAGGACTGCATAATTTATTTAATGTTCGAAATGACAAAACAATATACAATAATATCAACTTTGATTTCCTTCTTCAGGAATGTATTAAAAAACAATGATTCGTGTTTATGTTATGAATATTAATATAATGTTCGTTTAACGTTTGTTATAAAAAAAAAAAAAAACATAGACTAGCATCGAAAGAGGAGGAGATTAAATCACAGAACTGTATCTAAATATTGAATCAGGGCATGTGAGGATTTAAATGCGTGTACCTACACCTATTATAATGTTCGTACTTACGTATTTCATGTACCCGTCCGCTGTCGTTACAGTACCTAGGCTAGGGTTTGGCTTTGCTGCATGTTCACAGGCATATTATTATATCCATTGATGATATAATTGACAAATTTTCTAAAATGAAAAAGAGAACTATAGACTTTATTATTTAAGTATTTGACTATCAACCTTATTTTGGTATATATTTCGTATGTATATGTATATATAATGTTAAATAAATATTTAATTCAATTTGAATAATTTGATACTTTATTACTTTTATTTTTATTTATTTACGCGAAACGCGAATGAGTAACAGGAACAAATCTATAGTTAATCGACTGTAAATTATTTTTAGTTTGCATTGTTGAAAAATTAGTTTCGCCCCCCCCCCCCCCCCCATTGTCTCAACTCAAATACGCCCTTGTACCTAGCGTTCGAACGGAATAAATAGAAGAGCGTTTATGTAATTGTTATTTTATCTTTATGGATAGGTTAGGTACGCTTATTATATATACTATATGTGTTCACCATGATCTATACGGACATTGTAAATTGCGGAAGTCGCCAAAGCGGTCCGTCTGTCACGCTCAGAACAATAATAATAATAATAATAATAATAATAATAATAATAAATGTGATTTAAAGGAACGTGATTTCATTTTCACAGGGGCTAAGAGAAATGTATCATTGCATATCACATATTAAATAAAAATATATAAACATACGTCGCAGATAAGCTGGAAACCTTTCCCAAACAATTAAAACTTAAGTTGGAATTTATAATTTGATTTTGTGAAATTTTTCTAATGAAACGCCACGAATGTGTTTCGGTTTATATTTGAACGAAGTATACACATTATTGTCATTACTAATGAATAACAATTCAGAGTAATGAACTGTTTTGATTTGAATATTTTTTTTTTGGCATGGTAGGTACACCAGGTTTTTATCGAATAAATGTAGATTAGTTAATATGATTTAAAAAAATATTGATACTTTTAATCAAACAAAACAAAATAATTAATATTTTAGCAATAAGTTATAAAATATCTGAAATCATTATTCTACGTTGAAATATCTAATTTGATCCTAATTCGAAGTTGAATGTTTAAAAAAATGTTGCGTTCCTTTAAGTATATTTAGGATATTTTGGCTTCTGTATGATAAAGAACAACTTATCGTCTATTAATATTGTTTGTAACTTTTTTTGTCAGATTTTATCAAATTGTGAAAATTATAAATATTTTATACTCTGGGTACCCCCCCCCCCCCCTCTCCAGAAGTAAGAACGCCAGGTCTCTGCCTTTTCGTTGGGAGTCAGATCCCCTCTAATTTCCCTTATAAATTCCTTCGTTAAAGGTATCTACGCACAATATTTCTCATTAGAGCTGAAAAAACGAGTCGATTCAAACACGAATACCGCATAAATTAGCATTATTACAGTTTATTACAGAAAGCTGATTAGTTTCTTGGACATTTGTACGTCTGCAAACGATCCTATATACTTACGTTTAAATCACGTCTACTCCACTGAATTAATAATCATACCTGCACGGTGGTGTTGTGTCTACCTACCCGTCTAGGTATATTATAATACGGCGGCGCGGATTTCGTTTACCGGTAAAAAATCGATTTTAATTACCACCGGTGCAGCGAGTAGTTATTATCGCGGACACGACCCGCCACGTACATATATTATTATTATTATTATTATTATTATTATTGTATGGCTTCTGTGCGACGCGGTATTTGTTGCTCATAATAATAATAATAATTATTATTATCCGTTAATAGTTGCATCATTAAACCGAATGTACAGCGTTGCCCCCGCCGCCATATCTCGGTGCCCATCGTCTGTTCGCGCTTATACACGGACGACTGCAGCATCTCATGTATTTCGTTCGAGGTATATTAATATTATACCTGTACCACGGGCACAATAATAATAATAAGATGTATGCGACTGATTAGAGAAAAGGCAAAACATTCCCGAAGAATTTATAATTACCACACACGAAACAAAGACGAAAAAAAAAAGATAATAAACCTTGGTTATGATATATGTTATAACGGCGAGCGACCGAGCGCGGTTCTCGGTATCAAAACTATAATATTTTATTTTTCCGTCGTCATACCTACCTGCCTGCCTGCCTGCCTGCCTGCCTGCCTGCCTGCCTACAACTCAGACATTCGAGATGATGGACGAAAAACTAAATTAAAAAAAATCGCAACAATGTCACAGACCGAACATATTTCGATATGACGGATTTTTTTTTTTGCGCTCGCGCTCGCGTCGCCGCAGTCGACCCGATTTCTTCCGCGATCCCGAGCTGGATGACGAAAAAAAATCCCCCAAACCCAAACCCGTTCGCGAACTATTTGTCTCTGACATAATTGAGACTATTAATCAAAAGTCCAGTTTTGATATGAGCTGATGATGATCGGCGGCGATTCGGCACACACGCGCACACGATATACATATTATATGAACACACACACGCAAGCGCGCCTACACACGAGCAGACCACACACAACACACGAACGGCGTAGGGCGCCAATGTTCATTAATATTCCGCCGTGTGTGTGTGTACTTCTTTAAATGCAAAAACTAGCTTTTTCTTTTTTAGAATCTAAGTATAAGTCTTTTTATTATTATTATTATTATTATTATTATTATTTTTTTTTTATTATTTTCGCATTGCAAAACGGCAGTTCATCATTACCGCCGCCGCCGCCGCTGCCGCTTACCTGCGGATAATATTATTATACACACTGAAGGAGTTTTTTGTCGATTTTTTCGTTACCTATATACCAATCGCCGCCGCCGCGGCCGTTATTGTTATTACTGTCGTTTTCATCATATTATGTTATCATATGCACAGTCTGTCACAGATTAGAAGTACCTCTACCAGTACCTAACCACAACGCGCCACCCGAAAAATTGAAGTTTGCACTGCGTAGCAGAAGAAACTATTTTTCTCGTGGCTGAAGGGGTGGAAAGGGATCGCAAAATATAAATAATATGACTTTACGAGTTAAGTTTATGAACATGATTTTTTTTTGTGTCATCGAAAATGGAAAACAACTTATTGAAGTAGGTAGTAGAAGGAGAGTACAAATATTTGAGTACTTATACCTACAAAATGAATGGGTAATACTGTTTTCACTGAGAAGACGACATACCACCTCATATTATTAATTTTATACGACAACAAACTCATCAGATAACAAAAAAGTTATCTTCAACTTGAATGATTTTTTTTTTTTTAAGTAAATAATAAGTAGAACTAAGACTAACCAAAATATTCTAGTAGGTATGCAATTTGTCGACAAACTATTTGACAAAATATAATTAAAGTACTATTTAGTGTACATGACTAGTGACATGTACTAGTATGTCAACACTGCGATGATAAATTACTACAAATAGAGCAGTGGTTCTTAACCGGTATTCCGTGGACTTAAAAGAAGTGTTCCGCCGACAATTTAAAATCAGTGGAAATATTTTTGAATTGTGAAATTTTTTAAAAATTTATTTACTAATTTTACTATATTTTAGTGACTGTTATATGTACATAAACTGTTTTGTGCACTTTTGAATATACTATACAATTTTAAAACTTATATAATTACTGTTTTATTTTACGGATTTGTCCTGCGAAAATCTTATAAAATGTCATGTGTTCCGATTTTCCGAAGGTTATGAACCACCGCAATGAAGCACAACAACGTTCTAGTGCACACTATGCTGAAAAATGGTGGAATTTCTCAATTTTTTAAAAATACAAAATTAATGGTATAGGTAACAACGATCGAAATCAATTAATTTTTTTTAAATAATTGTTCCTATTTGTTAATTGCAAAGAACCAAAAATCCTTCTGTAAAGGCTCAAGTTCCAGCTATTTCAATATTATGTATGTGGTGTGCAACTAAATCCAGCCAAATATTTATACAATTTTAACAAGTGCAAATTTAAGACCACCACTTCTCTAATTCTGTAGATCTATCAACTGGATAAGAATTACAAAGCTAATCAACGATCATATTGATGTACTTGGGTTACAGGCATATAGTTTGTGCGACCCCGAGTATGCTACATCTAGTTATCAGTATTGTATACTTACCATCTTTAGGAATATTTTTTTCACTTGAAACAATAAATTAACAACGAGTAGTCTTTAATTAAAATACTAGTGATATGCTAACAGTGATATGCATTGTCATTCATCCAGATTATATATTATGTTATTAATTTGGCACACTTAATTATGTTATTACAAATTATACTACGATGGAAATCGTAATTTGAACATTTATATATTTATGAAGTCATTAAATAATTTATAAAACCTAGTTGGACGGCTGCTTGTTGGAAAATTACAGAATAACAATGTTTCTAGGCTCCATAATTTAGTGACGATTTGTAAAAAATTAGATTTTTGAAAAAATTAGTTGGTCAAAAAGTAACATGCGAGGGACATTATTTTAAAATGTATGTAGGTATTTTATTTAAAAAAAAAAAACTAACAAAAAAACTTTTGCTTTAAAAAACTAAAAAATTAAATAAAGACAAATTTATATTTTATACAAATTACGTACTTATCTCAATGATATTGAAGTCAATTTTTAAGAATGATTGTCGACGATATTTAATGATCAAGGTTTTTTTGTTTTTTTTTAGAGCTATCTATATTATCTCATCTATCAAGCGAATACTTTATTATTATTCATATACGAAAAGAAACCGGTTACTTTCATTTCTATTATATAGATGGACCATAAATCCTTAAAAAATGTATACCAGTTAATATGAATACATTATATTATAATAAAGTATTTGATTTACAATATATACCTACTGATAGAATATTTCTAAATTTCTAATGTTGTTGAATTTGGTCGCCGACGTCGAACATACAATTGGGAAAAGCTATTTAATTATTTTGTCCTGTACTTATTATAATAACCGTTTTCGTTTTTAGATTAATTGAGTTCACTGTACGAATTCGGGCAGGACATCATATAAGCTCGATAAAATTTCGATTCACCAAATGAATTACATGGGAACAATATCAATTTATGCTTATAGAGTAATTATTTAAAAATACGTATCTAATTCTTCTTTAGAGCGTATCAAACGGCGTAACGAATTACGATTGTTCATTTGTATAGGTAATACTTAAAAATTAATTTTTGAAAAAAAAAAATCTTTCCTTATTAAAAGTAGGGTGATCAGTACTATTCGGTAGATAATTTATATGTGTACACTGTACGATTCACGGGTATAGTATTTTATATGTACGTATTCATAACCTAACCCACGCATTGAAGAAATTTGGGGATATTGCTCCCCCAAAAAGTCTTGTAGATATTTAAAGGGCACACTTAAGCTACTCCCGGATTATTGTCTGGGTAAAAAAAGTGTAATGTAAACCCGTTTATTATAACTGAAAACTTATCAGCTTATCGCCATATTTTTATTTATGAATTATAAATCTTTAAATTTATGGAGGACAGCATAAGTTCATTTTCTGTTCAAATTCATTCTAAATTCACTTTACCGTAGCCATATAGTTTAGTTTTTAATAAAATATGCATGTAAGATCACCAAAACAGTGTTAAAGTATGCTGCCATTTTATTGGTATCTATTTAATAATTGGAATTTTGGAATACGATACAATAAATATTGATGAAGATTACTGAAATATACTGAAATATGCATTTTTTGTAAAGTACGAATCAAAATATTCTAAGTTAAACTTTATATTATTTAATTTAACCATTTCACAAAATTACTGCTTACTTAGAATGTTCTGCTACCATCACAGACAAATATGCAAATACAAAAAGTCCCAAACTCTAGATTAATAATAATTGCAAAAAACTGGATCTCCTTTCAAATGGACACCCCGACGATTGATGTGTCTTATGGATAACTTCAAAGCTTCAGCTGCGGTGACAATTGTTTGTTTTTCCTTTTGGTTTTCGTTATTTCTTCGGCTCATTTCATAATGTGATATCTATTACACTAATAATCACGGTATGTTTGTGAAGTAAATTAATTTCAAATTATTGGTTTTTAAAATGTTCAAATATTTTATTTTTGTTCTTTGGCAGTGGACGAGGCTTAAACTAATTCATTTAATATATTTCGAATAGTTAATATATTTATTTATTGGGCAAAATTAGGGGGAGTGGCTGACCTTGTCCAGTCAATTTTTTTAAATGAGTTAATATTTTACAAATTGATTCTCAGAATTTGCAAATTAATCATTTTTTTTTCGACAAAAGTTTTTTTTTTGATTTTTTGGCTTACCTATAATATTTTGACGACTTATTTATGCATTCTGATTTATGACCTAGGTATGTATTGTAATAAGTTTTATACGTTTTTTCTGTCAACATTATAGGCGTAGGCCGGTTTTGTGTGTACAGCGAAATGAAGAAATAGGTAACTAATAAGTAATAGTAATACCACGAGTGGTATACACTGGTATACGACCGAATTGACCCCGTCATATTTTATTGTGGTTAGGTATATTGTTATTAATTTATTATTATCATCACGGGTAAGCAAGGTACCTATACTGTGATACAGTATAATATTTATTATATATTATTATACGAATGGCGTTCTTCGAATCCAATAAAATACAATAATATTATACGATTTATAGAAGCACGCGGAGGTCTATGCTGCGGCATACTGTTGGTAGGTACCTATGTACCATATATATATTACCTATATATATGGTCGTCATCATTATACAGCTGCAGATGTTGATACAATATTAATAATATAATATAATATAATATATTACGTCAATACCGTGCGACCGTACAGGCGTATTATGAACGTCTCGGATGTTTATCGATCGGACGTATATCGATCCTTGGACATGATATTATTATAAAATCCTATACCAGCGGCGGCGTACACAATAATAATATTATATATTATTATATTATACAGCCGTTACTGCTCGTCTGTTAAAAGTAACATCTACCACATACGCGTATCGTACGCGCACTATATAATATTAATATTTAGGAATCTCATTTTTGAACACGCGTATAATAAGAGTCTGACAGTGTTGTTATTTGCACACCTGGAGGAGACTGCCACAACTCAAAATTTATTTTGTTGAGCCAAATAGATTTGTAGTTTGAAACGAGAGTACGATAAAGAGTATTGAAATTAATAATTTAAATACTTGCAAGCATGCTTTACAACATGACATTTTCAAGTACTATGAAATACCTACCACCTACTTAGGTACTCTAAAACCCAACAATGTTGACTTATGACGTTTTACTATTTTTCAAGCTGATTTATGAGCAGCAGCTTAACTTCAAGATGTGGCCTACACTTCGAACCTATTGTCTTTGAGAACGACATAATATTATGCTGAAATATGGCAGTATTGTATTCAATACTATGGATGCAATATCTCCAATATTATGAAATGCACAACCGCTATATATAATTGTTTAAATATTTCGCGTTCATCACACATCACGAAAAAAATATATTCTATTCAACGAGAGTGCTAAAAACCAAAACATAACAAACCTGTATTTTTACTTCTACAATTAAAGTAGTATAAATTAAAAATGCATATTAAAATACTGAAATAAAGTAAATGTTCCAATACTGATACATATTTTTATTGGCCAGATTAAAAGTTATAATGTTTATGTCGTCATAGAGATCGTTTAGTAACCGAATTCAGTAATATCTCAAAATGTATAAATTTGAGTTGTGTCTATCTTGTTCTATGTGCGTGATTTATTCCGAAATTAACCTAACCGTCTCGTTTTCTAGTTTTTCTCACGTGCAAACTGCAGGAGATCTAATTTCTACGAGTATCGCACAATTATAGTGTTGTGCGATCATTCTTCAAAAACCATTTTTCATTCCTAATGACTTCCTTTGGAACAGAAAACAATTAATGCAAAACTCATTTTGTAATAATCTAAAATGCACATCGTTATATAACGTATCAAAAAAATAATAAATAAAACTGGTCTAGAGTTGCTGGTTTGCTGTAGACATCAATTTATAAACCATTGACAATTTAAATAAAATTAAATCGTCACTGAGAGAAATGCCGTGGAAAAAACAGAATATGTCTTGCGGCATCTGTGGATAAGTATCATGTTCGTACACGTGATAATGACTAATGAGTATTATTTAAATAGCAAATGAATACCAGATATTTACGTACGTCGCGACATTGATTTTTCCTGGAAAATACGATTTCCTTGTAAATAATATGAAATTTCCAAGAAGGTATTGACGAGTATGATAATAGTCAAAAATAAAAATTAGTTAAAACTCATAGCATAATATTATATTACACTTGTATTACAGTTATTTCCAAAAACTATATAAATTGTTGCAGAAATCGTTATAAAATATCAAAATAGTATATACCAATAATATAATTTAACTGTACTCTGTTTACTATTATTGAAATTGTGAATTCATCGTTTTCATGTTTTCGTTGGAATATTAATTTCAGAGGAAAAACATAGATTATCTTTAGATCATTTCGAAAACAAGCTGCACATTCTGTGAAACGTATCATCAAATTTTTTTCCCCCCAAAACTCTAAATTGATCAATACTTGTCGCCTCGTCAGCAGATGTTTCACATAAAATAAAATTTAAATCCAATTTTGAAAAAGTTTAAACCGGCGTTTTGTACATTTACCCGTCTTCCATATATTTCCTCGTTTTTGGTTTTTCCTGATTATTTTCAAAAGTGCTGGTAATATTTTAAGTTGCCAAATACACACCAGATCCAATTTACTATCACATAAGCAACTCTCAATAATTTTGATGGTTGAAGTATTTTTTCTGATTGTAATAAAGGCGTCAATCATTGTAAAACCAATAAATTCATCGCTCTTCTCAAAATCTAAAAATATTATACGTTTAATATTTTAAAGAGGATCAGAAAATGGTTGTTTAAATCAAACTAAATAAATGGATATTATAATGTAGGAAATAGAATAGCGTAGAACAGGGATTCTCAAACTGTGGTACGCTTATCCCTTGGGGGTACTCGAAATGGTTTAAGGGATACTAGTCTGGCCGACAAACCAACAAGGAAAAAATTCTTTAAGTCTTTAAATTTTTTTTATGTATATTTTAGTTTAGTAACTAAGAAAAGGGTACTCAAAAATATGTATTGATAAAAAGGGGTACAGTTTTTATAAGAGTTTGAGAATCCCTGGTGTAGATTATTATTATTTTATTAAAATTATTTACAATTTATACAGTACAATCATTAGTATAATAAGTAAATTTGATAATTTATAGTTATTGACGGGAGGTTGACATATTATACGGTTATAGGCACTCAGCTGTACAACCCAAATAGAACACAATATTATAAGATAATAATCGTAGTATAGAACAAATTCATAGAAGTCGTGAAAATCAGAAAGTACCGAACTGTAGGTATTCTTTAAGTGCAAACGTGTAATCGTAATTTGATTTTGTGAGATCGTGGTCGTACTTGATATGAATTATTTTAATTTTAATAAATCTTCTGCAAGTACCTACTTTAATTAATAAAGTTGACGACTAAGGCATTATTGTTATTAGATTTACAATTAATTAATTTTATTACAAAACATGGGATTATACCTTGTAATTATTATTGAATTATATAATTTTTTAACAGTATTCAATTATCAATTTAAAATTAAGTGTTTTTGTCTTTTGAAATAGGTATATTCGCGTGTAAATAAGTGTTTAAATTATTTTAGCTTCCAATGCTAAAAATATAATTTGTTACTGCCGTAGTTGCGACCATAATATATTATTTTATATTAAATAATTATTTTATAGTCATATTACTTTTCATTTTATTGTTTTAAGTAATTTTATATCACCTAGACAATAAAAAAAAAAAAAATACAGAACCATAAAAATAGTAATTAATTTTTTTTTAAGTCAGAATGGTTCAAGTTTGAGAGGTCACTACCGGTTTTGAGTAAGTTTATACTCTGACTTACTTTATGTATTAATTGATTCTCGAGTTAATTTGTGGGAAGTATGAATTGATTCCCAGCACACACGTACAGGTGATTTCAGATCTACAGTTTCGTACCCAGGAGACGCCGTCTTGCTGACAAGTCTTCAAATAATATTTTTTAGTTTTTCAATTTGGTAAATCGTACTATTATTCTTTATGCCATCGTGACATCATGATCATTAAAATGTCGGGTTGAATTTTTCGATTTAGTTATTAAAGGTTATCAATCATCGTCAGTGTTTGCTTGTTTCATGTACTTAGAGATAATTAAAGGGAATGTAAACAATTGATACACATCACTTTCATTAATGCGTATCCGTCTGCCAACAATGTTTCAGTTGATGAACTAGTGAATCATTTCCCTCATGATTAATTTTTTTTTCTCAGTTTCCATTGATATTATGTAAATAAAAGGCAATCAACTCATACATACCTCTCAAATGTCCTTGAATCAATTCACGAAATTATTGTCTCGAATTGCGTTAACAGGTATCTGTGGGAATCTACTCTCCCAGCAAACAGCACCACTAAGTGTCTCGTGTTCTGAGGCCCAAATGTCCAAGGGATCTTTAATCCGCGAGCTTGGGCGTATTTCACGTGCCGCAAGTCGTCCTTGAATTGCCCTCCTCGAACGGGGGACTAACGGATAATATTACTTCTTTAAAAAAAAAATATTATGCCGTACTCGTTCTAATAATAACAAAAAATGTAATATTTGAGTACACAATTTCCTTTATGTTTTCACACTTCCCTTTGATGTTTTTTCTAAACGAGCACTGCGCGTGCGAGCATAGAGGATTATTTTTCCGTGAGTATATTTCTCTTAGCGGCAGCCACGTGTGTGTGTGTGTGTGTGTGTGTGTGTGTGTGTGTGTGTGTGTGTGGGAGTCTATGCAACAATATTATGTCTCGGCCGGACAGAGCTAACAATCAAAACGTCCGTAAATTATACATGGTCGGCATGCACGGCGGCGCGAATGTGAAAAAATATATAATAATTAGATACCCTACCTATCTACAATTATTGGTAGTAACAATATGTAATATTGTACAGGTGTGTATTATTATATTATTTATATGACATGCGCAACGTTTTTGGCAGATTAATAGAGGCGCCAAGCCGTATTATTTTACGCTCGCGCACACACCCACACACACACACACACACACACACACACACACACACACACACACACACACTCGCACGAATGAATATACCTGGGTATGAGGTGTAATTTTTTGTGTTCTTTCGCGCGGTGGTTGCATCGCTTACGCCGAAAGTCACGCACTGTTCATTCCGATTTCTATATCATCATACACAGAAATCAACTTAAAAAGTATAACACACACATAATACGCATAATACACATATTATATTATAATATACACGTGAATCTGTTGTTTCTGTTGCGGGCGGCGGCGGCGGTCAAGTCGTCACGCGATACCTGTCCGTCAACGTTCTCCGGTCGGTACGCGCGAAGAATGTTTTTTTTTTTTTTTTCGTTTTTTTCGGACGAGAAAATTATTCGTCCGTCCTCGCCGCCGCCGTTATTAAACATCACGGAAAACGTAAGAAATACGAAAAGTAAAAAAAAAAAACAAAAAAAAAAAATTAAACATAATTCGATGGCAATCGCGTTTCGCTCGCGATGCACCTATTATAATTTAAAATACATAATAATAATAATAATAATAATAATAATAATATAAATGTGAATGTGCGCGTTTTATGCGAGCTTTGTGTTTAACGATAACAACAATAATAATAATAATAATAATATTATATTGTGCATTTAACGTGATGTATTATTACGACGGTCGCAGTCGATTTATAGACGACACTTCATAATATTATGTGTGCGGGAGCGGCCGTTGTTGTTTATCCGGCACGGTATATCATGGTGATTTCCATTACGATTATTTCGTGTAATACATAATGACGTACAAGATGTTTTTTATAAAAGATATATTAACACTCATTTTCTCCAAAAGATTCGACGTTTTTGCAAATGATTTAAGAACTGATTTTTTTACTTTTTTTTTGGTTATCGTTTCTCAAGTTTTTTATTCTTTTGATTGACCTTACATATTTTTTTTATATCTTGTGATAGTGAACCAACATTTTGTGGGGTTTCGAATCTATCAACGTGACAGTTCACTCCGTTCAATATAAGTGTGAACAAATATTTAAAATGTATGACATAATTGGTTTTAAATTGTTGATATCGTCTAGTCGTTGTTTAAATATAAACGTAAATTTAGATACGACATATTGTGTCTGATATTTAAAGTTACAGTAAAAACTGTAATGAGATTCATTTTAAAGTTCCCCAAAAATTATACATCGAGTTTGATATATCGGGTCACATGTTATTGCAAGTTTCAAATGTGACTTGGTTGCGCATAACTTTGATACATGACGTAATTGATTACTGCCCAACCCTGTCTATGATATGCCAATTTAATAGGTGCATCGTATTGGTAATCGGAAGTGCATTTAGTATAATTAATAATAATTGTATAGTGTCTACTATCTAGGTGGTTTAAGTGCATTACGCCGATCCGCTAAAAGTTCAAATGCAGCTTAAACGATCGCTTTAAACTATGAAAATAAACTACTGGTCAAACTATTTACTTGTTTTTTATGAAAATTTTCGCTGAAACACTTACTCGTATTATATAATATGGAAACATAAAATGTACGTATTTTGCAACTGCATGCAGTCTTGTTCAGAGAGGGAGGGGGTGTTTGGTAAAAATTGATCTAGGCCATCGAAAACCAAATAATCTTGGAGCCCCATGCGTTTATGGAAAAAAATTTAATTTTATCTTATTTCAAATGAAAATTTTCAACCTGTCACAAACTACAAATTTAAGTTAAAGCGAACACGGGGTGTCGCCCCTGGGTGACTTTACCCTCTTGAAAATCAATCTCATCTCATTTACTTTTTGTATAACATGAAAATACAGATTATAAATATTATCCTTGTTCAATAAAAAAAAAAAAATTATAGCAAAAACAAAATAGTTAAAAATATTAAAGATAAATTAAAATAACAATATGTTGTAACTTGTAATTGTACTAACCCTTTCAGTCCCCTTATCCATTGTAGCGGACATGTATTTGAACTAAATGGAGTATTGAATACTTCAAATGCTGAATGGAGTATTATAAACTGCAAAGTTTATGTATCTAAATTTAATATGAAAAAAAAATTAAGTAAAAAGAGGCCATAAAATATCTGAAAGCGAGCCTGCAGACTGTACAACACATAATACTGAAACGTGGACAATGCAATGAACATAATTATCTGAAGTTAGTTTAAGTGAACACAAGAGTTGAACCACATATTAATAATTGAAATATAATAAATTTAACTACCCAAGTTCAAAATTAATATGGAAAAGTATACTAACTTATAACTCAATTCAAAAAAGTTAATATTCTTAATACTTTTCTACTTAATCTTAAATAAAGGTTAATAATTTTGTTATTGCACACGATTTTAGGAGGTCTTGTATAGAAGTAAAAATAGCTGGCATCACTTTGTTAACCGCGGTCAGATTTGAAATAATATTTTTGCCCAACACGCGTAGGTATATATGTCATAAATATTTTAGTCTAGTGAGTAACTATGAAACCCGCACCAACCCACACTCAATTAAATTGAATATGATATTTTTATTTTCAAAAACCACAAAAGTCTCGTCTGGGAAAAAAAAGGAACGTCTCGCTTTATAAAAAAAAAAAATTCACCTTGTATCTCACCGCGTACCTATTTACTTATTATAATACGCCACCGCCTCGCGAATATATAGCGTGCCACGTGTAGTTATATCAGCTCGTGTGTATATTATTATCATATTTTTTTTTCTTCCGCAGACACGTCCGATCGCTTGACGGCTATATAATAATAATAATATAATCGTATCTAATAATAATAATAATAATAATAATAACGATAATCATGATAATACGTATTATGCACTTCGAGTACCTATAAATATAAATGTATAATATATAAGCGTGTGTATTATAATGACGTTACGATACGACCGCGCGTTGCACAATGTTATATTATAATAATATTATATATTGTAATACATATTATTATTATTGCACAACACTGCAGGTATATGTTTATGCGTTGAACTGCAGGATGATTTTGTTTGGCCTCAATAGACTTTATCCATTGCAGTCCAGGGGTGGTCGCCAACCAGTCGATATTGTTAAAAATTAATTATACTAATCACGTTCGCAATCTTTAAGTTTAAGACTGCGCTTTATGTACAAAGTGTAGTATTTACTAGCGCGGAAAAACATACGATTTCCCGATGGCGAAATAATGAAAGATGAATATTATTATATTATTATACAATGTATTACGTTATATGCTCCATATAATAATATAAAATATAGTGTATCTAAAAAAAATAGTGGTATTGATCACCAGATACTTGACATTTTTAATGTAAGTCACTTGTCGGAAAAGATTGGCGAGCCCTGGATCACACGGTCATGTCGAACCTTCACCGGAGTATGTCGGATTGTTTTTTTTTCAAATGTATGACTTGACAATTATCAAATTGGGGTTTATAATATTATATATCCTATTATATAACATTACCATAATCAATTGCAAATATTGTAGGTGCATACTTTTTCGGAGATATTTCGTCGGCGTGGTATGTTTGTATAGCTATTTATTTTCTTTATATAGATTAATATATCCCTCACTCACTTTTGTCAAAATGTCGACGCTATAGGTTCGTTCGAATTTCTAATCTATCGTTCGGCATTTCGTGGTCACAGACGAACAACGTCACTCCAACACGGGCAATTTTATCATTTTTATCTGAATAGAGACGGCCCAGCCCTGAATACATGGCAACCAATCGCCTATTAGAAACAATCGGTCAATGGACACAACTCATATTGGCCCAAAATTGTGCCTAATAAGTGGTTTCTACTTTATATTAGTATAGAAATATATTATATGTAAATATAATGTAAAATAAGTACAGTGATTCACTAAGCATGATCGTCTCTTTTCTATCGTTATACGATCCAGTTGTTGAAACTATGGTTTATGGTTGTTTTTAGTATACTTAAAGAAAATATTTTAATATGCTATTAGATTTTGTATACCGTTTTATACCGTTTAGTATTATAAGAAGTGTCCTGAGATATAAGCGTATTATTTCAAATTAAAATCACCCTTTGTTACTGTAAATTGCAGAACTGATTATTTTTATTCAAAATGTTTACGAGTAGTTTCTGAGAATTAAACTTTATAAGCACTTAGGATAATAATCCTTAATGATGGCCTTACATAAAATATAAAATACATGTAGTATTTACAGTAGTTGGTTACACACTTATAATAGTAGTATTATATTCAAAGTATGATGTATTAGAGGGCGTGGAAAAATTGTAAAACTAATCAGTATAGATCCGTATAAATTATGATCGTGTCAAGGTCGAATACGAAAAGTAGCAAGTGTAGCAACAAAAACTAACTAATTCGAGGGGATCTCTTTTCCGATTTCTGTGACCGTTGGTACCTGCACACTGCACAGCAATAAATAATTATACCTATATATGTATTTTATAGGGTCCAAAAAGTGTCGAGTAGAAAACATTTTTCAACTTTGTTTATTTGTCTTTACTTTGCAATGTCTATGCGTTTGTTCAGAGGCGTTCTCGGGATTATCCAACGGTGAGTGATAAAATAAAAGTGTAGGGTACATGGTAAACCATGTTGTGATACCAGATAGCCTACACAAATTATGTCATATATTATACAGTGACCGAAGTGGCTCAAACAAGTGGTGAGAGTGACAACATTTCGTTGAATACTTAACCTAATATATTACGTGCCTTAATTTTGTATAAATATATTTAATATTTATAGGAAATATGTTTTTTGTTTAGGTAAACTAAACCCCACGTTAGATATAAAGACAAACGTGGTTTGACATTGTAATTTGTTTCATTGTTTTCATAAAAACTTGAATGCATATTATATTATAATTTAATAATAATTAAAGTTTGCCTGATCGCGGATACCTATTTTTAGAAATAATCAATTAGCAAACGATTGAAATATTTAAAATAAAAAAATAGATGGACCCTTAGTATGCTTCTCACTTACTAAATGGGCAATGACCACCTTATGTGTGGTCCAGTCTTATGCAGAACGCAGCCAATTCCGTTTTACAATTTAAAGGTAAGAATATTATTTAGACTGTAGAGTATCTCATAGACCATTTTTAGTATTTTGATTTGAAAACAAGTTGTGAACATTTTAAAATGTTTTTAACTTTATTCAAAACTAAAATATTAAAATTAAAATTATTTATGGGGTCCTAGATAAAAGACTTATTTTACAATTTGATAATACATCACTTTACTCCAATATTAAAAATACCATTTTAAATAGATTATTCTGAAGCTTAATTTCACCATGTTGTGGGTTTGGAAGGTAATACGGAAACAACAATTTTGAGGGCATGCGAAAAATGAAAAATTAAACCACTTATTTACGAGTTAGATTACAATAGGTATATATAAATAGTGTAACCACTATAAATAATAATGGTTAAATGGACTGATGAATATTTTTATGAATTACAGCAGTATTGTGCACTTCTAGTATTCTTTTGCAATGACACCAAATAATATTATACATTTCACCAATTTGAACAGTTTCTGTCACTTTCTGATAGTCGAAATATTGACAATATGAACTATAGAAAATCGACTTAATAATAGTTTGTGTTATTCTCGTTCGATTTTCACTTGAAATTAATTAAAAATACCTGCAATACCTAAATATTTTATTACCTACTTCAAGGTTTCGAAGAATATTTTTATAAACAATAATAATATATTATTTCAGTTAAAGCATATGTACCCAAACTACTTACAACCCAATATTTTAAAGTTGTATCTGTACAAGATTTATTCTTAATTAGTAAATATAGAATTCTTGTACACAAGGCGATTTTTTTAAAGGTAAACTCATTTACTCGAAAAGTATTAATGTTTTATAGGAATTATTTTGCTTTTAACTATAATAATTTAAAGTAACTAAGTACCAAGAAAATTTATTTCCAAAATCGATAGTAATTTTCGATATTCCTAATGTTTATCTTTATTAAACCCAGGTCGGATTTAGTGAATATTCTATAGGTATGCATCGTCAGTGATGTGTGACTGTATGACTGATTATTAGTGTGCGTGAGTTCCCCGAACGCTTTATGTAATTAAAGATAAACTACGGCTAAGATTCTTGGAAATCCGTAACGTACATATTATGAGCAGTCGCATTTCACTATATTTTGAGAACAAAAAAGTTTAACTCGAAAGTCCCAAAAAGCTGTAAAAAATTCACCCAGCACGATTTTAATATTGAAAACATATTTTAATTGTTTATTCTATTTTTTTAGTCAAGTAGGAAATGGATAATTATAGTATAATAGTCCCAAATAAATTAAATTTTTTTCAAAATTGACTTTTACTTATTTCCCACAAAGCATCGAAAAAAGCTAGCAAATAGCAAATTTGAATTTTTTCAAAATTAAAATTGTACTTCTGAAAGTATTTTTTTTCGTCTATTTGTCGGTCTAAATGGACAAAAAAACGACCAACTTTTAATAGCCTCAAAAAATCATCTTATAATTTATATATAAATATTATTACATCTGAATATTTTGAAGCCTATCTTGAACCAGACAGAATCTGGTATATGGACTTTGAATGTTAAATTTGTTTTGCACCATACAATCAAAACACATATTATTAACAAACCGGTTTTTGTCAGTATAATATTATAATATTATTGAAATAAAGTTAATTTATAATGTTTTTCTGAAAAACCAAATGAAAACTGAAGATATCAACGACAGAAATTCGACTGATTGCTACGTTTGTTCCGGTATTACAGCGGGAATTAGTATAATTTAAAAAAATAAATGTATATACGTACAATATATAATATACATATGATATGGTGACGTTTACTTATAACACTCGTCACTTGTATAAAATATACTTTTATATAATATAGTTATAACTATAATATAAAACGCCATTGTTTCGTTTCGTTTTTTTTATTGTTTGCAGATGAAAAAAGTATCGAGCATGATTCGACTCACTGTAAGCAAGGACGTGTATACAGGGTGATTCATCAAGCATATGATCACCCCCGATTTACACTTTTTAATAGACTACGTTTTTAATTAAGATTTTTGGAATTTTTAATATATTTAAATACCACATTTTCTTTTATTTAGATTTTTATATCATTTAAGGAATGCCATGTAAATGAGTTACAAATTTTTTTTTTTTTAACGAGAACCATAAATGTTTAATGTAAATAATTGTGAAACCGATGATTTTAATTAAAAATAGTGATGTATCTAATTCGAATTTTAAACGAGTAGTTACTGAGTTGATAAAATGACTATACAAAGTCCTTAAATAGTCCTTAAAAATATAAAATAAATCTTGTATTTATAGTATCTAAATTATTACATTATATCAATGAATCAATATTAACTACTGACAATTTTAAACCACCATAGCCCCAACCTTCCAAACCTATTATAATGGATAGACGGATAGTGGACACAATGCAAATTAAAAACTTTATTAGTTAAAAAAAAGACATTTATTTCATATTTTAATATTGTGGCGCCGTGACACGAATTCATGACCAAAAATAATATTTATTTACTTAGTGGCCCTTAATTATTTTCCAACATTTAGATATGTATTTTCTGTAAATTGATTGTATACTAGAAATTTAATATCATATATTTATATTTTATGTAATTTATAATGTACTTAAATTTAAAATAAAATAACACAGCGTATGAAATTAGATCAATGAATTTTATAATGAAATTTTTCCTAAATTTTTATTTTTTAATTTTCCTAAACCCAACTAAACCTCATCTAAAGTGCGACAAAAAAAACATTTTAATTGAAAAATTGTTGTATTATTTGCCACCAAACCGATTTTTCTTAAAGTTTTGTATATCTCAATCGGCATGTCCTATAGGTAGGTACATGTGGTCACAAATTTCGAATTCTTTTCATAAAACAATATACTTAGTTGACTATTGACAACATAAATCGAAGTAAAGTATTGTTTAAATGTAAAAAAAAAAATTAAAATAAGTTTAACTCTATTGGTCAGTCGGCTATTGTTACATTTCCATTTTCCAACACACTCATACAATATGTCATGCCTTGCTTAGTGTTTTCTTTGCGGATCGGCAATATCGTCAAATGTAACGATTTTTCCATTACTGCAAACACTACATTGGTTATCGGTTAACTTATTCTTTATCTTCTCACAATATGTCCTCATGTAGGTTTCATAAAATAATATATACTCAATACACTAAACATCTAAACTGAATTTTCGGACATAGTAGGGAACGCCCACTTTGCAATCCGAAACTTTATGGAAATTGTGCTTTTTGTGGTGATAAATTATGTCCGTTAAAAACACTGAAATGTCTACAAATATATATATATTACAATTGAATGTGTAATTTGTGTATTGATTTTGCATTAAATATGAAACGAAAATGTGATATTATATTTTTCAATGGGATACCTCCCTCTTAGTTTGTCTGTGTTATTTAAATGTTTAATGCATTGTAGACAGCACTGCGTCTCACGATTGAATATAAACAGAAAGCAAATAGCACCGAATAGTTTTAAATTTACTTTAAAAACATTCAAATTCTTATACAAATTTAAGTATTAAATACTAGAAATTGTTTATATATAATAGTTAACGTAAGTAAATAAGTAAATAAGTTAATGTTTTTGAATATAATATGTAATATTATGTTTGTAAGAAGCAAATATGCAGGAAAACTGAATGGAAAAAGTTAGGTAAATTAACCAAAAAAGATGTCTTCGCTCAAAATCATTTTTTATAGTATTATAATATTACATGCGATTTATCATTGAAATCAAATTTAACGCATCCATCACAGCGCCTTGACTCTATGACGAGGTACACACTACTCTTATATTGTAGAGCAGAGCGTTTACCTATTTTTTAATATTAGAATGAATTGAAATATTATTCAATGAATTTTTGTCTATTATTCAGGTCCAACACGTAGAATTTTGTTTCGAAATTTTAATTTTGATACAAACCGTGCGCATTTTAATGTTTACAAAAAATTATTCATTTTTTATAGTGCTCATCTTTTAAACTTGAAATATCAAAAAAAAAAAAAAAACATTTGGCATACCTTGAAATATGATAATAGATGAATATTTCAAATTTTGAGTTTAAAACCCGTTCTATCTGCAGAACTGCAAATTCAAAGAAGAAACTGCCGTATAGGGTGCGATATATGAGCGTCACACTTGTAATCACCGGCGTATAATTAGAATATAACTATTCCGTTCGATAACCATCGTATTGCCAAATCGGTTGTAACAATACGCACTATATAATATTATGTAATATCATATCACTTCGGAGGAGGAGGAGGAGGAGGTGGCGATCCGCGCAAGGAGGGTAGTTAGTTAGGTGATACGGGCCGCGTGTGCCGGCGTTTTTATCTAAACACTGGAAGATAATTCCGACTTTTGGCCGGGGTGCTAGGATTTAACGGGGTTGGGGGAGCGGGGAAATGCGCATATACTCACTCCCTCACGGGGCGCGACCGTTGTTGTTATTACAATATACGATGTTATAATATAATATATATCCAGGACGAAGCCGTCGTCGACTGCAAGGACGACGACGACCTTACGCCGCGCGTGTAATGACGGCGGAACAGGACGACCGTTATATTATATTATACGACCGAAGAGGATACGTCGCGCACACCAGCGCAGATCAATTTGTGCGATAATCGTGAGAATAGGGCTTTGTGTAAACACCGACACGTGTGCGTCGCACACCCGCACCTATCGTCCTACCCACCTCCCCGAATGTACGAATATTATAATACAGTACATATAAACCGACGGTGTTTTCCAAAGCCCCAAAGTCTTCGGGTCTCGCCCACACTACACGCGCCCACACGTGTACATATATGTGTGTGCTCGGAGAGGAGCTACCGCGCCGGGCGCGCGTCAAATAATCTTCTTAACAACTCCCACCCCCCTCCATACCGCCGGCTCTCCTCGTTTATATTATTATTATTATTGTTATAACAGATACGATGATACCATATTATACATATATCATGCCGCGTATAATAATATAATATATTATAATATTATGGTGTAATAATATTCGTCGTCCAAGTCGTCGGGGACGTTTATATATTTTTATATCGTTATATTATTGTAATTCCATACAGTAAATAGTATATTATTATATTTCCCCCATTTCTCCACTACTTTTTTTCCTCCTCCCCGGACGTAAACGGTTTTATTTTTATTTTTTTTACTGCAGCGTGTATCATAATAAAATGCGTACACTTCGCGTGTATGACATTTTTTATGGCACACTGCTGTTATTGTATATGGTAATATTAATATTGTACAATACCGATCTTGTCTGAAAACATATTATTATAGAAATTACACTTATTTAGACGATTTTTCCCGGGTGTCTTATGCGGTTGTTTTTTTATAACGTTCAAAAGATGCATACGAGATAAGGTCTCGACTCATCGATATGATCATTAAAAAATGACTGAATATTATGTAAGCATTTTTGAAATTTTTTTTTTAATGAGTTGTCAAGATTTTGTTAGTATATATATATATTTTGGTATTAATTTAATTAAAATCGAAAAAGATATTTAGAAATCTATGAACATTAGGTTGGTGTCACTATTACACATATGATGTTTAAGCTGTCTGTATGTAACAAACTACGTTTGATTATTGTATTAAAATGTTTATAACTCAGAGGTATTCAAACTTTTTCATCACGCGGCTCCTTTAAGTCTTCACAAAATTTTGACGGCTCCCTAATTATAAATGGCTAAAAAATCAATGTTTATATGAATGCAATTTATATTTTATAATTTATTTTTATTATTTATTTACCATATTACATAAATAAAAAATAAAGCTATATTTAGTGAATGATTGTTGTAGACAATTCAACGGTTACCAACCGGTGTGCCTCAATGATAATAGTAAACATTTTTCGTAAAAATATTTATTGGTTTTCAATTATACTACGCGGCTACCTTCGACAACTCCCGCGACGCCCCTGGGAGCCTCGAGGCACAGTTTGAATACCTCTAATAATTTATAAAATATAATAATTCATACTATACAAACAGGGTTGGTTTCTAAGAAATATATATTATTTACCGTTTTCTATACTATAAATTGTAAATTTTGTTTTTTTAAGCTTAAATGTACAATGAACAATAATGCATTACAATTTATGTTGAACACATTTTTTTAGGGTGTAAGTATTTAGTATCATTGAATCAAACATAAAAATGTCATCTGCCAAGTAGGTACATCAAATTTGGATGGTCAAAATAAAAGTACATAATATATCTTCTGCTCATTCTTGATTATAATAATAGCAAAAATACTACAGAATGTATTATATTGATAGATGAGAAACTTCTCTGTGAACTTTATTAAACAACTCTTTTTCTCTCAACCTCTAATAAAAAGAAAACATATCATACGTATAATATAATATAATATTATAAATATATTAAAATCCACCAGCAATACGAAATATAAGAAAATACATTATAACGGTTTCACTAAAATGGTAATATTTGTTTAGCAGTTCCTTATTTAACAACAAACTGAGCTAATAAAAAACTAAATTAAAACGAACTAGGTACTGTAAATAATTTATACTTAACTTTATTACTTAAATTGCAGCCGAATGGCATACAACTGTAGTAGTTTTTTGAAAACAATTAGTATTATCTTATAGGGGGGAATGAGCGTGTCAACAATTAAATTAAATAATGTTAAACTAATTATGTATTGTAAAAAAAAAATGCAAATACACTATTAATTGATATTTGTTTCTATTATAATCTACTAATCTTTCCAAACTGTTTCATTTTTAACAATTAAAATAATATTCAGTAAATCGTGTTCACACACGTATACCTATTACTTTTTTTGTTTCTATAGAAACATTTTCTAAAAAAACCTTACAATTGTACAAGTACAAGTTCAATAATAATTTAAAATTATATCAATAATGGTATTGATATTGTTGATGTCAATGTGATGTAAACAACTTAAAACAATTTGCACAGCTATAGAATTTCAATGTTATTATTATTTTTTTTTAATTGACACTTTAAACACAAATACATAGATACAGTCCATTTCAACCTTAGATATAAACATTATTGTATAGAATAAAAATTGTATTACAAAATTTAAATTTAAATTCGTTTCGCTTCTATTTTTACGTAATACAAAACTCTGCTGCTATGCACAATGCACATATTATACGACAAAGTAAAATATGTGAGCAATACAAAATGCAATTGTCCGCTATGAATTTAATATGTATCTAACCTTTATGGACTTTTGTACTCGCGTATGTATTCAAAAAAAGAAAAACTTATACGTTTTGTAATAATTTTTCAATGTGTGCGGTTTGGAATTCCTATAAATTAAAAAAACGCAATATTATGTATTTTCCTGTGATCTCCAAACAGGATAATATTCGAATTATTAATCACTTAAACGAATACGTAACACGATGAACAGCGGATAGCTGGATAACTTGAAAGTAATTATTCACGAATAGCCAAACACATTAAAGTTTATAAATTAAATTTTAAAACATATAATTTTATAATTAAAATTGTGCTGTATCACTTAAATATCATTGGAGTCGTTGTACCACTTGGAAAAGTGGTATAGACTACTCCGATACTTCAACGATAATTTTATTATTTTCTAATATGGCATCACATGGTAAACGTAAAATTAATCACCCACGAGACATTCGAAATGGGATTTACGATCACAATAATTATTGTATTATTGAAGTGTATCAAAAAAATATAGTAATAATATTTTAAAATAAAGAAAAAATATCCATGGCAGTGCTGTACCTGAATAGCCTATCTAAAACGCCGTGTGATAATAATTCGGTATGGTTCTCTATTGAAACAAGTCTATGTCTGGGGCTGCTTCCCATTCAGTACTTTGTACTTTCGAACAGAATTATTTTTAGTTTATACATGAACGCGTTTTTTGATAATCAAGTCTTATTGCGTGGCATAACAAATATTACATTATATTATAATATGAGTCCAGGAAAAAATCTAATAGATACTTTTTTAATCATATACATTGAACTAGTAAATCGTTGGGAAAATAAGATGGATCAAATTCAATCGATATTAGATAGAATGTTATCTTGTTGCAAACCAATCGGTTTAAAAAAAAAAAAATGAAAACAAAATTGAATTAATAGAGGGAATATTAATTTAAATACGTTATTATTGTTTAAAATATAATTTTTATTGCCATGCATCGCATTAAATATTGTTTGAAAAGTGGAATACCAAAAAGGCGGGGGTATAGCTAACTAGTTAATGGGCTTACAAGAGTTAAAAAAAAATATATTAAGCATCAAATTCACCACTTAACCCGAAGACCACGGAAACTGGCAAGTTTGAGACTGTAATATTATGTCTCTATGCAATATATGAAGTATAATAGTATTATACTATTGTAGTTTTAGCACAACTATTATAAGTATGAACTTTGCAATACGTAGGGCAGTACAATATCACGATAAACATGCTTCAAAAGATTTTATTTGATCGACTCAAAATTAACAATATATAGTACGAATGGTCCTAGCGTTAATTTATACATTGAACTCAGCAGATGGAATTATTATCGCCGTTCATGAGGCAGTATTGCGCGTACCATCGGAAAAGTCAAAACTATTTGTGTAATTTATTGTTTAACTTTTTAACCCTTTCGGGCTTTCGGTGGAGCGGATTTCCTCTGACGATTAAATCATTGAAATTACTGGACGCGGATTTTACTTTATCGGCGAAAAGAAAAACCTAAAAATGATTTGACGGGTTTTTCGGACTATTATACATTATTATTGGTATAATATTATATCTGCAAAATGTTTGAGTATTGTGACGTACGTGTGCACTCAAATGGCTTCACTGCCGACAAAAAAAATGTGCACTATTCACGATCCCTAATATATATGAAAATTATATAACGTTTAAATTGTTTAAATATATTTGGTATTTAATCAATATGGTTGGTTGTGCAGGATAAGTAGAAATATACGCGGACGCTTTAAATGCACTTGCACTGAATATTGTATTTTTAAATAATTATATTATTTATATTCAAACCATTTAAAAAGTTTCCCGAGAATGTACAAAATTATTTTTTTTTCAAAAAGTTACCCCCCCCCCCCCTTTTTACTGTGTATATTGTTAATCAGATGATTTTATTGAATACTGAGTCGTATCTCATGATAACAAGTTTATTGAGTTGTTATACCTACATCTTATGTACTAAGTATAATATTATTCCTTAATAATCGTTTAAGTTGCAAATAGTATCTACATATCATAGGTAGTATATTTGATCTAATACTTATTATACCAGTGATTATAAATTATATAATTTTAAAACAAACCCATAATTTTCAAATCAATTTAGGTATATCAACCTTTTTGAAAATGCCATATTCTTAAAACGACTGTATAAACAATTCTTGGAACTTGCTCTTCTGTAATGTTTGTGTGTTTACACTAAACTCGTTTTTAGAATTTGTACTTTGTAGTGATAAACACTTATGAAGATTTTAGTATCATATTTTTAACTTTTTTTCATACACAAAAAAAATCTAAAAAAAAAGTAGAATATATTAAATGCCTATTTTTTTACCACATCAATTGTCAAAAGATTTTGAAAATCAAATCAAATCTAGTCAATGCTAATAATATGTATATTTAGCAAATATGTCATGTCTTTATACTAATTTTTTTTTTTAATTAAAAAATAAAATCAATTTTATCGAAAACTGGTTTAGCTTGAAAATTCCCATTTTCCACTCATTTTTGTTTGTTTTACTGACTATTTTGAAAAGTGGGTATTGATTATTTTTTATTTCTGACCTTCTCAAACCTATCAATCCGATACAGTTTTTCTCATTTGAAAGTGAGGAGTGTGTATCTCCACATCTTATTGGAGATTCTTTGAATGATATAAATAATCCTGCAAGTATTTGAAAATAATATTTTTGTATATATTATAGTGGTAGTATAATAATAGCATATTTATAATTCAGATATCAGAGTATCAATAAATTCACTATGAAAATGGTACAATTACATATTATGTTTGAAATATACCTATTTTGCATATATTCATGCTTTGGTAAATTAACTAAATATATATTTGCAGAAAATGATGCGTATAAACCATGCATTTTAAACAGAATGCGTACCTCTTTTGTGTTAGATAGACTAGATAGAGCCAAAAGGTTTTATGTTGTGATGTTAGACATGCACATTATTAGTCAATACATAGAAATAATTACCATGATAACTTATAACAGAGGTTGAAGAAAAAAGCAACTTAAACTCGAATAAAAAATGTATACAAAATAGCTGTATTATAATAATAATGTATAAAATGGAAATACCATTGTTCTGGAGTTTCTGAGCATTCATTGAGAGTTCTATAAAAAAAAAAAAAACAAAAAAAAATGTCGAAGAGGACACTAATTACACGGTTTCAGAAATATAGAGGAACTGAGTCCCCTCCTTTCGACCACCTCTTGCACTTAAAAACCCGAGTCGGTTTGACAGCCCCCAACAATTTTAATTAAAAAAAAAAAAAAAAAGACAGACACGTATATTTATTTATTTAATACACCCCTTCACAACGAAAATTCAATGCGCTTATTGTGCATTAAATTATTAAATACCAAATTCGATTTCCCTGTTTCCTGCGTATTGTGCGTTTAAAAACATTTACAATTATTTTTTCCTAGCATAATGGACTTTTGTAGTCGTCGTGCACAATCACATTTGCTGCAGGACGAATACTATATAATACCAGACGAAATTCGTTATTCAATGATAATCGTCATTAAAAAGTTCTTAAAGTTCGACTTTGACAAACTGATAACGTATATATTTTATCTTACTACTACTATATTGAATCCTAAATCCCTTTATAGTTATATAAGACGAAAATAACGCGTCAATATAGTACTTATTCTGATAAAAAGCTCTATACAAAAATAATTCTGCTTATCAGTCATCGCTACAACATGGCAAACATGGCGTTCAGTAGAATCAATCTTGTGTGGTTACCTTTAATGTTAGACTTGATTGACCTATTATTCAAATTAAATAAGGAAAGTAAGAATAATAACTAGGACACATTTAAAAATTGTAATTAAATAAAAAAAAAAATTGAATAATAATAATAAATTAATTCATAACTCTCATAAAAAATTAAATCCTTCACTCGATATGCGCTCCTAAAAATTATATATTGTCTCTGATAATTGGCAAATCCTCTCTTCAATAGTATTAAAAATTAGTTCTGCTGACCGCCAATTCGCTATGTTGCGAGTGGGTTACCGAGGAAAAACAAATGTGTTAAAAAAAAAATTATATATAATAATAATATTGACGATTTAGTTCGTTGACATCCCTCTCGGCATAGGTGTAAATATTAAGGGTGGGGAGCAAATAGCCCCTCGTAAAGTACTCCTGAAGCTCCTCCCAAATTATTTCCTCACTTACCCTACTTACCTACCGACCTCGTAAATATAATAAACCATGTCAGTATTCGTAAAATGACGTATTTATAGCCTCCGAGATGTTTAACTGCCCATGCTCGTCGTATTATAACGATATTAATTATTATCCTCCCGACCCCCGTGTATCGGTCTCCCAGCTGCGCGCAGCCAGCGCGGGTGCTCTATGTTTATAAAATATTATGTTTATGACGAGACGACGGCGACGATAATAATAATAATAATAGTAACAGTGAAACAAAACTACGCTCGGTTTTTTTATTTTTTTTTTTTTGAGAAACTAGCGTGTGTGTCATAAACGACGATCGTATTATACTATTATGATTATCATTATTTCCGACCGTACGGAATGTGTTTATGCGTAGCACATAGTATACACACATTATATATATATATATATATTGTGGAGCGATAATAATAATAATAATAATAATAATATAAATATACGCGGCGGCCTGCGATGTATATTAAAAAATATATAATATACACACAACCGAGTTAACGGGCTGGAGTGTGCGCAAACGAGTCGGACGCGCGTGTAATAGCGTGAGAAAAAATTAACCGCGTGCGCTGTTGATGTTATCGCCGCCGCTGAGCTTACCTCTCCTCTGTTCGGTCCGTCTCCCGTTCGATTTTATTTATCTCCTGCGCATAATAACACACACTATTATATTATTATTATTATTATTGTTGTTGTTGTATACGCACTCTTGGCGCATAATATGCCGTGTCCGTATTTATATTATGATTATTATTATTATTACAATATTATACCGACGACGACGACGACGACTATTGTGTGTGTGTGTGTGTGTGTGTGTGTGTGTGTGTGTTTTACCTGGAATCGAAAAAAAAAATCATAACTCGATTTTTAACGCGATATGACGAGCGGCGAGCGGCACACACGGATCCGGGACGCGCATTCTCAAAAAGGATTCTCCGCCAAACAGATATTTGTATGATGTTTGTTCTCAATCGTCTCGTGTGCTACGACTATCATAATATTATGCATAATAATATACGATATTTGTGTTGTATAACGTCATAAATAAAAATATTAAACATATTATTAATATTCCGGGCGGAGTACGCGCCGTGCCCGGGTTCCGAATCTCGTTTGGTCGAGTCCCGAAATATTTCAGGCATTTAAACCGAAACCCTGGTACGATTATTATTGTTGTATAAAACTCAATCGACGCCGCCGCCGATGACGAACTCTCGCTGTCGCCACTATATTATTATTACGTCGGCGAAAATTATAATAATATTGTGATACAGGGCGATCCGGTCTGATTTGCAGTCCAAAATTGTTACATTTTATACAGAGCGATTCGGTCTGATTGCATTAAGTAGGTACGAAATGATTGCATTTGAACACGTCAAACGTGTCTTCCTACACGCCTTACACCCTACAATAGCTATTATTGGAAACGCGTTTATTATTATTATTATTATTATTCAAGTGTGTGACATAAAGAATTACTTTAAAAAAAAAACAAACACTCATTTATCTCGATACTTCTCGACGTTTTTGAAAATGATTATATTTATTACTATTTTTTTAAATAATTTTTGTGAGTTTTTGATTGACGACCGTGTACGTTTTTATTTCATATTCCGATGCAGAATATTTTTCTGAAGATTTCAATAGAATTTCAAACGTTCGGTTATAATCATAATCGTAAACTTACAATTCATAAGCATCTCTGCAAGTTGTAATAATGATCAACTCCTCTGCAGATTTAAACTTTAAATGCATTCAAGTCGCGACGAAGCCGTTCCATTACATTACACATTTGTTTATTCTAAAATGTCTTACCTGTCGTAATGATTTTCAATTATAATTATTATCAAAAAAACGTCAGAACTTTTCGCGAAAATGAGCGTTTTCCTGTAAACGAACCACTCTGTACACACGCGTATGCAAACTATAACGCGACAGACGATAATGGCATGGGAAACACTATTGTTTGTATTATTACTATTATTACTATTACTATTATTATTATTATTGTTTTTACGTGTGATAGTCGCCTTCGCCATACACCGTCGTTGGGTCGCTCGGGCGTTCGTCGCGCGTGTGGAACGTGTTTTTTTGTCGTCGTGTATTCGTTTCGTTTCCGTCTGTAAAATAAAACCGTTCAGATATTATTATCATGGGCAAATACTACGAATTTTTTTTCCTCTATTATTGTCGCCAGTGCACCGTGTACGCACGAGCTTAAAACGACAGCTAGCGAGGGCAGTCCGGCCGCCGTTTTCGGTGTATACACACAATTTAATACTCGCCACGGCCGTACATACATGTGTGTACAGGAGCGATCTGCAAACGTCCCGCGGGAATATTTCGCGAGAGAAGAGCCGAAATAATAGTAATAATAATAGTAATAATAATAATAATAATAATAATAAAAAAAAAACCATTTGGCCGTTTTCGTGCACACACATATGCGTATAGATATTGCCCACGCGGCCGTGTACATGGGTGTATCGTGCGGAGGAAAGAGAGGGGAAAAGTATTCGAGTGTTTTATAAAATCACTTATATGTGATGTGATGTGTGTGAGTGCGTTTGTGTTTGCGTCCTGGCCAAAAGCGCGGGGAAAAAAAGGAAATCAAAGAGTTTTGCTTTACGCACAAATAGTATACAATATGTGTGTGTGTGTGCGTGTGTGTCTATCGTTCTTGGATCTATGATGTTTGTGTTGGTCGGTTGGGGTAACGAGTGCACCGAATACGATATATATAATGTGTTGTGTGTATAGGTCTACATATCCAGTAGCTATGGTATAACAACAAAAAATTCGAGACACGTTCATCCCTAGTGGCCAATGTCCATACGCGGAGTTCTTAAAACTCCCTATACGGCCTGTTTCACCCTCCCGCCATCCCGCATCCCCGTAAATCGTTCTCTCTCTCTCAAACACACACGCACACACACACACACACACACACACACACACACACACACACACACAATATATATATACTATACAGTCGTTCACATATTACATTATATATATATTATATCGTTCGACTGGGTCTTATCGAGTAATAATATCGTGACATCATCGTGTGCGCGTGTGTATTATGTCAAACGATGTACCTACATTGCACGCGTTAAAATAATATCACACCGAGACATGTGTACAGGGTGATTCACCGAGCATCTAAGCTGACCCTTTTCCTTCTTCAATAACGCAGGAGGCATAATATAAATACCCTTTTCAGATTATGTTTTTAATTTGTTGAGACATTAATATTGTACTACTATTAAGAAGTGAGACACAAACATCTGCAGTTTTCCAAATAAAAAACCTCTTTTTTACTGTAAATTGTTCAGGGGATAATTTTTCTGGATATTTTTACGTATCCGAATCAAAATATGAATGAGTAGTTTTTCAGTTAGATACTTGACGTTTTGTACTACACGAATAATAGAAAATGTGTTTGTAAGATAGGAGGACTATGATGATTACTGATGCATTGATTAATATTAATTTAACAACATTAATCTTTTACAAACGTGAAGTATAATAATAACTAGAGCCGATATTACATCTAATGTATATTATTGTAAAACGATTTTTAAGGATTATTGTCCTTGGTGTAAGCACTTTGATCACTGAAAAACTATAAGTTTGAATTTCGAATTGGGAACTTACATAAGAGTTAATTTAAAAAAAAACATTTACTAAATAATTAACATTAAAAAGAAGGAGGTGGTTTTAATTTGAAAAACAAACGTTTGTATTGCCTCAAGAAACTACCAACTTAGGTAGTCAAAGAATCTCAAGAATTTATTATTAAATGAAAAAATGTAGAAGACCATACTTGGTGAATCACCCTGTATACCTAGTTGTCATTTTATAAGTGATCAAACTACTTTTCAGAAGGTTTTATCATGTGATTCATTATTACTGAATCACTGTGGCCATTGCATACACATATTGGGATATTCGACTCGAATAAAAACTGTAGTTACTATTCAATCGTTTGAGCAGCCCACCTTACAACTGCTTTCTAATTTCTATTGTAGCTACAATAGTGACATTCTTATACCTACTTAAAAAGAGTACTAAATAAATAATAATTGCTTAAGTTTTTTTTTATTTTTACTAAGCCGTAATTGTTTTTGGGCGCAACAGTCATAATTTATACGCATATTTGTTGAGCTAACTTATGTCATAAATATTAAATTATACTGTTGTTAAGTAATTCAAAATCATTCGATGTGCCTATAAATTATGACAGTATGTTTATTCCTTCAATATATTTTATGCTAAGATAAATTGACAAACAAGTACGGTTGTGCTAGTAATTAAAATATATGATAAATCGTTGGTATGGAACTATTGAAGTTGGTAGGTAGGTATATATCATGTTTATAGCCCTATGGATTTAATAAAATAAAAATAACAGCACTATTCAGTAGTTAATGAAACAATAAGGAGTGAAGAGAAGAAGATGAGAGCAATTTGCTCATAAACACCATTGTTCTTTCCTAATTATTAAAAAAAAATAGTTTAGTATAGTTCATAATCAATAAAAACTTCCTAAAAAATTGAATGGATGTATAGTAAGTACCAACATAATCCCTTCTTACTATCTCTTATTATGCCTTTGTTATGTTAAGGAATTTTATCTCGATCAGTTAATTTATTTTCCAAGGTGCCTATAAAAGGGCAAAGTTGTCGTGAGAGCACAAAAATGTTATTATTTTTTTATTATTTTTAGTACAGCACAAAACCGATAATTTATGTTCCTACCTAGTATATTATGTTATAGCAAGATCATTTTTTAGGTTATAAAAGTCGATAAAAAATGAATGAGCAAAGTTATGGATAACTATTAAACATAAATTAAAATATTTATCAGGTGGCCTTTTTTATATGTCATTATTAGGTATTAACTGTTAAAACGGTTAAAATTATAATATAAAAGGCAAGGCAAACACTAGCAGAACTCAAGAGTAGGCCGCCGCTGGTCCGAATAATATTATAATAACGTCATTTATTACTCGTTAAGACTTGTGGATATTATGGTTACCTATGCTTTGAGTGATCGTGAAATTCTACATAATCATAAACTATAAGTCGTTGGACGCACGAATGTAAAAAAATCTCGTTTAGAATCGATATTTTTGAATTAACTGATAATAACACATTTTTACGATGTAAATTATTCGATCGCTACCCAAAATCAATCGATTCCAGATTATAGTTTTCGAGATATTAATATGAAAATTATTCGACTAAAAGTGCAAATCGCTTATTATAATCTTCTGAGTATAATCGCGTTTGTTTTTTACGCCATTTCATCTAGATGTAAATACCTATACTATGTATGTATATAAATAAAAATATATTGAAGTTGATGACATACGTCGTGTATGAATAAAATATAATTATATGGAGGTATACATGGTTGATTTGAATAATATAGGTATACCTATTTATACACCGCAAATGAACGTCTAAATTCGTGGCAGTGCTCGATTGAAAAGTCCTGAAATTGTGAAAATGAGGTTGCAAAATAACTACTTTACGTCTCTACTTCTTGCACACTTACGGTACCTATAGAATTAAAATGATATCTTTCTCTTTCTCTTTTTCGCGTATAGGCATGATCCTACTAGTCAATTTCTAATGCAAAATAGTATTAATAATAGGTGCACGTGTAATAGGGTTGCCCTTTATACAAAAATACAAGTCGGGACACTATAATACCCCCCCCCCCCCACACAACATATTCTTTGGAATTTTTAATAATACCCTTTTTAGTCTAACGTTATTTAATATTTTTATTATATTATAATTTATAATAAATAAAAAAGTCAAAAATTAGAAATAGCACAAAATGTAATAATAGTATTATTATTATCTTATTCATAAATATAATTTTAAATTATCTAAAAAAAATAATTAGGTACACAATTTTTAATTTAAAATAGAGTGGTCTTACTTATTTACTAATATGTGTATTGTTTAAATATGCATCATTATTCATCATCGATTTCATCTAACTTCATTTTTCGATTTTTTTCATGTTTGAGATCCAGAAGCTTCCGTTTCTGATTTTGGATTTGTTGTTGAATATTTTGCAGTTTTATGAACTCGGATGAGCAAATCTTTATTTTTCAAAATCTCTTCATACAATTGCTGGCATGGTTTATTTTCCAAAGTAGTCTGAATGACTAAAGTAGCTTCTATTGTATTGATGCATAAATTACCTCGTGACTTTGTCCAACAACTGTTCATCAATGAAAATATCTCTCCACTACAGCGTTAGATCCAGGCAATGCAAATGCAAATTCTACAATTTTTAATAACATAGAATAATCAATATTATTCTCTTTAAATGATTTAAATCGGTCCTCGGCTATCTCGGAAATTTCCGACAATTATTTATTATTTGTTATTCACATTTCACACGTGAACAATTCGGGACTTATTTTAAGAAACCGGTACTTATCCACGTCCCGGCCGGGAAATGAAAAATATCGGGACTAGGTAGTAAAAACCGGTAGTGTCCCGGCGAAATCGGGACGAATGGCAACCCTAACGTGTAACAATATATATGTATATATATATATGATATTACATTATTCCTCATTTCAAATATCTGTTGTATAACTCAAAGAAACACCAAAACGAATAAAAACTACTGAATATAAAAATGTAGAAGAATACTAAATTGATGTCGCAAATATTGAGTTGAGAAACGGTATTGAATAAACTTAACTTATGTAGATTTCTGTATCTTACATTCATCGATGTGAAAATTAGATAGGTAGTCTATAACAGAGGAAGAATTGTGTGAGCTAGATGGAACACTTACAGAAGATAATTTTTACCGATAAAATTAAATCCTATGAACGACCAGCTCAAATCAACCTAAGTAATCCTTCAAATATTTATGAGACAAGAAATCCATTAATAACGATGCCCGTAACACTTCATACTATGAACAACAATAGTGTCCCACCTGCAGCTATTGTAAAAGTTCGGAAACTCGAGACAGATCCCTTACCCCACCCCCACTAGATACACAACATTACAACAGTTATCTTTATCCAATACCGACGATGGAATAAACCTACAGGAAAGAACTCATAGTTTCACCAAACAATTTATAAAGAATTACCTTTTAATCAATATTAGATGGATTAGATTTACATCATAAATATAGTATATAATTTTATAATAAGTAATTAAATTAATTTAAATTTGAAAAAAAATTATAACTCTTAATAAATAATAATCGCTAGTTAAAACAATATACAGTTTCTGTACATAAGTGGTAAAAACATACTATTTACTGCTACAATATCTACTAATTAATAATATTACATAATCGTCAACATAAATTTATGTTTGTAGTTACCTATAATGAGCTAAAAGTTAAAATATATTTTGGTTAATTATTCATATTCCTGTCGATCAACAGATAAGTTAAATTCATATCAGTTGAATCGGTACCTGTATTGTATGCATACAAATAAACAGTTGAGTAGAAGTACTAAATATAGCTACCTACCAATAAAAATACGAATTTTTTAAAACTCTACGGTTATTAGATAGTCAGTTGTGTTGTAAGTGGTGGAAATTGGGAACAGTCTTGTTAATAATTAATTGTAATTGAAAAAATATGAAAGTGCTTATTGAGTTAAGTTTTAAAAGTATACATTTCTTAGTAAGACAAAATGTATTTCGAGTTCATACCATTTTCATGGTATAATTTCCGTACATTTAATTTTGTATTCTAAATTGTTGTTACAGAGTAACTGAATAAATTCTTCTTTTTTTTTAAATGCATTAATTTATACATTTTCTGATCTAAACTATGATATGTATTTCGATATTTTTTTGAAAAAAGTTACCGTCAGTTGTAAACACAAGATAAAATAGTACCAGCTGTCAAAATTGTAAAACAAACTAAAAATATTTCATAAGGTTATTAACCATCACGGAGATTCAATAATGTTCGAGGATTTGTACATATTTTCAACACATGCAATGATAAATGATCGTAAATACACAGGTACCTATTATAGAGACATAGAGTGCTGTATGACGTTTATAAGTTATAATAATATACAGAATGGCTTGTACACCCACCGAGTTATTTTCGGTGAATTTATATTTGTACACCGCATCACCCGACACACGTAATAATTTATTTAGGCCGTTAAATAAAATATGTGTTTTTATATATATTTATTAGTATTTTTAACCACTTTAATAACATTATATATCATTTAAATGTATCCGTATGTGTTGGTTTTTTTTTCTTTGAGGTCATATTACTCTAAAGTAAATAAAGTTATAATATATTATTTTATGAACGTCTTTTAGCGGTTTTTCGAACTCGCTTTAAAATGTAAACACATACATTTTGTGAAACGTTCATGGATTCCCAGCCACTTTTATGGATTTCGATTATTATTTTGTAATCTACGCTCATGGCACTGGTTTTACCTACTATTGTTGTTTTATAAAAAACGTATTTATGAGTAGAAGAGGTGTAATGTGCACATATTACGCATCATATATTATATTTACATGGTCGAACTGGTCTACTTGTCGATGCGTTCAACTTTAATTGAATGTTTTCGTGCAGTTCAATGGTTCACCCTTTACTTTATAATTAAAAAAATAAACAAAATGGATAATTGCGATTCACAAACGATGAAAAAATTAACACTAAAATAAAAATAAAGATTAAAAAGCATTTTGTTTACAAAAAAAAAAATGATATTCTAAAAATGTACAAACATTATATAATTTTACAAATTTATATCATTTTAGTTTTGAAATTAAAAAAATTCTCATTTAAATGAAAAAAATATTATCGACATTTTTATCGTGCTATATATTATGTGCCATCTTCAATTTACCGTCTACACATAATCTCTTAAGGTGCGTCTTGGCTATACCCGACAATAATTATTGATACCATATACCTGTGCACTTGACATGGCGTACAACACCAATCTTTAATTATAATTTTTTTTTCTTTTTTTTTTTATAAGAAATATACCATCTGTACATATAATATATTATGTGAAAATTAGTACAAAAATCGTTGAAGTATATTCGTAATTCATGTAAGTTTATTTTTTAGTATTTTAAGTTTTTATAAAAAAAAAATATCAACGTTTAATTGACTTATCAAAATCTCTGTTCATATTTTCATTATATTATATACGCTCTGATTAATTTTCCTAGAATGGACATATTTTAATAAGTTTAAATAAATGTATTTATGATTAAATTTGAAACCTCATTCAGTCGATTTCAATATGTATTGGTTCCATAGTTATGAAATCAGGACGAATTAAAAAGTACCTACCTAAATATGGTTGGAAAAATATGTGATAAAAAAAATACCAGTTGTAAGGATGAGCATGCGTGTAACGGGATGTTCAAAAAATTTGAAATATGTTTGTAGTTCCCATAATATAGTTTGTCAATAAAAAGTTAATTTAAATGTGATTCAGCTGAGAAATTTAGTCTGTCCTGAAGTCCTAATCCACATTGGTACCTAGTTCAGTTTACTGTTGCGTATTAATAAGTAATTTTTGTCCGATTACTTGAAGTGGGTTCTTGTTTGCTATACTTACAAGTTACAACACTTTTTTTTTCTCTCATAAAACTTTAATTTTTACTATTTATTATCAACACGATTTTGAATTGTGTCAACGAAAACATTCAATTCATAATCAGAAGCAGAATACAGTAGGCATACACAATACACCGATGTAAAATTTTTATGTTATAAATAATGTCGAATGTTGAATGCGATATAATCCTTTATACTCGTGGTTTTTAAACGTAAGTTTTTATATCTCCGTCATGTCTGTCAGTTAGTTACCCGTACACTGCAGCTACGATTATTGATATTACGATATTTATTTGTCTGTAGTTATTACTGTACCCACATATAAACTGTGGATGGAATTATAGTTCATTGCGTCGTATTAAAATAAATTTAGAAATCAAACTCGCTGAGTGAGCTTTTCTAACTTGTTATTTCTTAAGCACCTAAATACAAATGTCAAAAGAATTTAAAATTAAAACGATTATTTACTGTAACAATTACAAAATTAAATAAATTGAAAACCAAAAAAAAAAAATTCCTAGACAGTAATTATATTTTTTTTATAAAAAAATATATCATATTGGTAGATACCACATATAACATTTTTTTTACAAATATAGGAACTGATAGAAAATGTGTGAGTAATAATTACGAAAAAATGTATCACTCCGTATACTTGGTAAATACATAGGTATTATCCAATCGAATCCTGTCTCCTAACATTTTCGGTATTTCTAGAACAGTTCGTGCCTACGTAATAACAAATATTGACATAAGAGTATTATTTTACTATTTTATTATAGTTTATAAAGCGCTATCTAGTTTCGTCTTTTATCCAACTTCACACCATAATATTATTTATTTTTACTGAAGTGATAGTGTTGCACGACTACATTTCAGTACGTTTTTTTTTTATGATCACGTTGTACCTAACTTGTAATTTGTATTATGTATTACTGTATTAGCATGTTTATTTGATGCATTTACTTAATATTTTGCACGAGCACCAAAAACGTATAAACCGCCATCGTTGCAGTGATCAATAATTTCCGGGACAAGAAACGGATTTTTATCACACAATCACACATCATTTTTTCGTACGTTAACAATATTTGGTTACTTGCAACTTTACGGCATAATGTATATCATGAAAGACGATGGATTTTGTGCCACGTACAGTGTGATATCAAATTAAACCAATTAAATTATAATAAAATCGTTTTTTCTTTTTATCATCTCCTCTACAAAAGGGTTTATGAGATTGAGATAGTTGTCACTATAATTGATCCTAGCAGGTATAAAAACTTTTCAGAATAGGTATAATAGCAGTTAGAATACAGTTAGATCAGTAGTCAATTTATCAACTATTTTGTGACCAGAATTTTAAAGTTTTGACAACACTTCATAATTTAAATCAATCAAAGCCTTCAGTTTATTATTACCAAGATACCTGTATAAAATGTTTGCAAAAAATATTATTTATAATACGTTTTACAATTTCATACATGTTTTCATATTTTCCATCAAACATTACTCCTTACCAGCTAACATTATAAAATTATACTTAGAAACTAAAAACTTTTGTTATCTAGTAAATTATGATGATGACCAATATTCACCGGCGATCAATATATCGTTTGCGACCAATTTACATTAATAGCTGCCATATAATGTGTTAGTTGTAACTTTTAAGTTTGCTAAAAAATGTTCAAAAGGCTGTAGTTTCACCGTATGTACAAAAACACGTTTCTAATTATTCGGACCTACTAATGTGTAATTATATTGCCTGTCGAAAATCTTTACACGCCGGAATTACATAATTAATTATAATTATACGTATACAATGTATTATATATACCTATGTTTCTATTCTAATGCATTAGCAAAGAGCACTTTGACCGTGGTAAATTGGACATTGTAATTATACAGTCTACAACTATAAACAAAATATCCCGTTTGGCTGTATTACCAACTTTAAAGAGATGTCCACAACGATGTTTCCTGTCACTTATTTATACTTATATTGACCGACGTTGCTTAATGCTTTAGTGTTTGTATAAGATTACTAATTAATAGCTAGAAAAGTAACCAAAATAATTTATAATTAGGGGTGAGCCGGATTTAAATGCTTTAAAAACTGTCAACAATTTTTCTAAAAAACTAACCAATTATACCCCTTAAAAATTACCAAATCGTGTCCTTAAAAATGATTGACATTTTGTTAATAGGCACACAAAAAAAAAAATAAGAAAATGATAGTTAAACTTTCAGAATAGGACTCGAGATAAAGACATGAAGATGTAATCCCAACTTCCCAAGTCCCAATAGTTGATCAATTAGTTTTTTGTTATTAAAAATAGTGAAAAGTGCAAAATAAAAGTTTCACCTTTCAAGTATCCGTTAGGTACATGAAAATAATTAAGTAATTTTAATGCATTGTCCTAGATCACTAAAAAAAATAAATAATTTATAATAAATGTATTTTGGATTGAAACTATGTTAAAGAAATATTATCGTCAATACAATAGATTATTTAAAAATCTACTATATGATTAGAAACATTTGTAGTTTACTTATCTAACTGCAAGACTGTGTCAGGGTAGGCAAGAATAAGGTTATGATGAATGTGATTATTCACAAAATTGCTTAATAATTATAAAATGTAAATGTCTAAGGTGATAGCCGATAGCGAAAAAATGTAATTCAAACTGTCATTCCAATAGGTTAGTAGGTACTTAATAATATTGTCCTAAATATTAGTTATACCAATGTTTGTTGTCTTATTTATTTACCCCTAACAACAATGATGATTGTATTTTGTGAGTTCAATAATAAAAGCCATGATATAAATCCCTTTTAAATACAAACAATTTAGAATTCACAACAGGTTCCAAATGTTTAATCATAATATGAATTAAAGAATAAACTGTTGTAGACAATCGGTAGTTTACATTTGCCGAGATGGACATATATAGTCTATATATAGTCGGCGCAATGTATTATTTGATCTAAAATTCAAATCACATTCGGGCAGTTGCATGAAATACCCGGGCAATTTACACATTGTCCGATTTTTGGATAATTTTATATAATATTATTTATTAAAAAAACTTGAAATTTTCAAACTTTTTCTTCAATCGTTAAGCTTAAGATGTATATTACAAACGAATTTACCACGTGGTGTGCCATGCCCGATATGTGCCTATCGTAAACGGTTTGTTTTCATTTTTATTATTACTATGCCTACCTACACAATATAATAACATAAAAGCTAAGTAAAACGAAATCGATTCCAGACGAGAGTATATTATATATTAAGTAAAACGAGATTTGTTTATAGAGATTTATTTTCTTTCAAAAAAAAAAAATGGTTGTTGTTTATTTACATTTACAAATTCATAACAATGGACTTATAAAATGTGCTTGATATTTTTTATTTTAAATAAGTATTGAACCAAAAAAATATTTTTATTTAATTTAAAATAAAGTTTTGTAGAATTACATTTGTCGCCTAGGGTGGAATACGTGTATTCTCATTAAATTGTTCGTCGTACTCGTATCCGTTTGAAAAATTAATTTCCTATTAATTAAAAACTTTATATTAGCACGTTAAAAAGTTACTTTTTTATCAAAAAGTTTTAAAATAAAATTTAAAAACCCTGGTTATAGTGTTCAAATGCTCTAAAAAATTGTTGTAAAGACCTTAAATTGGAAATTGTCAAAAAAATGTAAAATATTATTCCGATTCAAAAACACACTTGAAACGTATATTATGTTATAAAACGAACGTCTCGTAGCTTTGGAAAACAATGCAAAGTGCATCGGAATCCCAGCCCTAATAATAATTAATTAAAAAACGCGGAAACAACAAACCGTTTCTTCAATCGTCAAAATATTTATTACAATCGAATTCATGGTATGCTCGTGCAATAGGTGCCCATAATCATTAACGATTTTTTTCTTCATTTTTATTATTAAACGTACCTACACATAATAAAATAAAAGTAAAGTAAAACGAAATCGATTCTAGACGCTCGCATATTATGCATATATATATATATTATATATCGAGTTTTGTTTATACCGAGTTATTTTCTTTTCATTTGATCGTGTTTCTTTTTTTTTATTTTATGAAACGATAACGATGACCGTTCTCGCTGTCCCTTTTTTTGTTTGTTTTTTTTTTTTTTTATATATAATACGCGTTAAAACGACCGATACAAACTTTATTAATTCCGATTTTCCTCCAGTGCGCAGCTTTTTTTATTACTTTTTCTTCATCCTTTTTTAATGTTATATTAAAACGCGTATATACGTTTTTAATTTTGTACGTTTTCGACTCTCGTCTCTCTTTCTCTTTCCGTCTTCCTTCCCGCACACTGCACCTCCTGTCCCGCCCTCACCGCCCCTTCGATCGGCTCCCCCGCCACCACCGCCGGATATATACTTTTTACTTTTTATTTTTTATATTCATCGTTCAGTTAGTTTATGCAAGGCTCAACGGATCCGATTAACAAAGTGTTTTCATCCCCTCTGCATATACACGTATATATTATAATATATATATTCTCGGTATTACCGAGACCGTGGTGCGGCGGGGCGCGCGCGGTATGGCCTTAAGCCGAACGGAATCAAATTTATTATGTTTTTAAAAATGTCAATGTTTTATATTCGCGGCATTATTATTCGCGCGCGCCAGCGCAATAACTTACGTGATACGATAATGAAATCGAGAGATTACACGCGTCGCGCGGGTGGACGGGCCGTGTGGGGGGTAAGTGTTTCGGAAGAAATAGTATCGGAGAAGGGTGCGAAAAAAAAAAACAAATAAATCCGCCCTTTTAATTCTTTACCGTTAAAATGCATTTTATAAATCGTAAACGAAAATAACGGGCGTATTGACATTTTTAAGCTTGTCATGTACAGGCGAATTTCATTCTTTTTAACATTTTCCCCCCCCCCCCTCCCTCTCCCCGTAGGCCGAATCATTATTTAATTGGTGTGCGCTTTTTCCTCACACACACGCACACACACATGACACATATGCTCACGCATGCAAATATATGCATAATGTGTGCACATTCGCCGCGGGCCGACACACTCGTAAATAAAAACGAGCGTAAATCAAACGGATGTTGGTGACAATTAAAATAAATTAGAAACCGAAGATGGTGGCGGCGGTCAGGTCGTCGGTCTGATCGTTCCGTCTATATAAATTTGGAAGCGAAATTTATCATGCTCGAAAAACGATTATATTTTCTCGGCCGAGGAACAAAAATTAAAATAATGGATGGCGTGGTTTGAAAATTGAATAAAAACGCGTTCCGGATTTTGGCGTGGTTCCAAAACATAATAAAATAAAAACGTCCGATGACAACTTGTTTTCATATTATAATTAATAATAATAATAAAAAATGCTTGTCACATAATTATGACATCTGCAGAGAACTCTTGGGAGGTATAATAGGTTTGGCGACGGGCGAGATATTATATTATGTTAAACGTATTTTTATTATAATTATGACATTTTCTTTTATGGATAATTTGTGTGTTTAAAATACGGTTAATGTCGTAAGTATGTGCTGTATTTATTATACCTATTAGGTAGGTACCTAACAAGTATTCATTTATGCTGAAATCTCAACGCTTATAGATTTAATCTCACAATATTATTAAAGCCGAGAAAAATCTACATTTGAGTCGTTTGAGACCATTTATTTTATACTATATACATAATGGGTTCGTGTGTTGTTGTTATTATTATTATTATTATTATTATTATTATTATTATTATTATTACTATACAAACACGAAAACCGTTTTCGATGAGAACTATTTTTTTCTCCCAATAACTTAGCCTTACCTATACAATATATGAATGTAAACACGCTTTAGTAATATAATGTATGGAAATAATATGCTGGTGAAAATTCTTAACGTCGAGGTGCTTAAATTTACGAGCAGACGAAATGTGAACGTCTTTGACGAAAAAATTATTCGTCAATTTAAGATTATTTTTTTACTTGCAGTCAATATAGTTTAGCTACACATTAAATATGCACAATATATAATATAGTATTATAATATGGTACTAATATATAAATATATACATACTTCTTATACATTATTGTATATTGTATTTGGGAAGTATCGGCTTATATTCACCTCTCTAGTTTTTTTTTTACTTTCTAAATCTATGACGATACGCCGTAATATTATTTTTCAGTGACGAAACCAAAACGTTCAATGATTATTTATAATTTCCAATTCTCAGATGGTACTTGGTAGACAATAGGTGTTCATCAAAAAATATTTTAGAAACAATGGTAATTATAACGCTTTGGAACGCGGGTGCATTAATTTTATGTAATTTTATCTAAATTTAATTTTCCAAAAATAGAAAGGGCCATTAATGGCACCTTTCTTTTCACATTTATCATTGGGTTTTCATGATTTTTTTTTTTTTTGAAAAAAAAAGGAATCTACAATAAAAATCTACAAAACACTATCTTCATTGTTCCTTCGTGGGTCTGATAGTCATAAAATAGGGACAGCAGGAAAACAGTTTTTTTTTGTACTTAATGATAGGGGTTTTACCATCGTCACCTATCTGCCTAAAATAGGTGTATATACCCACGAAAATTATTAAATTTTTTAGCATTTTATCACTGATTGTACACAATTTATAATATTCATCAAAACAGTTGGCATATTATTGTAGTGACTATAATTATAATGGTACACAGTGATACATTCGGCGCGAACCCCAAACTTTTTATGAGGAATCGGTTATAGTAAAATGCGACGAAGTAAATAATTATCATAATGTACTATACGGTTGGCTTGTTGTCGATGAGTTATGGTTGTTTTTTTTTTTTTCATTTATCACGTCCACTCACTTTCGGTGTACCTACAGTAGTTGCTGAGTGTTCCTCGTCGTTGAGTAGATTACGGCCTAATGTAATGGACGTGTTAAATTTCTATTCACTGTATACGAAAAAAAACGATTACATGCGAAGGCGAAGGGTGGACAATTATTATTATCTATTTCTTAGGATAGTTTTTGATCAAAAAGTGTACACAATTTATACTTGTTTTTCATACATATTTATTAAAATGCTTCAACGGCAGAGGTTTTTAGCCAATATTAAGCTAAATACTTAGGGAAAGAAGGTATGTTATTTACGGCGTAGGTTTGTATTGTGGAAAATAACTGATCAGGACAGTGTTCTCTTCACGGGCTTGGTGAAAGCAATATATTTTATGGTAAAATATACTCATTAGTCATTATAACAGTAGGTGGTGATTATTTTATAGTTGAAATGGCACTGGCATCAACCAAATAACTTGGGAGGGGGGGGGTATGGGTTGGGTACAATGCAATAATGAAATAAATAATTAACATAACGCACTATGCCACTATACCGCGGTGATAGTTTGTTATCAATAAGTTATGTTTTTTTTTTTTGTAATTTAACCGAAGCAGTCCCTTTTTCCGCATAGTTGTTGAGTGTTCGTCGTCATTGAATAGATGTTGGTTGTGTAATGGGCGTGTTCAATAACTAGCAAATATTGTCAGGATAATTTTAGACGATAAATAAGCACAATATATATAGCTGTATTTTTTACAATCACGTCATATCTTGTATCCATCATAACAGTTGGCATATACTTATTGTAGTGACTATTTTATGGTTGTATTAGCGTGGACCCTAACCAAACATTTTTATTCGATAGGATTGGCTATATAATTATCATAACGTATTATACGGTTGGTTTGTTATCAATGAGTCATTAAATTATTATTTTTAATAAACTGGGAGGAGGTCAACTATTATTCCTCAACAGTATGTTGTTTGAGTGTTTCTTATCATTGTAATTGGCGTGTTAAATTTGCAGTATTAAATAATAAATTATTGTATTTAAAAAAACACCGATCTTATACAAAGGTGACCTTTTGGATCACTTTTGCGACGATTATTTTGTAGGATAGTATCGTCTATTGTTTTTATGTTATACCTACACATGTCATATATTTTTTTTGTTAGAAGTAGACGACGAGTCCGTAGTCTCAAACTTGTTTTTCACTTTCTATTTCTAATGTAATGGACAATCAATATTGTATACTTATTGACTCAACTTTGTTGGGTGGGTTTGAAGGAACAGAACCCTTCCTCAGAGTAATTTTGAGTAAATAATTCGTATTAAACCATATATATTAAGTGTTTTTCTCGAAAATAAACAATTGTATTTATATTTAAATATTTAATACAAACTTAATTTTTAGTACCTATGACATTTTAAAAACATCTATTGTGTTCACTATAAAATATACGAATAATATTTAATAGTGATATACAGTCGAACTTAGTTGATTCAAAGTTGAAGGGACTGACGAAGATGTTCGATTAATCCAAAAACATTCTAGGGACCGGGGAAAAAGTTCAAGGTATTGATGATTTCGAGTTAAAGAAATTCGAGTTAACCACTTTCGACTGTAATTGAGTGTTGGTGACTCCATTCCCATGTCTATTTTTTTTTTTCAAAAAACCACTATAGGACCCATCCAAAACTTAAAGCGGGGAAAAATATCAGAGGGGACTAATTAAGTGTTCCACATTATATAATTTTATCATTTATGTATGATGTCCAACGTATATGACGTAATGACGTATAGACTGTGATTGTGTGAGCATCTTCACCTCACTTCAAACCCTGAATAGTACGAAGGGGACGTTTTTTAACTACCATCAGAGGTAAAGGGTCCCCCTACGTCCCCCCACACGAACCACTGGTATACACTCGCACTACCTGCCATCAAATGATTTAATTGAGGCATAGTGCTCTAATCCGCCTCCGCTCCCGGGCCTCTGGTCCCCCGAATGAACTTGATCCGAAGGGAATTCGTCAAAACCGTGAACATGTCATTGTGTCGTAATTAGACGTGTCAAAGTCTTGAAAAGCGATAAAAAAAGGGGGCGGAAAAATAACAGTTTTATAGGTATTGTATATTATTATTATTATTGTCCAAAGTCGTTCGTCTTCGGGATCGTACATATATACCCACTGTCGTCGTCGTCGTCGTCGTCGTAAATGTTTTGTGTCCCGAAAACCGTCGGACCTCGCGGTGCTCGGGGAACGCGTATATACATATATCGCATGCGATATAATATATTATATAGTCGGTGCCGCACGACAATAAACAATAAACGGGAGAAGCGAATCGCCTGCACGATAATGCGCATATACGTATAATGTAGCTCTGCGGCGGACATCCCTCGAGTAATGAAAAATATTTTACAACTATAGAATTTTCGGGCCGCGTATATAACGCGCATATACACGCACGTATATGTATATACGACTCGGAGGCCGTCCCGGAAAACGATTTCGGGAGAAAGTCACGCGGATTTGTGAAATATTAAACGGACCCGCAGACCGTGCGTATATATTCGTACTCGAGCTCGTGTACATATATATATATATATAATACGCGTGTACCCGACGCGGGGTGACAGGCAATAATTTGCCGGACCCTTGACCGTGTTATACCCTCGTCCGCTGCCCGCCACTGCCCGCCCGCTGCTGCCCGCTCGTCGAGACGTATATGCGTGTGTGTGTGTGTGTGTGTGTGTCTGTGTTTGTGTGTGTGTGCGTGTGTGTGTGCGCGCGCTGTCCGCTACTGCCTTCGTCCTATGCGCGGCGTGTATCCCCGCGGGACGGCCAACGCCCCTCCGTCACGCCGGACAAGCCGTTTCTTACATAAAATATTACCCTGTTGTTTATCAAATGTAAATTACATCGCACGTTGACAAGTTAATTTTTTCTCTCTTTCGTCCGTTTTTTTATTTATTTTATTACAATAGTTTTTTCTCTCCCACTCACTCTCCTCGCACACACGCTCACACGGTCTCTCTGCTCTCTCCCCCTCGCTATATATATGTATATATATAAAGTATATATTATATTGTACGATGTTTTTTTTTTTTTTTTACCAATCGTCGATATAATATATATATATATATTATATCGGATTCGATCGTTTTTTAGCCCCGGCTTCTTTAGTTTCGTTCGGAATAGAAATGCCCGAACCGGTCGTGGTCAAAACTAACTGCTCAGCACTGGCTGTGAGTCCGCGGACCAAAAGAACCGGTTCCGGAACTCGAAGACTCTACAAGACTGTATTGTAGGCGTATGACGAGCCACCCCGAAACCTATATCGTTTTTATAGTTTTAAAAATGTTAATATTTATCGATTCTATTCGATTTGGTACCTACATTTTTTCCAGTTTTTTTTTTAAGTTTCTAGCGTTTTCTAGTAGTTTCTAGTATGTTTTTCGATTTTTCGTTTTAAATTATGAATGCGTATGAAATACTAATATTAAAATATAAAAATAAAATAATCCTAACTATATAGGTATACTGGTAACTAATGAATGGCAAGGAACACAGCGGGAATATAATATGGTGTTGTAAACGTATTTAGAAACTTAAAACCATATCATAATTTTAACCAAAATGTATACCAATCTTCGCACTGAATTTTTGTGCACCTTACTCCTGAAAAACGCATTGAGTATAACATTTAGTCAAATTTACAACATTTCATTACTGTCCATCACATGAACATTGTCATAATTTTTTTTTTTTGATTTTAAACTCTGCATAGGATAATTTACTTCACTTGATTTGCATTTATATATTATGTATAGTGTTTCTATGGAAGTTCGGAACATATAGGTACTGAATGAAGTGTTGCGATTGCGCTAGAATTCTAGTGATAACAGATTGTAATAATATTATACCAGCCACCGGCGTTTATGATAAGTAAATATAGGATTCGTTGTCTGCGCAAAAACAAGAACAATTTGAAATGTTATGTGTGTATATTATGTTGATTGGGGTGAAAGAGGATGCTGCTAGTACAATATCCGTGGTATTTGGAATTCACTGAGCCACGTGTAACGGATGTATTTTCAGATTGTGAGCGAGGCGGGAAATCTATTGAGTTTGCAATGTGTTTTATTATGTACATTATCGCTTCTGCGAACCCTTTTTTTTTATTCAGAATTACTGACATTCTTCTAGGATAAGTAAGCAAATTTGCTAATAGGAATAAAAAAAACATCGTAACCACTCAATTTGCAGATTATTTCGTGAAAACTGTGACTTTTTCGCTTTTTAAACTTTAAACACTTGCAAAAATATTACATGAAAATGATTTAAAACAATTCTAAAGCAACAACAATGCCAAGATAAAATAATGTTTACCTATTGTTGTAATTTAGTATTATAAGTATAGTGCTTACATTAAAAATATAATATACAATATTTAATATAATTAAATTGCAATTATATATTTATACTAGAATTATTTTTATAAGAAAACAACATTTCCGGTCAGAATCGTTTTTATAATTTATCATTGAGTTCAAATATAACACATCCATTACAATGCTAAACTCGACTACTGTTGTGTAGCAGAACATCAAAACGGTACTCACTAGTTTACCTATTTTTTTTCCATAATTATGTTTAAAAAAACTGGAAATTTTTTATTTTTACCTCCTTAAGTACCAACTAGATCAAATTTTCTACAAGAGACCACCTTCAGAGTTGAATATAAAAGTATTTAATCTAATATAACTGGGCGTAAATCTGATAACAAGAACAACCTTGATGGTAAAAAATGTATCTAAGTCAAGTAGTTTATTTTTTAGATTTTGTTAAAACATCAACATATTTGGAGTAAATTAATTTAATATGTAGTAACTTTTATCAAAATGTTATTTTTGGAAAATTCCTGACATGATTATACATATATTTTTTTAAAAATTACTGTCAGATCTTTCTATATTACAACCTGTGTTGCCCCAACGATGTATTATATATATTAGAGTCCTATGTAAATTTCGACCAAATGATATGTATTCATTCTCACAAACTTGATGCAATTTTGGTTTATTCGCACGAATTAAAGTCGCTTTTATAAATCGTGTTGGTATACATACACAAAAGAAAAATAAATACAATCGATATGATTACGAGTACTTATACTTTTAATGCTTAATACGTGCTTGCATCATCGACAAAGGAAATTGTCAGTTGATTTTTGGTAGTTACTCGTTTAGATATACCTAACATAAATGTATTAAGGACGTACATATATACACTTTATATAAAGCGTGTTTTTTACGAGGGGTCATTTCGATTTTAAGCTATTGCAGGTTTTACAACGACGACGTGTCTTATTCTTCTGAAAAAAAAAAAATACTTTTTGGGGCAGTAAAAGTGCTTAAAAAGTTTCGTATGGCTGTAGTCTTCTTATATATATATATATACGCGCGTGTGTATTGATTGGAAAGTGGACGCAGATGTATGTACTTTAAAAAGGTCATTTTTACGAATTCTGGCCGTAGGTAGTTTTGAGAAAACTTTGAACACAACTATATAATATTATACGAAAGGCGGTGACATTTTCGTTACAGATATATACCTATACCGGAAGATTGTTGACATTACAAATTCACGTCAACACATTTTACACGACGCTTCATACATATTACACCCATCTCAAACAACGTATATTATATACATCGCTAAACGGACATTGCCCCGCTGACGGTTTTTGGTGTAGTAGGACATCTTCCCCCGATACATTTTTTGATGCAGATATTTTCCCCTTTACCTATTTTAAAAGTTTATTTAAAATTATATTGTTTAATGGATTAGAAACAATTATTTTTTTGTCTCATGTCTAATTTTGTATGAATACAGAAATCCAAATATTTGCATTAGTTATTTCTAGGTAATTATATTTTATTTAGAAAATCATTTAACTATTATATTCATTTTAATTTAAATATTTACTAAACATTTTTTAGTGTTTGAAATAGATATGTAGGTACCTATATACTTGTTTTAAACATTACTCGTTATTTTTTTTCATTTAATATCTATTTTTATTGTTTTAAGTAGACAATGGTCAAAAAAGGTATACATCATCTATAATTTATTATATTTATGGAAATATTTGGAAATTTATTTAAATTAAGAGTAGGCAAAAAAAATTATTTCATATTAAATGATAAATAATGTAACGTTATTAAATATCGAAGTATATAATTAATGGAAATTGAGGGGAAGATGTCCTACTACAGCGATTAGTATATATTAACCATAATTATAATTATATTAATATTAAATATTTAGTTTAGCGCACAGTCGGAAAATTTTCTTAAGATTCTGCACTGTACAATATTATATTATAATTTGTTAAACCTTATGTGAGTGTTCGATTGCTGTGAATGCGCGTTTATTAATATTTAGAAAGTTATTACAAATGTGAGGCTATTCTGTCGCTCTTTTCCTCAATTTTGCCAATGGGTTGTCTTGCCAGTGATCCCTAATACCGATTTTCAACTTTGGGGTCCTCGACCTCCTTTGTATAGTTTCCAGCTGATAATTTAGGCCATTGCCTCATTATATTACCTACAAAATAAAAATATTTTTAGATGTAAATGTCATATTTTTAATTTTGGTGTCATCACTTTAAAAATAAACTACTACTCTAGTGAGCTGTGAATAACAAATCGCTCAGTTTTATTATAACTGCGATCAAATCCCATCACGTGGACAATCAAACTTCATCGTACTCAGTCATACACTCGTATCATGGTTGACCGAAAACAGTTGTTTGCAATCTTAATGAAATGTATTTCCAATAAGCCGAAATCCTCCCAACTAGTTACTAAAATATGATCCATCAATTGCGGGAAAAATTATCGATTTTTTTTCGTTTCTACCACGACGTGCCGAAATTTTTATTTATTTTTGGTTCAATTTAAGTTATATATAATTTAGATTTTTGTTTAAATCAGCACCTACGCTCTAATAAATAGTATTAACAATAAATTATGACTAGGTACAAAAAAAACAAATGGAAAACGAATAAAACCTTGAATACGTCAGTAAATATATAAATTTTTTTTCTATTAAAATTGAAATGTATCAGTTTATTACGTGCTATTCAGCTATTGTAACTTTGCTTACTTTCCAGTTAATTGAATATTATGCCTCCCCTGTACTTTTCCAATTGGTTAATCTTTTGTCGTGTTTTACACAAGAAAGACACTTATAAAGCTTATAAAGAAGAAAACAGGTGGATTACAATGTTCAACGCAATGGACGATATTAAAATAATGTAAACTTTAGCCTGTATTGCATTACGCGATCTTTTTTTTTATTTTTTTGCTTCTAGTGTAACTTGTATGGCTCAACAATTATCCAATTACATAGGCAAATAAGACAAGTATAATACATTACAAAATAATAATGGTGAACATATTTTAAGTAATATAAAATAGTGTTTGAGTTGAATATGGATCGAAGACCCACGGAATGAACCACTTACAGATAACATAATATAAGGTGATTAAAAATATTGTATTCATTTAGTTAATAAGGTACCTACTACCTATGAATAATGTTTGGACTATGCAATAAGCTGTTTATTTAGAACAACTGTAAGGAGATTAATGAGGATAGTTCTGAGATAAATTTAGTAAATGACTTATCGTTAGTGTGACTATTAGGTAAAAGGATATTATTGAAATCGGCGACGGAGGCGTAGAAAGCTTTGGGGATGTGAGAGGGAGTTTTGAGATGAGGGGACGTGAATACTGTATCCGAATCTTGTGGTTTTGTATGAGTTGATTTACGACGTTTAAGAAGTGCTTTGAATATTGGACATCCTTTGTATCTGTATGATTGCCCATTCAAAGGCCACATTTGGCTGAACTACTTTTGTCTTTAGTGCAAATGTCTGATTAGTAGTCACCCCCACATTTAACACAGATTGATGGATGATGACAATAGTTTGCGGTGTGTCCATAGCTCAGGCAGTTACGACACAGAGGTGGACCACTCATCTTGATCCTATAGGATAAATCGACTTTGATTTTGGTTTGCGAAACTGATAAAAGACTTCGAATTTATTCATTGTTGGTATTTGAATGAACTTCATGAAAAATAGCGGGCACTGGTGGCCGTTTTTGATGACATTTGTGACATCTCTGGTGGAGTAACCCAACTCCGAATGTGGGTCAGATACATCAGTAATAAGAGGTGTTGTGGGGTGCAGATTTCTGATTATGACCTTGAAAGGTCGATATATTGGAATTATATTTTATACTTTGAAAGTGAAAACTTATACACTGGTCGCCATTAGGTGTTGTGCCCAGTACGAACAACCAGAAAAGAAGACATATAGACTTCATGTGAGCCCGCTAGGTCTGGCGATTTGTACTAACGTGTATTATTTGAAAGCTAAATAGTTCATTATGTCTTAGACATCGATTAGCAAAGCTCTGGAGTTTTCCTGATTTTTGTGAGTGGTAGGTTCGTTGATTATATTAGAAGTATTACTAGAAGTTAGGGAATTTTATTTCACTGTCCTCATCGAATTTATTTTGCAAAACAAATTACTTGTTTTTTTGTTGTCCCGTTTGGGTAGGTGAATCGGAAGATGATGGCAATGACCATTTGGGCTTAGAAATTTTCAGAGAGGTAATGTTATCAATTTTTATCAGAAAACGCGTCCAATAGTATGAAAGCAGTGAACTGTTTACATAATTAAAACTATAGCGGTAACGGAGCGGACAATCGCAAAAACGTGCAACTGTGTTGCAGATCAACACGCCGAACTATTACGCAATCTTAATATAATAATAAATTATCTAGCTCATCAGGAATGCAATTTATAAAATATAATTACATCATCTATTCGAGCAAGATGTTTTTTCGTTCCAATTTACCTGTATAGTGAATTCCCAGCGTACCAGATAAAATTATATTATACAGAATTACCTAAATAATTAGTGTATTGCAGTAAATATAATTTTTATGATACCTAAAAAAATATATAATATTAATAATAATGATTTTAAAAATAATTAGCTTTATGAATATTTTAATATTGAATAAATGTTAATATTCCACTCATAAAGAAGCGTTTTAGACAAAAGTACAAAATCTCTTAGAGAGTTTGCGAGTGAAGCGAGTACTGGACAAAGCTTTCTTCTAGTACCGAATACATTGTGTTATAATTGTAGGTACCTACGTAATATTATTACGGTGCTTAGTTCATCTAGGAAACTAATTGTATCGTCCAGCGACACATCCATGATCGATAAAGGGTGATTTAATTTATATTCTACATTCGTACACGTATATTTCTATATAAATAATACTTATCAACTTATATATGGTCATTATTACGAAAGGTGTATCATTTCGACCGAGTATCGCTAAATATAAACACTCATAAGCAATCATCCCGTTCAAGTGTTATTATTGAAGTTCTAATTGTTTAAAACATAGTTCAAAATTAATAGGAAAACGAGACCAATAATAATGATATTGAATATTGATGCGACTATTTCAGTATCCGAGAGGAACAATATAGCTATCGCCTCAAAATGAATCACTCCGAAAGTGCCGAAGGAGAGAATAGCAGTAAGTTTTAAGATAAATAATATTATACTGTATACTTTAAATGTTTTCAAATAGTTACAGATTATACTATATTTATACACTGTGAAATGGTTGTTTGATTTATATTTATTCATAGCTGTTAAGTAGACATTTACCATATATAATATAATATGAAATAGGAATTTTTATTGTAGAAATATTTCTCCGCATAATATAATGCTGCACCTAATCATTTTAAATCGCAGACGATTATAATAATATACTATAATCCATAGTCAACTGTTGTTGGCAATGTTTAGAATGTTGGCGAAAAACAATCATACATTTTTACGGTAGACTGTACAACAATATAAACCGTGTACCGTATACCAGTTGTACGGTATATATGTCGAACGAGCCGATTAGTTTTTTTCGAACCAAAATCATAATAACCCGCGAATACGTACATGCAGCTTTATTCCCGTCGAAACGCTAAACTCTTTATGCGCATATTATTAAAATCGGAGCAGCAATAATATGGTCGGTTGAACAATACTTTAATCATTCCATTGTACAGTAGCGGTGCTTCCCAGCTGCTGCTGCGAATCTTTTAACGAGCGGAACACGACGACCATAATATATATATATATGCGAGTATGCCCCTGCAAAAAGGATACGCCGTAAGTAATGTAATTACTGGTCGAATTAGCGGCAAACATGTCACCTCAGTCCGCTGCAGCGGCGACCGGGCGTTTCGGTTGTTGGTGCTCTGCGGCGTGTCCCTTCGGGGCCGGGTCGGATCATAAAATATTTTTAATTTTCACCTCTTTTCTTTATACTTTTTTCTAACAAGACCGATATTAATTTGACGCACGTGTATAGTGTATACGGTTTGGACGTCAAAGCAGCGATCCGTAATTATTTGTATATTATTATTGGTTTAAAATTAAGCTTTACTCATTCGTGTCGTACCTATACTTGGGTATTACTACTTATCTATTTTCGATAAATAAAATATTCAAGTTTTTTCATTGTTTATTCTGTAACCGTTTTTTCTTATAAAATGTCATTAAATTAAACCTAGTGTTTTGATTGCATATTTTGGTATTCGTAAAATAAAATATGCATTTATAAAAATAATATGGACTCATAAAATACAATCACGACAGATGATTGACGATATGTATCAAACAATAAATTTTCAAGAAAAAAACACGGTATTAATTGACATAGTATAAGGAAATTTTACAAATAAAATCAATAAAATGACATAAAAAATTTCAAAATATTAAGATATTCAGTTATCTTCTGAATCTCTGAAATCTCCAAAAATATGCAAAAATATGCAAATTAAAAAAAGAATATTTTTGTTTTCCAGTAGGTAAAACTGATTTCTATCTCACTAAGCTAAATTTGGACTTAACCCAAAAAAATATGCAAAATTCTACAATAGACTAACCATAAATTGATAATAATATTCAACTATGGACGATGCTGAAAGACAAGCAAAATATAAAATATTCTAACAAAAATTTATTTTTCTATATTTTATTTTTCGAAATGGAATAATAACTATATACCAATGTTGTATTAGTAACCAGTGACAGTTGCAACAGTAAAATGCATTAGCGATTCATAAATTAAAATTCGATCCAAAATCGATTTGATAAAAATATGTGTACTTATTGCAAATATTATGGTATTTTTTTAGGGCTTTCCTAACTCATTATATAAAAAAGTGAGGACACTCTCCAAAGTAAAATATATGTACATCCAGGTCGATATATATCGCTAATAGGGTTAGCATGATTTTATTGGATCACTCGTACTACCCAACAAAAATTATCACGAACATTATGACATGAAAAAATTCATCTTGGTAAAAAAATGCCAAATTCCTAGCTTCACGAAAAATCTGAAATAAATACATTTTCACTTTTGTAAAAACCTGAAAATGTCTTGTTATTTTTTTATACCATTTCATTAAATAGTTTCACATTTAACCATCGAAATTATGTTATATTATGAGGTTAAATAAGCGTATAGACATTTTTTACGGAGGTGAACTATATCTCCTGTGAATAATAATGTAATGGGTAAAATTTTACACAATTACAGCATTAATCACACATTATATAGTCGCTATGAGCTACAAGTATTTTACTTGCAGTATGAATAGAACCATGGGCGTAGCTTAAGTTTTCGAGTTTAAAGGGTTATTTTCGTTGGAAAGTGTGACGTAGGGGATGTACCACCCTCTTCCACCCCCTCCCCCCCCCGTCGACACCGCTGCATCAACCCTTTGAAATATCGCGCTCCTACAATATATTTTAATTATAAATTACACTTACGTCATATTATAATAGTTTATAGATTTAATTGCTTATAAATTCTAACGTCATGTTAAATTATTGTACAATAGTGAATAGGAAGTGATTTAATTAATTAATTCGAAACATATTATGATAAGTATATTATATTAAGTACAGATCTGGCACGGCAACCTCTACTGTGATTCGCAGTAAAATTATTTGAAACATGTTACGTGTTCAATACATTATCGTAAAATTAATTTTCTATAGAACTGTACCGAACCTAAAATACGTCTCCAAGCGCATGCATTTATAATCATTACGATTTAAGCGACGAATTATTAATCCATACTGAAACGATTATTATTGACTTAATAATAATATATAGGGTGATTCACATCCCCCTTGTATCCTTTAGTAATGTATTTATTGAAATTCCGAATTTTTAAATGTTTAATTATACTTCAAAACTATATTTTCTAAAACTCAGATCTTCTGTATCATCTAAATAGTATCATGTGGCGATACAAACAACAATTTTTCCATACAAGAACCTATTTTTATTTTACTGTAAATTTACGAGCACATTGTCACTTTTCCCAATTTAAATTCAAACGAGTAGATTCTGTTTTTTGAGTTATTCATCTTTACGTACTATAGTCTACACATCTATATTGTATATTATATAATATTATACTACTATGGATAATATGGAATAATAGATTTAAATAATTTAATATGTTATTTTATCTTTATTTAATGAAATATAGTATGTATTTCAGTATTAATTTAGAAATTGTTTCAAATTAGAAAACTTTAATATATTATCAACATATTGATCATTATAATTTTGCATATAATCATAGCTCCCATATCTTCGAAAGTTCTAAAGAAAGTTGAGGGTATACTCTATGCACCTATTATCTTTAATTTAAGTATGCAGTTTAATACCTTAGAATCAATTTTTTCGATTTTTTTTTTAGTTATAAACATCAAAATTTAAAAAGAAAACAATATGTGTTTCAGATGTCGTCGTAATAAAAAGTTTACATAAAAAGAGTTTTAGAAAAAAAAGTTGTATCACATCAAGACACTTCTGGTATAAATAAATTAAGTATTTAAAAATATGGTTATTGAGTAAACCTAAAATTTCAAAAACTAAAATTTGAATAAATTAATATGCATTGTTTACGGATTAAATAAAGGTTAGAATTTTTCTTGGAAAATCGTGAAAAATGGACATCGTTTAGTAGGTACAAGCAGTGATTGCTGAGATGTTATTACGTGGGTCTTGCAAGGGATACTGTTTTCTACAGCTGAGATGAGGTTAAATTCAACACCCCAAATAAATTAGGAAATACAAATCACTCGACAATGTTTTTTTAAATATCCCAACACAGGCGCGTATTACCGAGTATAAATCCACAATGTAAAAACAAGTTGACAAATAACATTAATATGTGGTATTTTTTCATTTCCGACTTAAGAGTTAATGTTCACGTATTTTAAGTGGCCATACATTTTTTCTAATAGTAAAATATTAAGTTTATGTTTCAAAAAATAAGTTAAAAACGAATTATATTTTTAATGGTAATAATTGGTATTAGAAATCGCCGCTTTGATGTTTTTCTTCGAGGTATATGGAGCACTAAGTTAATCACTAAAGTGTTATTATACTCGCTTATGTTATTATAATGGTCATAATAACATGTAAGCCAGTGTTATTTCCTTAAATTCATAAAATTGTTTTTTTTTAATCTATGTCAATAGTCAAAAAACAATTTGTGATATTGTATTTACCTATGCAATTCTAACCTGCTGCTAGACATCTAAACATTGGCAGAGGTGTGGTGTACGGTTGATGGTGCTGTTTTGCTATGAACATAGTTTTGTTGTACTTGTAGTCTCGCACGTCATTTTAGGATATAATATATTATTGTGATCAATTCATAATTTAAAATACCCCATACACATGCATATTAGATAAGGTATGTGATTTTAGTGAGTTCGCGGACCCTTATCTGAGTGTATGCCATGGATCATAATTTATTCATCAAATAAACATTAGTTTAATTTGGTACATTGTATATTTTGTTAAGTGTTATCAGTTATTATTATGTTTATCCATCGCATATAATTATGTGATACAATGTGATGCGTGCTATATAGGTAGTATGATAATTACATAATATTTTGGATTTACAGATTTGCTGTAGTGATATACAATGTTCCCATATAATTACTACATATTATAGCCGTTGAAGCCTCTATTCTTAAAAAAAAATAAAATATTGCTACATTTTCGGACCACCAAAACAATTAATCTTACAATTCTATTAGTTTCCTTTTTTTCGACAGTTTACATTTACTGTTATCATAGTATAAAGTAGATTTTCTGCTGTTTGTTCGGTATATAAGGTTTTAATAAATTATAGTTTGTATACTCATCGCTCACATTGGATCGTCAACCGTATATGTGTTTGAGTTACCTACCTTATTCAATAATGTGGTCTGAAATACACCGTCAAAGGTCTTTCTGGGCCCAGTGGTCAATATAGAGACGCCTGCAATTATGTCATTATGCCGAAATACATTATACGCACATATTATAGTCGACATATTTGTAATATATACAGTGATTGTGGGCACTGTGTACACAGAAGTCCTATATAATTGTAGACGCACTACAGTGGCACCTTTATATAATTAAATGCATTTGGTGTTTCGGTGTCATAATATTATTATGCCGCACACTATGGCAAACTGCGTACGAAAATCCGACTGTTTCTACTCGTACACACGGGAGACTTATTCTTTTCAGACTCCCGGAAACCATACACAGTGTACACCTATCTGGGGGGGGGGGGATTAGCCTCCCGAGCATTTTTTAATCCCCTCAATACGTTTTACTTTTTAGCCTCTCCTGGTTAAAATCCTAATCGTAGAAAAAAAACTATCATGGGTTCAATGTGTAAAATATATAATAATTAGGTATATGAATGACCTATATATTAAAATATATTCATATCGTGGATGTTCTTTGCACGAGATTATGTAAAAGGAGTATTGAAACAAATATCGGGTTGACTTTGACTTGAAACCCATTCAGTAATCTAGCTAAAATAAATATAGAAAGATAATAATTATGCAACAAAATTATCGACAGTGATATTTTATAAATATTTGCATAATATTCAACATCCTTATTTTAATTTTTAATTTTATTAGAAGAGAGCCACGGCTCTTCGATTTTACTCTATAGTTAATTTTCTACTTTTTTTTATAGCTCCTATGACGCTCATGATGGGGGTGGGGGGGTTTGAACTGAACTAGTTATTTTGAACTTTGATTTTATTGGACTCTCTATAGTTACCCTGTAACGATTACGCCCTAGTTACGACCAATTAGTATACATATCTCAGCTGCAGTGCGGATACCGAATTTATAAATATAAAATTATTAAATGTTTATGTAATGACTTATTTGCTCCACAGTCAGTCTTGAAAATGCAAAAATAATAAAACACGATAGGAATATAAGCTTGCAAGAATCGGTTAAAAAAATGCCATTAAGTTCGCTGAAAAATCTGACAAAATCTCTGCGCTTCGTTGATTTATTCATAATATTATGTACCCAATATGATCGTTTTCTGATTTTCGGCGTTTACATCTTACGGCGGGCCGACAGCACAATAATACACGAAAATAGCGATCGGCACGAGCCACCGGGTTTGCCGCACATTTTACCGCTGGTTGTATATATATATATATAGTTACCTACTTACCTACGACTACTGCAGAGCTGTATGTACTTACTATAATATTGTACCTAACACACACACTGGCCCGTTTCTCGGAATAGATGAATAACACTCGTGTAGTGTTTAACGTACAGGATTCGTATACACATATTATATGGTACATAATATGTATAACAATATACACTATTTATTCGGCGTCGACGGTATATACATAATATTGTGTATATAGGTGAGCTGCGAGTGCTCGTATACACGCTCACACATGCACACACGCATATAGACGGATCCGGAATTACACACCGTGTGTATGCCATTAAATGTATCAACTCTTGTTCAACTCATTAATGCAATCCTATTCAGCGGCGTGGAAAATTAATGTACATCTGACTGGAAAAGCCCTTTGAACTTTTGCAAACTAAACGCATGGGTTTTCACGTCGAATAAACATATTCGTTTTAAGCTGTAAAGGGTTGTCTAAAATTGCCTCGCCCCTCCGGCCCCTCCCCGCGGCGGCCCGCCAGCGCGCGACGCACCGGATTACAAACGCCTCTGATTTTGTCACTTGCATTAAATATTAGCTTTTCCTCGGGGCCTTCAAAGTGTTATACGCGCTTAGAGGTAACGGATACAAAAGCTGCAGATGTATACAATATATATATATATATATATATATATATAAATTATATATTATGTATATATATTTTCATATACACATAGATTATATAAATATATATATATATATATATATTATATATATATACGCACACGGGTGGGCGGGAAATGGGAGATAAGTACTCGTCTTCTGCAAGATGTGCGAGAACAAAATGAAATATGCATGTAATGTAAATGACACGTACGTTACATATTAAATTATTATTATTAAAATATTATCATAATTTCAATGGCTCGAGTTTCCCTGCACTCGTGTAATGCGCTTGTAATGCACAGTTATGTATTGTTATTATTGTTATGTGATTATTGTCGTGGTTCATCGTGTTGTGTACACTCTCTTTTTTTGACTGTCAGTATATTCTTGATATAGGTATCAATTCGTCTGATGGAGAAACGTCTCTGTGATGACATTATTGTTGAACATATTATCACTTGTTGTGTTGAGGGCAATAAAGCACGTCCCGCTCTGCATTAGTATTATTGTACTAATGAGTTGTGTTAAATATTATTCTAAAATGTAACCCGTTGTCCAGCGGTGCAAGTGAGAAAGTAAACCACATCTGTTCGGAAGGAACGGTTACAATTTATTAATACACTGATTTTAATTTATGCTAAGATTTATCATAAACAAAATGAAAAACTCGCAACTCATAATTATTTATAAATTACTGAATTGAAAATATTTAATGTTTCATTTGCAACAATAACAGTATGGTCTTGTTTGATGAATGGATATAGTTAATTTTGAATTGTATATTTCTATACTCTATATTCTATAAGAAAAATCACATTTACTATGAAACCTGATAAAATAATTCATACGTATTTACACCTAAAATTAAGACATTATGTAAATATGTAACGCATGATGTATTATGTAAATACTCTCAAGTTCAAATTTGAAAACTCTTCTTAAAGCAGTTCAGAAATGTTTAAGAAAAAAGTTCTTCATGAATCGCTATAGAATGCATGAGTTGTGTGTAAGTTTATGTTCATTGTACTTTAAGAAATTACATTGTATCGAAATACCTTAGCGATATGAGTGAAACCAAATTATGTTTTCAACGCAGTTAAATGGATTTTTATTTGTACCTACAATTCAATTATAAACAAAACTTGAAAAATGTAGATATTGTGTATTAATCTGCATTGGATTCTTTTCTCTTCTCAAGAATTATTTAAATGATCTCTAAAAATTATCATTTTTTTGTATTATAAATATTCCAAAGATAAAAAACATTTAATAACAATATTGTAACGGGACTGGTGAAATTTTTTTATTTAGATAATTCAGTGAGGGTTTTCAGAGACCTTTGACGGATAAGCTTCGCCCGGGGAATAGGCATTAGGTAGTGTATAGTTTTGGGTATTATAGTCCTGATATGTTTTACTGAACGGTCAACCATCTTTTAGAAAACCATTTTTACGAACATTATTCTTGCATTTGCAAAAGACCGAAGACGTATATTTCATATTACACACATGACACATATATTAAAATATTGTGTATAGGCCATACCGGCTAACTTATTGATGTTGCACGTTAACTAAATTTAAGTGGTACGTTAAAATATTTCTATTTAATAAAAATAATTATTTATTATTTGTAAATAATTAAGTTTAACAATTATTTTAAAATGAAAAAGTACGGTTGGTCCTTGTATGTATCTAGTTTGATATATATATATAATTTATTGTTTATATTATTGTATAGTATATGGGCAAACTGCAATTATATAATATAGTAATAGGTATAGTCGATATTAAAATAATTACTATTTTATTCTTAAGATTTTTAGGACTGAACTCATTTTCTCTTTTAGTCATGCATGCATTACAGATACAATTATAAATCAGTTTTGTGTAAAATCGTTGTATTAAATTTGATTTTTATAATTTATAATTTGAAATTTTTTTTCGCTATAAATTAATTTTTGTTTTTCAATCAATTAAAAAAAAAATTTTTTTACATTTTTCGTTAAATGTTTACATTGAAGGTAATTTTCTTGACAGATTATCGTGCACGAGATTTGAGAGTGGTTTGCTCCAATTGCCTCGAGAAAATTAGACATGGCTTTGAGTGCATTGGTCAGTGCATCTTGTCTACCACCCAAATTTTTAAAATGAATTGTTATAATAATAAATTAATTGGTCTATATTGTATATTTTACGATTTGTAGTACAATGCATAGGCTGAGGTGAATGTAATGGCGTAATTCTAACACAATATCCTCCACAGAAATTTTAGATTTCAAAAAAAAAAATGTTTAAAAGTATTTCTAATTTATTACTATTAGGTTTGACATATATATATAGCATATGCATGTCATAAATGTTACACAATACTCATAGGTACATAGTTGTTATTTTTTGTGTCACAACTAACGAAAACGCGTTAGTAATAGTAATTAATATGAAACATGATATTCCTTTATGACTAATTTATAGTACCTAAAAATATCTATACATATTTTGAATGAATAATGAAAGATACGATTTTTTAACGAGTGACGCCTTGTTTTAAGTGGTTATAAACATCATAAACCGGATAATTACAATTTAAAATCGTATTAACATCAGTATCACTATATCGGTAGTTTTCCTTTATTCGTTTAGGGACACTAATACACTGTAACAAGAAAATCAAAAGGTTTACTTCTCAACATCTTATAAATAATAAAGTTACACAAAACTTTTAAAACACTTAACTTTTGGAAAAAAAGATAGCAAACAAAACGAAATGAAAAGAAACCACACGTCATCATTGTAAAACTTATCATTCCCTGCATTTGCAGTCGCTTTGTTTAGAACCTAAAAATTAATTTAAGAGTTTCTTAAAAAGTATACTTCAGTGTTAATCTTTTATTTGATTTGATCAAAGAAATATATGAAATCAACGCCTCGTGTAAGTGGACGTGTATTTAAGGGATATTAGTGTCTCTAACCCCTAGTGGTAATTTTAGCCCCCTGAAGTTTATTCTATCCATCGATTATAACATTTAACTCCCCCTCCCCTCAAAAAATTCACATTTTACTTAAAGTCTACCACGACATATTTTACCCCAACTACAACTATATAGATAGATAACCAGCTTTTGAAATTAATAAAATAATATATGTATAAATACTGCAAATGAATCAAACGCGCCCTTGAAATGCAATGTTTTTTATTTATTTTAATTTGTATGAATTTTTTATTATTTTGTCCAGTACACAGATACAAAGACAATACAGTCTAAAAAGCAGTGTTTTTGATTTAAAACTTGGGTTTTCCTGTCTTTGTTGGTAAAGTTTTTGTATACTCTTTAACTGTGGACTTGAAAGCATGCTTTATTATTATTACTGTTATTCATTATTTGTTGTCACGATAATGGATAAAACGATAAAATATATGCATCACATATTTTACATATGTATATAATATACATCATAGGTACATCTATAATGTGTAGAATATAATATTATTTTGATTCTGAAAAAGAATTACAGGAGAATGACCTAATGACGGCCGAGAATTGTTTTAGAAGCCATAATTATGCAACGCAGTCGTGTTGATTTCTGCGCAATAATAACATCTTAAATCTTACCCGACCACAACCCCTACAGATCGAAATCAACTGCATAATGTATAAGGAACTATCGGAAGTTTATAACGTTGTAGACAGGTAAAGTATTGATACACTATAATTAATGAGGAAATCGATTTTGAGTGAGTCATGTGGATGATATAATATTATTGTAAAATATTAAAGTGTTTTCGGGACCGTACCTGCAGCTCTATTATTTACACAGCACAAGACTGTATTTTATTGTTTAAAACTTATAAATAAAGGTACCTACCTTATTTATGTATAAATGTTAAGCAGTATGCAAACAATTTCGTTTTAAGGAATACAATCTTGATCAACTTTCCGCTAGAATATTAAACGAGTGTTTGGCGCGTACGTTCCGTGGAATGTATTATAATACCTTCTCGACGCGTGTATTGTTCGCTTTATTTTGTAATAAGTTCAATTAAATAATGTGATTAAAAATAAAATATAGCCATATAGGAATTCAACGAAGATCTTATAAATTAAAAACAAAACACAACGTCATATGAGTATAATATAATAATATATAATATTATAATTGATTAGATATTAATTAGTAATTTATTTTAATAATAAGTACAATATTATAATTTTAAACATCGTGTTGTCTGTAAAAAAAATTACATTTCACATAACATTTTATTTTTTTTGTTCATTTGTCTACAATCATACAATAGCGTAGCTTCTACGATTTAAAAGAACATCTACAAAAATATATATTTCTATATTTTTCACTCCCATTCACGCAGTAGCCACTTGTAGTGTTTTCAATAACATATGTCAAGGATCGACGTCCATATGATTTTTTTAAGGGGATGACAAACAGTTTTTCGTAATAAATATTAATTATATAATGTATTATACACAATTGTTAAATATCATGATTTTTTTAGTTACATTCGTGTTCGTATTAATAAACATAGGTAATTTATAATTCACTTGGCTCATTATTATTACTTAACACACGGCGAAAGGAATGGTATCAGCAATACATATTACCGTATTATACCATCTTAAAACCATATTTATTATGTAGGACTAAATTTAAACACACTTTAATACAAACAAAATTTGTTAATTCATAAATTAAATATTATTTATTCGGATATTATTTGAGTATGTCAAAAATCGGAATACACAATATTATACCATTGTTATATGATCATTGACCTGAAACACTAAACAGTGAAAACTACATATAAAAAAAAAACCTAAGGGGAGGCAACTGTTTCGCCATCTTACCCTTAACACCTTGTGGACGCCCTTGTTTGGAACCCTATTTTTAACGATTATGGTCTATAATAATTACCATGGCAGGTCATGGCACAATGCAAATTGACCGATATCCTAAATCGTTTGAGTACCATAAATAATTTCAATACCTGATACCAAATAGAACCTGGAAATATATATAACTTCGGCCAAACTTTTTTATAAAAAATAAACCCGAATAACAAAACTACAAATGTCTGTTATAAAAAATTGTATTATGAATTAGTTATTATTTAACAAAACGTTTAACACTATGTTCATGTCTTAATTAAGTGATAAGTATAACCTAACCTTCAGTAAATGCATTAATAATATTGTTCAAACGCGTATAACTCGATTTGCTGTAGGTGTCGAGCATATACCTTCTCGTTGAGTGGGTAGGTAACTGTAATGGATGTCATAAATATTTATATTGCTATTAGTAATTTATTTTTATAATAGTCGTGCAACTAGTTTGCACTAAGGTTTGACTAATTTTTGACGAAAAACAAATCGCAAATTTGTATTCTAATATTATACTATTGTTGCATATGATATTATTATTAGATGTTATTAACATATTATTTTGTATACTTACTCGTATAAGTCAATACCGATTTACTGCGTAGGACAGTGTGGTGAATAGGTTTGTTATAGTATAATGTATAAATAGCTTGAAATTAATCTAAATATTTTGAAAATCTAAATGTATAGAATAAATAACTATGTACGTAGGTAGTGATGAAATGTTTCAAATTCCAACGAATAATATTTATCAAATTACAATAAAATAGCAGAAATTGTTATTTTTAGTTAAAGTCAAAATTTTAACTTGAAATTTATCAAAAAAAAAAAAAATGCTTATATACAATATATTTTTAAGATTTTTTTGTTTCTGCAAGAACTTATGAGTAACCTTTATTTGAATGGCCTAACTTTCAGGCTATGAAAGTTGAACATTCTATAGATTTTTAACAACAAAATGATTTGCAAATTTTCGAGGTTTACCCATCATTGTATAACCAATACATTTATCGCTCAGTATCTAAAATTGTTAAATATATTTTTTAAATCATAGTTTAACAATCAAATTGGTAAGACAATTTTAGTATAAAATAATATCTAACACCCTCGAGTTGAACTTTATATCATTATGATTTATAATATTAGTATAGTCACTACCCGGAAATATTAAAAGATGTTTAAATACCAGTTTTCAACATCCGATTTAATTTATAATGAAACGCACTGTACCTAATAACTGAATTTATTATTTCGAGTGCAAAGTCCGAAGGTTGCAAGGATAATTATTATCATCATCGACCATCATATTATTAAGGAACGTGATGAAACACAACACACATTCATTAAACAATAATAATATATATTTCTGGCTTCGTGTCAATATAGATTTTTATAAGTCTCTACGTTTGCTATTTTTACAAAATATCATCAACACTCGGCATAATAATAAGGAACATTTCATCGCATTCGAAATCCTATCCCTGCAGTGTATTATATATTATTGCAATGTTTATGTACGGTAGTGGGCACATGCAGTCGCGAGTACAGACTTTAATTAAGCGCCCTTCTCGAGTGATTTACTGGGCTCCTATACGATTTAAAATAATTTATGAATTTCTGGAGGCCCAAGGACCAGTATTATATATATGTAAATATACACACACAGTGGTTATAACTTATAAGTTATTTTAATTGTAGGTAACATTGCGGGCAGGTCTCTGGCTCTCGGTTAAGAATGCTACACGGTTCGTTAAGTTTAAACAGAGGAAACAAGTTGGAACGGATCAAACGGTAAACCTTATTTTTTTTGTTTCTAGACCTAACCCCCGACTGATAATTTAATCTAATTTGAAATTTCAAAGGGTATGGCTTTTATTAGAGATTTCGTAACTCAAAAATATCCGGTATAGTGAAACTATGGTATATGCTATATAGGTACGCACAATATGCTGTACACTCTATATACGGCTGGTTGTTTGATCGCAAGGGATGGTTAAAATTCGGAGAAAAAGTGTCGATCAGCACATTTGTTTAAGATAAATATTTTCAATATCGTCTGCAGTCGTTCTAACTTTGTATTAATCAAACTTGATAAAATTAAATCACAGCAGATCGTATACATTTATACACATAGCTGTTGACAAATTTCGAGGGTCAAATCTGCGATGTACCTCTGCATAAAAGCCTGCTACCACGGTTACCAGGACCAGACCGCCGAGGTCAAGACCGACGAAAAAGAAGATCACCTGCAGTATACCATACGGACCACGGCACTGTGTATGTATTATTATATGTAATAATTTAATAATTAAACGTGCCATGTGTGTCCAATAAGTGTCGCCGTCGTGCAGTCAATGTTACGTATTTGTATGTGCGGAGAGAGAGAGAGAGCAGTAATTCCATTTGCAATTCCGGAAGCTGTGCGCGATATACACATTTAGTACATTATATAATAATATATATAATCGCATACGGTTTTATGTCGAAAAGTCAATAATACAAATAAATCACTGTATTATGGTAATGCGAAAAATGTAATAATAATAAAACGTCGAAAGCGCTCCGCTATTTGTACGCCGGAGCGAGGAGAGAGAGAGAGAAGAGGAGCGAATCGCGTATAATGTATGTATATAATTATACGGCGTCATGTCACCAGTTACCGGAATTGATAAAATCCTGCATCGTTATTGTCGTATAATAATATAATATACATAATAATAATAATAATAATAATAATAATAATACGTGACCTAGGGGGTAAAAAGCGTATATTATTATATTGTGTCCGTTTGCGCGCTCCTACATAATATACCATATACAAAGGGGTTTCGGGACCCTCCTTTCAATCATCCAATCTGCATTTTCTCCTCGACACAGTATTTTTATTATACGCGTATACACTGTGTATACACTCGGCGCGAGATATATATACGCGGCGGCGGCAACTCGATTATTTCACACTTCTTACACCGAGAGACCCCATAAATTTGAGCACCGGACGGTTGTAATGAAATATGGCAATCTGTTTTGATACACGAGGGACCGGGCGGAGGTCTCCACGCGCGCCCGAGCTCTCGTCCACTTATTCATCCATTTAAAGGCCTATAGTGAGTGTGTGAGTGTGTGTGTGTGTGTGTGTGTGTGTGTGTGTGTGTGTGTGTGTGTGTGTGTGTGTGTGTGTGTGTGTGTGTGTGCGCTCGTGTTCACCCCAGTGTATGATGCATATATTCATCTCTAGAGATTTCGTCAACAATGACACCCCGTTTGGGTACTTGACCAGAAATGAATATCCATTAAACAAGTAGTTCTTTGACATGTTATTACTGATACATATAAGTATGTATATATATATATATATACACACATATCATATACAGTTTTGACGGATGTAACGTTAAATGTGTAAATACATACATTATACACGATGTGTAATACACACTCAGTGCGCTCGGGGAACTATATTGAGCGCGGTGATTTGTCGACGAAATAAAATTAATGTCCGAATGATAACTACTATAATATATATATAATATATATATATCTGTTGCATCGTCTACGGCAATGAGGTCGTTGAGAACGACCTCCGGTGCTAACCAACAGTTTCGTGTTGTAAGCTTCAATATTAATTATTAACACCAGAATACAAAAACTTAAAAAAGATACCAATAACACATGTCATTTGTGTACGTTGGTTTATTACAGTGTTTTAATTTTTATAAATTGTTACACCTTAACAATGTTTAAAATTTGCTTAAACATTTGAATATCGAAAAATGTCAACCTCATCCAAACATCGAAAGTATTATATAGTACATACTACATTTAAGTCTGATAATATAGTTCAATTCACATTTCACTCTAACATTTACATTTTCCTAACTTCCTGCAATAATATTTTTACGATCAAATAATAGTAATTATATATTAATTTTGAGTATGTTTAGTGTACATATTTTTTAACTAATTTGAGCTCAATACTTACCACCGTTAAAAACAGATGGAAATGTTTTAAAATACTTATCGCATAATATATAGGTACAGCTGAGTCATCAAGGGCTCAAATCTTAAGAGAATAAAAATTAATTTGACTTATGTGTTTTTCGAGTTATATCCCCCAAAGACAACTTAAAAACTCTTCAAGGGACAAGTACAATTTCTAGTTATCGAGACTCCATTGCATAAGTAGCAGCTGCAAGTGACATCACGCAGTACCGCAATCAAAGGTTGGTGACATGCGGAAAATCGCTAATGTTGCAGCAATGTTTAGGGCGCAAAACCACTTCATTATCTCACAGAAAAAGTGTAAAGCATTAGTTTTTTTAAAACCGAAAGTGTAAATAAAATTGCAATACAATATTTACGTGTATTCGTGAAATTTAAAAATCATATAGTATGTAGGTTACATTTTAAACTGTATTATATTATTATGTATAGGTAAGTGATTGCAGAATTATAATCGGAGACACTGCGGAACGGAGATCAATATTTTCATGACGTGCTTAACGTTAGTACATAGCGAGAAAAATGATTATAACGCATAATCGAGGCCAGCAGCTACTTGCAACGACACCACGATATCAATATATTATTTAATATTTAATTAGGCATTGTATATTATCGTGTTTGCGTTATGGTGTTTAAAAACGAACGGGCACAGAAACACACGATTATTATTGTATTAAACCAATTACTGCGATAACCGTGATATCATAACATAATAGGAGTTGTAGATGCAATCATATTTTTTTTTACTTGTTTTACTTTCTTTACTTCGAACAGGTACAACCGTAGCAACTCAAAATATAATAATATTATGATAGTCAACGCACTCTAGTTGTTACCGCGTAAAATACGAAACGAGTACCGCGATGGTTCGTTGGGTTTTTTTACGCGTAAAAAATATTACGTAGGTGGGTGCTACTGCAGGCTACTGCGACATGTCTACGTGGATAGCATTTTTTTGCCGAACCCCGGAGGGTGAAGTTTTAGTATATTATTTCTTTCTCTCGACCCGACACGAGGGACATCGCGGTCGGGACAAAAAACTATCTGTTTACCTCGGTATATGGTAGAGTTAAGAACCCGCATCACGGAATATCAAAGTTAGTTCCAAAACGTTCGAATTAGTGCCCTCCAATTTGTTACGAAAGACGTATGCAAATCGATCCCTTAGTATATTTTTATATCCGTAAGTGATTGATATTATTAGAGAAGTTGAGTAAAGTGATTGAATTATAATGTTGAATTTTGACTTAAAAAAAAAAAATCCTATTCAAAACTTTTTGAAATTTACAATTCACTTGAATAAATTTGGGTCATTTTACTGTGCAATTTCGTCTGTACGATTAAATGCTTATTTTCGTGGGTCGGTCGTGGTTGGACATGGCCAATCGCACGGTCCATGTTTAGTAGAGGAGCTCGGACATTGATGGCAACCAGGGGAGACTGAACATATTGTGAAACAATAATAATTGGCGATCAGCACACGGATTACGAAAATCCTCCATAATATGAACCATGAGACGAATATTAAAAACGTTTTGGGAATTTTATTGTACACGTCCAATTCTCATTACATGTATAGAATTAAAACAAAATTTAAATCCCCGAAAACATTTAAACTACAATAAATTATGAAGAATATAATTCAAATAATATATTGGTTTTGATGAAACGGTTTAATTTATATTGTTCGCATAAAACCGATTGCAATATATTTTCTCAATTTTTCCAAAAACTACGTCGGGGAATAAAGTGCAATTCCCAAAGATCTATTTGATATACCTGTACCATCTGCAATCGATTATTTTTAATGAACAATAATATAACTATCTGCCCGAAAAATCGATCACGTGCCAAAATAAAAACACAATAATATAGTTTTCTCGCTTCACTAAGAAGTATATTATACATTTAAAAACATAAACTCGTTTTATATATTCGTTTCGATTAAGTCGAGTGTATTTTGACAGTGTCGTAAACCTGATTCGATTATAAGTGTTTCAGTTTTTAATACATTTTATTGTATTATATTCTCTGTGCACTCGAATACTATTCTATTTTCTAGTGCACCTTATATCACGTGTACACGCTATTCGTGTAAAATTAATTTCTGATTTATAAGGTTAGATACAATTTTCTTTGAATTTATAATACTATTTTAGGTACCCGTGAATTCGTGCATTCTCACGTCTTCAGTTACTTAGTTCTCAATTTCTATTTGTAGGTTAAAGATGGTTTTTTATTACTTATATATCGTAAAATATATATTAATTATTAACTGTAATAAGTTTTGAACTATATGTTTTAAATACTTTTTTTTAAGTTTTATTTTTGTCACCGATCGCTACTTATCCAAAAATACCAACAATTTATATTAATCATCCAACTATAATTTATATATTTTAGGATAAATATGACTAGTTATACATATATACATATTTATTTTTATTAGTCGGAACAATCGCATCACGTTTGACCGACCGATGCGTGCCAAACAGTATTGTCACTATTAATTAATAAGTATAAGCATCTATACAACCCACTCTAAAGATATATGTTGAATCTAATCACTCTGGACTAAGGAGAGTTTATCTCCAAAGATGCAGCCTACATCGAGTCACTTTTTAGTATACCTCTTTTTATACAATGGTTTGATGTTTTTCGTTATTGACGTCGAACAATGACCAACAAATTTATTTATTTCATAATTTCCAAAGCGAACTTTTAAATTGTTTGAACGCTTTGTGCTTACGGTAATAGTGCCAGTAGTGATGTCATCGACGTATGGAGTATACTCGTTTCCTAAAACAATGTCTCCTGGTCAGTGCAATACCACCACGCACGCGCCCCACAAGTGGTCAAATGTCAAAATATTATTCAAATGAATCGTCTACAGTGTCTGCAACAACAAATACAACGGACGGATTACGGTATGTATAATGCAGTAGAATTTCGTGAAAAAAAAAAGGTTTGACGAAATGGATTCTACTCAAGTTAATATAACACCATCAGCAGTGTAGGTGCTATAACGTCGCAGTGATGAGTTGTATTTCGTCTGCGCAGGCGGTGGTGAGGGGGGTCGTCGCAGAGAAGGGTTAACGGTGGTGGGTATGAGGGTCATCATCGGCACTCCTGCAGCACTTAATAATATATAATAATAGTATTTGCTATGAGCGCAGGATTCGCGGACGTCTTATACGCGAATTCGGAATATTAATGTTTTTAAATCCCATCATACATATATACATAGTATGTGTGCGTCGTACCCATTGTACACACACACACACACACACACACACAGATATATATATGTATATACGTCATATGCGCATATGTATATGACGAAATATAATAATAAAACGCGTAACGCGAGCGACTTAATTCGTTAATGTGATTTCCGTGTGAAGTAGATTAAACATTTAATACTCTCCCCGGTCTCGCGCACCATCACAATAATACGCACACCCACACACCCACGTCCACACACCCACACACGCACACACATACACATATATTATATTGATAGTCGCTAATGTTTAGGACTGTGGAGCAGTCACTCAGCAGCGACGTCGGCGGAGGCGGCAGAGGGCTTTGAATATTTTTAACCCTCTTCATTGTGCTCGCGTGTACGACAAGAACCCCCTCCGGCGGCTCGGTGTATACATAAATAGGGGACCGTCGGCGGCGGCGATTATTAAATACCAACATTACGTTGTAAAATAATTCGTCACAGTTTCCTGATTATGTAATTTATTACTCTCGAGTCCGTCCTGACTTTGGCAAATATAACTTTGAATCATTCGAATCGACAAATTACATATGGTATGACTACACACACAGCATATGTATACCGCACACACGCGCGTGCGACCTTACCAACGCATTATAATACATTACATACAGAGAGAGAGAGAGAGAGAGAGAGAGTGTGAGTGAGGCAGCTATTATATGTAATACAAGTGCGCCTCGTATTTGAGCGGGGAAGGACTGTGAAGGAGCCATGAGGCCATATTATTATATTATTGTTATTAGTCGTCGTCGACGGATTTCGGGCGGTGCGGTGCGAGAAAGACGGCGGACAGAAATGAACACACGATTGAATGAATAATCGTTCAAATATAATAACGTCGTTATGTTATAAATATAATATGTATATACGCAACAGCAAACGTACATAGGAAATCCGGCAGTTCTATATATTATTATACGTTTCCTGGCAGAGTCGTGTACACCGGGAGTTCGGTAAGAGGGGTAGTTATTTTTATTCCTGGTATCGAGTGTACAGTTACCATCATATTATGTAGTATATATAGGTATAACATCTGTATAATTTATAGTTGAAATTATTAACAAACAAAAACTTAAACGCAAATTTATATCCTTATTTATATGTATAATTCTACTGCACTTGTGTATGTCACTGAACTCCTCCTAAACGGCTGAGCCGATTTGAGTGCAATTTTTTGTAAGCGTTTGGGTGACGGCCTGGATGGTTTAGATTCTCAGTTGGACCCGATAGGTCCGACCCGGGGAGTTTCTCAAACAGGGATTTTAATATTTACGGAAAAAATTGTTGTTTGTATACTGTTGCTATTAGTTATAGGAGAAATATAAATATATTTAGTAGAAATTGGTATTTTTTTTGTTTATTGGTTGCCTGCAATAGTTCATCGGGGAGATCAGGTATAAGCATGCAAACAATTGAATTTTCGCATATCGCTTACCAAGGTAGCTGAGTTGCAATTATAGTCGCTCATCGGCGTGTCTGCAATCGTAATAATATTGTGTATTTCAATTCAATAATTTCTTTAAAAAATATTCTACATTTTTTTGTTAGGCACACAAATAAAAGGTAAACTTAAGTAAATTAATTTCGAATTAACAGTGTGAACAACATGAAATTTCAACAGACCAACTAGTAGTTATTTGTTTCATGTTTGAGTATAACTGAATAAAGCACCACATTGAGATACATAATATAATATATGCTATCGCTATCGCATTCGCATTCGCATAAATAGAACGATATTGAAATTTGGTGCGGATGAAAATTAGCCTAAAGTCTATTAAAGCAAATAATAGGAAAACAATATTTCTTGATTTAACATTTTGAATTTCCAAGTGTACATTAAAATCTCGTACAATATGTCATAAATACTAAAAGTTAATCAAATTATTGGAAAATACTGAAAAAATTTAGCTTAAATGTTTCATCTTTCAAGTATCTGTTGCTGGAACCGAATTAAGTACATGGAATGCATTTGCTTAAAAAAAATTGCACTTTGCATTTAAATCCTTATTACTCATTGTGCACAATTTATTGATTAATTATTATGCACAATATACATAGGTACTACAGTTATCTATAATATTGCACTTATGTAGGTTTTAATATAAATAAGTGGATACTATAATTATTCGATTAAATTGTAATATTTGAATCATTAAAAAATAAATAGTCCACTACTCAAAAAGCGTGGTATATCGGCATTACTAGACACCATTGAACTCTATAAAAATGTGTTAAATAATGTACCCGTGATTAATTTTCTATTGTAGTTTGTTACTATATTATATTGTCACAGCGTATGGTTTATTTCTACACAGTGAATTTGCTGTATTTATAGTGTTTACTTTAGTTCGGGTTATTTAATCAGCTATATAGTTACTTTGATATTATGCGTACACTAGTTAGTAGGTAGGTAGTTTGCAAATGTACATTTCTACAACCATGTTTAGTTTTACCATACAACTATATAATTATGTGTTTTCGTTTATGTTTAAATTTTTAATATCATTGCTGAAAATAGACGATTTGTTTGCATATTATGCACATTTGAATAGGTAGTTAAATAATCCTTTAAGGTAAAAAAAAAACGCCAAACAATGACTGTGTTTAATAGTTTACAATTCTAATCGATCAAAATAATAAGGTATAAATACAATATTTATGTACTGTACACTTCACCAAAATTAAATTAAAAACAAGAAGAAATTGTCTTCTGTGTGTGCGCGCGCGCTCGCGCTGTGCAAGGACAGAGGTTGGGGTGAGCTTTCGGCGATATTTTTTTATTTTACGACCGACCGCCGCCGTTGACTAAAACGTCGGGTGCGTATAAAAAACAAATATTATCGTTCCGAAATGTATACACAAACACTCTCACACACATACAAATACCGAAAAACTAAATTTTATTCGTACTACTGTGCACAGTTTAATTTACATATTATTATTACTATTATTATTATACGCCATCATTTATCGTCACGTCGGAGTCGTTAAAGTTCTATTATTGCCCAAAGCTTTTTATTAGGTATACAAATGAGATTACACGCACACATAATACACACTGCACGACACAATATTCTGTAATATGATATCCTTCAAGCATATTATAGGTATATAATATAATATTAATATACCTGTAATAAAATATATAATGGTAGTGATATTAAATCCGCACGTAAAAAGATTTTAAATTTTAATACCCAGGGCGGGAAATCAATTAATTGATACGCAGAGTGCAGACGATAAAGATAAGGGTGTGAATAGAAATTTCTGCCAGAAATAGTATTATTACACCTATTTTTTTTTCGTAAGATTTTATATTATTTATCATTCGTAGGAGAACCACAAGATGCAAATATGTTTATGTGCATTTTGTAATGAAAGAAGATACTCGTTGATATCATAATGTATTTAGATTGATTCTTTAGTGAAACTAACGTTATAATATTATTTTAGTCATTTATAAGATCATTCCACCAGTTACACTTCGTTTTAGATCATTTCCCGGGATGGAAAACTGAATAAGACAACAAACACAATAAGGTAGGAATGGTGATCAAATGTGTAATGGACTGTTTTATAAAAAAATTAACTTCATTGTGTTCTATCATTGTTTATTATAAAGTGTGAATTTAAAAAAAAAACAGTTAAGTGGATAGCGCTCTGCCGTAGTACAGTACACAAAGTGTCAAGAAAGTCACTGTTACAGATGTGTTAAATTTGAATTCATTGATATAAAATTATTAAATACGAAAAACGGTTCTGAGCGAAGACTACTTGTAAGCCTTTATAAGTAGATTATGTTGTATTTTATATATTTTATGATACTATTGTGATTAAAGTAATTTATTTTACTAATAGGTTAAATTCATTTTTGTCCAAAAAAATTGCATTTAAAAATTTCATTGTGTGTTTAGAATATTATAGTTATAATTCTAAAAGTTTCAAGTAAACACAAACAATATTTTTAAATTATAATAAAATAACTAATGAACTACAAAATAATTTGATACATTTTGTAAACATAAATTAAATCCTTCAAAAAAATCGTAACAATATTTTTTTGAAACTGTTATCGGTAAAAGGTTTGAGGTGCATTGTATTACATTGTAAAAGTGTTTGATCCAACAAATACAATTTAATTGAAATTTCCAAAAGAAAAAAAATTGAAATTATTGTTTACAGCACAAAACGAGTCAAAATTATTTGAAAATTTAATCAAGTGTAGAAAATAATAAAATTAACATTTGATGTGAATTTCAAGTATACACGATTCAAATAAGAAAATCGTTCAATGATAAATCTGTTGAATATTCAATATTGTAAACATTTGAACTTTTTTGACCAAAAAAAATGTCTTATCGACATTAATTTAAAATGAAATTATTTTTATTATTTTATAAGCCTATAAATAGCTCAACATGGGTCAAAATATTTTTAAAATTGTATGGTGTATAGAAAATACTATTATAAGCGTTCATTGAAATTTTAATATATCGACCATGTTTTTATTTTTAGTTACTCCAAAAACTAAAATCGATTTTGTTAAAAATCAATTTCACATAATAATTTATTTCTATTTTTTCGATGTGCTTATGCAATTTATTGGGAAGTGGGAATTTTAAATTTTGAGCTTCTGAATGCATCAATTAGATTCACTTCCCCAATGTTAAGAATACTGAAGTTGAAAATTAAGGCATTATTTCGACTACTTCTCGTGTACATTGACACAAAATAAAAAACATACATTATTGCAATACCAATACATTTATCGCTCCGTTTATTATAATCTAAAATTTCGGTAGTATCTTAATTAATTTATTGAGGGCAACACTTCGGAAAGTTTGAAATTCGTTTAAGTTAGTATTTTGAACTCTTCCCTCGGCGTACGACAGGGAGGAAAAGTGTAAAATTGGGAATTTCCATCCATTATCAGAATCTAAATCCGGAACTAAACAACATCCTCAAACTACTCGAGCATCGTAAATCAAAACATATAAAATAGTGTAATACAGGTCAGCCAGATATATACGATTATAAGAGTTAAATTGTAAGTAAATACTATTAATAATGTAACACGATCTGCCTACAAGAAGTCAAAAGAAAGAGCTTGCCCAAAAAAAGGTATCTTTGCAGTGAAAAACCCATCAAAAACCGTCTCAGCGACCATCTCTTGCTCCCAGATGGTTAGCAAAAAAAAACACCCCAAACGTCTAAGCAATAATGACAGTCCAGAGAAAATGAGTCTACTTTAGCGGATATCTTATCTTACTCAAAATTATCATAACAAAATCGAAAGAACGTTTCACATCTAGACTAAGTGGGTTAAGATATCGACAGCTGTAGTCGTCCGAAAGAATGATGAGGTCATATATCGTGATCTGAAGATATAATCCATTCAGGACGAAATCAAGATGTTTACTTACAAGCGTTGAAACGTGTGAATAGACCAAGTACTGTACACCAATGCAGTTGCTTAACAACTTATTGACGACTCACAAAACGTCATAGGCACCTCAAAGTCTGAAGGATTTAAGACTTAGTTTAAGTGATTTAGGCTAAGGAATGAAAGGAGATATCTGCTTCATAATAGGTGCGACCACAAACATGTTTAGCTATACACATTTAGGTACAACGTATTACTCGCGTAAGTATAGTTCACCTATTTACATTGTATTTGTATAAAAGCTACTTGTTTAAATAAGATTCTTTACGCCAGTTAAATGAAATAATGTAGACTTAATCCAAAACCAACTTTAAGTAATGTAGATTCCATAAATAACTCGTTCTAATAACAAACATAAATGATAAATGTATAGAAACATTAAATGTCGTATACAACTGTTTAAAACTCGAACAATTTATTTCGTATAAAACAATAGTCTTATATAGAAAAAAGTGGTTGTAAACAAAAAATACAGATTTTTCCCCAAATGAATAAATATTTAAAAACTGCTTACACTTGCCGTGTAAAACCCTTATAAAAATATTATGTAATATTACTTAACATTTATAATGCGATTATAATATTATTGAACGATATAATACCCCGATAATGCTTAGTGAAATAATCACAATATAGTTATCGGTGAAAACGAAAATTATTTTTGTATTATTTTTTCACTGCAAACGAATCAATAAACAAACGATTACAATTTAAAATTAGAATGTCAAGGGGAAATTCGAGGGAGAGGGCAAACGGTTTACCGGCGCGTCGTACCGCCCGCGCTCAGCTGCCTGCCATTTGGTGGATTTGATTTTAAATCATCTTGGAGAGCACCATTGTCGCGTTATATAATAATACAATAACGATTATCATTATTATTATTATTATTATTATTATTATTATTATTATTAAAATAATGTAATGAGCACGACAGTAGCTTACGAAAAATCCGCGAAGGAGGGGCGCCAGACAAGTGCCGAAATTAAAATGAAATAAATGACTTGGTATATAATATAGTGAGTGTATATAGTTATATATAAACGATGATATTATATAAAGAATAATCAAGTCGAAAAAATACATTTATTTCACGTGACACGGCTGTCACGTTGTGTAGTAGAGCTATTTTAATGAAAAATTAAATGCGTTTAACTTTCATATTTAACCAGCGACGGGGGAAAAAAAACCCAGTGACAGTGACAGTGGCGTTTAGGGAGTTGAACTCCCCTCGATATAATATATTGTATTATACATTATATATAAATATATATATATATACGTTTTTTTTATCATTTTATATGAATGCGAGTTTTATCAGTTTTTTTCTATCTCCATGCGGACTAGCAGGCTGTTATTGCATTGTCCATTTACTTTCTTATTTGAATCGACAAAATTCTGCGTTATGTTTGCATATTATATAGGTACGAGTCTGAATATTCGATAACGTTAAACGATCGTTAATAAGTATTTATATTCTCTCGTCGGGGGCTTGGAGCAACATATTTGGAAGAGCTCAGCCCCCCACCCATTTCTCTTCCCTTCATTGATGTTTAATCTTAATTAAACACAATTTATATTATAATTGAATGAATTATCTTATTTATATTATAGACTGAAAATTATTATAACATTTTGATTTTTGAAATATGTCATAATCTACGTACGTACTTGGTCGTAACCTCCCACAAGACTTCACTCACACAATTGTACTTACAGATTGTTTTAGTTTAAGGACCGTTTGATGAGTGAAACGGACAGTGTAAAGATGCATTAAGTAACCTCATTAGGTTCATTGACTTGAATTGATATTGCTGTGATTTTGGTGGGGGAAGGGGTCACTTGTTATTACCGTGTTGCCTAGCTTTTTCATTAAATTTCCGAATTGAATCGACAAAATTCCACCCTTCGTTGCTGCGTTTTTTTTTTGCATATTGTGCAGGTAGGTGTACGTATCGGGCGATTCGATAACTTTAAACGATCGTGAATAAGTATTCATGTTCTCGCTTTGGGGTTAGAGCTCAATAATGGCGGGTTCTAAGGCAACACATTTGTTGGATTCACCCTACACTTCTCTTCATCATCAGTGTCTAACCAGTAACCGTAATTAAAGACTATTAATAATGTAATTGAATAAACTATCTTACACCGGGCTTCGAAGCTCCCTCACCTCATTCACGTCGATGAACATGTATGGACGAATATTATTGATTAACATTTGTATCAATTATAACATTTTTTTATTTTTAAATATTATGTGATAATACATATATTTATATGCGCTTTTGTATCACACAAGACTTGACTCACACAATTGTACTTACAGATTGTTTTATTTTAAGAACCGTTTGAGTCAAACGGTTTTACAGTGTTGAGATGCACAAAGGAACCTCAATAGGTCCATTGACTTGAATTGATATTGCGGCGGTTTTGGCGGTGACGGGGGACACTCGGTTTTCGCGGTGACTGTAAATGATACCAATTATGATGAGCTCCGTTGAACGCCCGTGTTATGAATTGGAATTTAGAGGTTTCCACATCTACGAGGTGACTTACCTCATCAGAGTCAATCAGGCACATAATGATATCGTGCGGAGTGTAAAACGATTAACGAAATTGATGGTTACGGGGCGATTCGCTGTAAGCGACAATATAGCTTTATTATAATAAACGTATTTTAGGTATTGCCTACCTACCTATATCGTAGCTAACGTTTAACAATATTATACCTACTCTACTAGAGATCGGATTAATAAAAAAGTTTAACGCAGAAACGTGACGTTATATCAAACGATTCGCATATTACAAACATATTATCATATGATTGAGGAGGGACCTTGGTCGTTGAAGAATAATATTATAATAAAATAATAATATATTTAAATGTGTACCCCAGTGCACGAGTTAGTTATAATTAGCATGTCAATTCCAAGGGGAGAGCTTTAAGTGGTGGGTGGGGGGGGGGGTTGTCTGAGTATTACGCTTTGAACATTATAATATCACTTAGTTTTGATGAATCGATCGAAAGAAATATCATCATGAATTCACGACCATCGATTGATACCCGCCGCTGGTGCATAACAACGCTCACGACGATGAAGGTACATTATTGCGATGTTGAAACAATAGTTGGACTGTTTTTTATAGACGAATATCGTGTACTTTTAGTTCGTGTTCTAAAGCGTTGGTTTATCTGTAATCAACGTTTAGTGTCATCACATAATAAATATAACACCTAGATAGTCTCAATGTACTTCAATAATATTGGAAATATTGTAGACGTTATTATTCAGCCTCTCCCAATGTTTGTCACATATTAGTTCTGAGGAATCTAAACAACTTAAAAATGTCAAAAATCAACTTACAATTCAAATCGTAGAACTTACAATTAATTGTTCCAGTGTAATTTGTGGGGGAAATAAACTTCACACACCACACATATAGGTACGCCGTGTGATTGGCATCTAATTCCTTAACGCAAGTGGTTATCATGACTGTTGCCTCAAGATTTCGAATAAGTATATCGCTTTTCAAATAAATAATTTAATAACAGTTTTTAATTTTGCTAAGTTTTGAACTATGCAACAATCAAATAAATAAAAATAAAAAATAATATCTTCAAAGAAGTTACAACTTTTCGAAATAACGAGTTCTGAAGACACTTAAATAAATCGCCTGGCAGGGTGTGAATGAATATTAATATTCTGACATGTTTTGGTCTACAGGTCTGGTAGGTAGTATAGGTGCCAGGTTTTGGTAAATGTACCATCCACTTACCAATCGTGTACTACACGTATACCGCGATTATATATATTTACTTTTAAAGCTGTCGTCAATAATTAAATTGTAATTATTTTCGTGTTTAGAGCAATTCGTCTGGTGAATTGTTTGTCGGCGACTGATTGTTTAATTTGCAGTATTGTGTGCGGCCGGGCACGATGCACCACTTACAATTTTAAGTCATTTGCAGAGCATTCAGCTGCAACGGTTTTCGTTTAATCATCATTCGCCGACTACAAATACATAATATAACACAATATATAAAATATACTCCAGTATACCGTGAATGTCCCGTAACTAGGTTTCCAGATTAAAAAAAAAAAAACAATAGTTATGTATATTGCAATTATGTAGAGCTCCGATTTGAGAGAGGAAATGCATTTATGAACAAAAACTTTCAAATTGCTCTTACAAATTAATTTTTGTTTGTTAGAGAAATAATTGTTCAGTATAGTTACTAGTAAAGAATTTATAAATAGGTACGAAATAAATGCATAAATATTAACCTCACATGGACTGACCAATGTCGTATGTATAATATATCATGTTATGTCGTAGACTACATTTTAGTCATAATTATTTTCATGTAGAATTTATTGGAAAACACACCTTCACACTTCGTGAAATAGTTTAAAAATGGACCTTACAAGTTACAATTATGATAAAAAATTTTGCAAAAGTATTTTAAATTGTTTCATTTCAGACAGTGTTTTTCAAATTAAAAAGTTGGATGACCAAATTTCATTTTCATATATAAACAAAAACATACATTTTATAAAATGTGCAAAATATAAACTTTTTGGTGCATCATAGATTTCCTTTTAATTTTTCAAAAAAAATGTAAACATACAACTACATAGGTACCTATGCTATGTAACATTGTAACTATTATACCGGCGGTCACTTACTCACGTCATCTCTGGATGAATTCGAATGCAAAGTAATTTTCTAATTGATCTAATATCAAGCGGTATCAATATGATAAAGATGATCTTTCATCACATTCGATACGTATTTTCGATTTATTTATTCATTTTTTAATTTTATTGCCTATATTTTATTTTAATAGTATGATTTAGATTGAAAATAGAACATATCTACGAAGTGCAATTTTAAAACTTTTTAAATTTATTTTTAAAAATATTATATTATACATTATCTATTTTTAATTATTTCAATGTATTACCTAATTAAAAAATGCAGTAATAGATAGGTTCTTCAGTTAGTACATGTTTGAAAATATATTTTTAGAATTTTTTAGAGATTTTTCATCCGAACTCTTCATATGATATCGTGAAATACTCGTTCAAGTCGTACACAACCGAAATCGAAGTAGGTTGTACATGACGCGTGTGACCTGCGTCGTAATCATATATTTCAGTAATATTAGTTCAAGTGCAATAATCTCGTGGTATATGACGTATTAATATTATTAAGTGGTGTCCAACACATGGACATAATAGGGTACGCGTTGGTCGGCAGGTCCGACGGACGAGGGCAATAATAATAATATGTGCCATTAAATATTGACGAGTGCGAGTGAATAAAATACGAATGACGGCCCAAGTCCAAACCGGCGAAATCGCTGTCAATTTTTTCCATTTTAATTTATATCGCAAACGAAAAATAAAATACATCGCCGTGCGTACATGTATAATATTATACGCGAAACCGTTTTTTACCTCGTTTTCGATCGAACGCACCACGCGTGCATATATTAAATATACCATGCACACACATCCGCGTGCCACACACACATATTATACCTTTTTTACAATTTATTTCAATTGCCGTATACAAGCGGACCTGCAGGAGAATTTTTTTGTTCGTCCGCGTACCGTGTGCACATATACCGTGTACCGTTCGCGGCCGGGGTAAATTGGAAATTAATGTGCGGGCGTATTCGATTATTCAAAACAATTCCACACGATGATATGCTGTCGTCGCGCATATGGAATAAAAGGGGTCGCCGCCGCCGGGCGAATAATTTTAAATCGAGGCCGAAAGGGAGACTTTTTTTTTTATATATATATTTATTTATTTTTTTATTTTTATTTTTTTACATTGGCGTTAATGGAAAGTCCTGTAATAATTGATGATCCGGCGAATGTGCGTTTATTCTTCGGCTGCAGTGCGGGCGGCGGCGGTGGCGGTGGCGAAATATAGTCCGCGCAGCACACACTGTTTTGAGTATAATAAATGTTGATTCATTTGTTTCGTCGGAGCTGTATATACGTCATATACAGTGGATTAAGTTTTGATTCAAATTCTATTATCGTTACTTATAATATATTTATTATTGTGATCATTAATTAATCACCATGGACAGTGGGCCAATTGTGGTTGTAATACATTATTGATTAAATTATCATAATATTGTACAGAATAAAACGTTTATAGTGACACTGGTTTTAGTGGCATGCCGGGTTTAATAACCTAAAGTTAAAGGATCCGCCTACACTGCCATGTCTTATTGTATGATAATTTTTATCGGTTGTCGAAAAGTTCTAATAATCACCAAATGGCAGTATGATGAGAATTATTTCCGGTGAATGTAGATACATTTACTATCCATGGTTTATGTAAAAAATCATTTTAAACATAAGAAATAATGTTAAAAAATGTATATAATAAAAGTTCAAAAACAAACTTTAAAGAAAAATACATTTTGATTCTTATTTTTGAAAAAACATATCAGAAGCTAAAATAACAGAATACGTAATACCTAAAAATTTGATTTACTTTATAATAATATCTTCCTCGTATTGCATATAAGTCTCGTGTCACGATGTTCGATCTCGCTAATATCCTAAACCACAATTAACCGATTTTAATGACATTTCGTAAATGTCTCTCGCTTGGTCCAACTTGAGAGATAGGATAGTTGTTATCTCGATAAGTGGCACTCATTTTTTTTATGTTGCAAATTTAAGAAAGGATTTTAAGATTTCAATGGCATTTTTGTTGGTAACAATGGTAACTATTGGTTATAGATTACAGATTTTAATTGTAATTGGATAAATATTAGTATTTGTTACTATTAGTTATACTCGGATAGATAAGATAGAAATATATGCATTAAATCGTCACGTTTATGGTTTCGAATAAATAGACATTATATCTTAAATATATTTATTAAAAATATACATTTTTGGCCTGGAAACGTACGTACCTATATGATTAGAGTAGGTACAAATTTCGAGGTTAAAATATAATTTAATGAATATCTATTTTACCCTCCTTAAGCCAAAATGTTTTCTAATAGTTTTTTTTAGATGTTGGTCTATATAAATATCAATTATCATGTCCTGTTTTTCCTTGTATGCTCGATTTCTACTGTATAATAATAATATGACAGATTTTGATTCGTCTCAAAGAGGTGGTGAGGCCTTGGCATAAGCCTACCAGATTTTTAATAGCTCAAATTACTGTCATCGAAATGGACAAAATATAGTTACCATGTAGGAGGATTAAAAGAGCAATTTAATCAATTTCTTATTTTATTGTAACTGATTGATAAATTATCATTTATTCCACTGTTTTTTTTTAGGAATTAATAGGGGTCTTCAGTCAGAATATGAATTGAAATATATAATAATAGGTATTTGAGTAAAGCGAAATATTTTTTTCTAAGATGTCAAATGCATTTTTAGCTCCTTCCGTGGCTTATAGTTTGATAAGGCTCTGCAAGATGCGATATTATACCAATTTGGTATTGTTAAAATTCGTTTCAAGAGAAGCGTTTATAAATGATTTAAATTGAACGCGATATAGTGTTTAATATCCATGCCGATAATACTATACAGAATTATATAAGTACGTCATAGACTGTTCATGTTACACTGTTCAGAGATGGGCACATGATAATTGGTGCATAATATAATGATAAGATTATGTGCATAGCTTATATAATTTTTTAATAAACATAAGCTTACAAAAATTAATTATTATCGTCTATTAATTAATAAAACATTAAGTTAAATTAAAAAAATAAATAGACCTTATTTACTCAGTAAAAACCGGAAATAAAGAAGAGTCCTGTACCTTACTCCAACTTTTAATTTTTAATATTTAGATAATTATACTTATATTCAGAAGTGTGATGCATCTTTGTCATATGATATTGCAGCTACAATTTTCTTAACTTCATATTTTTTCTAGGTGTGTGAAAATGGGATATATTTTAAAAAACGGGACAATTAAGTGTCTCTTTACTTTTTTCGGTACACCGGTACAAACTTTAAATGCGTCGTATTAAATAGGTGTCTATCACCACTCTAGATTCAAACCCATCAAATAGAATATAATTATTAATAATAATAATAATAATAATAATAATTTTATTGCTAGTAGAAGACAAATGTGTACAAGTGTATGGTTACAAATGGATTAACTAGCTTTGCTCTACACTGAGGTAATACCTCTTATCGTAGAGCAAGAATACTAATCTAGATGAAATTATAAATACAATATTAAATTTAGAATAATGGAAAAAAAATAAATAAATAATATAATAATAGGTAATAAAAAATAACTAAAAAAAAAAAAAATTCACAGTTTGTTATGATATATAAGAAATACAATCTAACTTATGAGTACATTATAATTGATAGCAAACACGATTCAAAAAAAATAAAAAATAAAAAAATAAAATTTTTAAACATTGAATATAAAAAATTGCAAACTAAGTTGTGTAGATAAATAGGTTTTTAGGCATAATATTTCTCATAAAATATAATAGATAATTAATAGATTTGAATTATAAAACTTTTACAGATTATAATAAAACCAATTTTTTAGTTTGTATTTAAAATTTGGATTATTTAAACACTTTCTCAATTCATCCGGGATGACATCTAATGCCCTCAGACCAACTTGCATGAATGTATTCGAAGCTTTTTTGGTGTTCGTAAATGGAATTTCAAGATATTGTTTTCTAAGCTTATGATGATTGTTTTTAATTTTAAATGCTTTTGTTTTATAAATAAAACATATCGCTTGCTTTTTATATAGATTTTCAATTTCTAGTACTCGTAATAGTTTGAATAATTCTTTTGAAGGGAAAGATTTTGGTTTACTTAGGATAATTTTTATTATATTTTTTTGTGCTATTGATAATTTATGTATTAATGTAGTGTTGCAACCTCCCCAAGCGACTATACCGTATTGTATTAAAGATTGAATCATTGCAAAGTATGTTATTCTTAGATAGTTTATATTTAGTATTTTTTTAGCTGTTAGGAAAAAGTAAGTTAGTTGTCTTATTTTATTTATTAGATTATCTATGTGCATATTCCATTTTAAATTTTTGTCAATTAATAATCCAAGGTATTTAACGGAAGTGTGTCTAGTTAATTTTGGGCAGGAACATGATATAGTGTTGCAATTAATTTTATGTATGTTCAATTCTTTTTTATTTGGTTCAGTTCTAGTATTATTAGTAAATGCAATACATTTTGATTTATCAAAGTTTATTTTAAGATCATTATTAGAAAACCATTTATCGAGTACTGCAATGTCAGATTCACTTTTTTGCCACGTTGATTCCCAATTAGAACTAGATACTATAATTGCAGTGTCATCAGCATACGAATAGATTCTTCCGTTTAATGAGAGTCCGTCTAATGCTGACACATACATAATATATAGTATTGGAGATAACACCGTGCCTTGGGGGACTCCTTTATGAATTATACCTATGTCACTTAGTTTATCATTTACTTTGACCTGTTGAGTTCTACCTTCTAAATATGATTTAAAAATTGAATATGCTGATCCAATAATACCAAACGATTTTATACATTTTAGCAGTTTTTGATGAGATATACTATCAACAACTCAAAAAACCAAAATTATAAGCACATGGCCATTATATTTTGATTCCTCAATAAATATGGGTTGAATCAACTATCTGAACAATATTATTGAACCAATTTTTCAGATTTGATAAGACATTATACGCACACAATAGGTTCACTTTACATTTCTTTCAAGTTTTGAGCAACGCCTTTGGTTGAATTGTAAGCATTAGATCATGAGATTAAATTCGATAGTGCATGACTAAGTTGACTAATATATATCACATTTAATTTGAAATTTTTTACTTATATTGGTCTAATAATAGCTACATTTTTTCAAACAAACGGATTTGCGAGACGCGGCGTCGAGGCGGACCGGAACTGGCTGTTTTCTTAAGCATTTTTACCGCCCTGTTTACTTTGCAATAAACCTCAATAGCATCCACTTTCTGTAATTTCTCCGCAGTTTTTTCACTTCAGCTTGACGCTTTCTCGTTATCAATCATTATTATTCGCACAATCGAACGCATAATTTATTGTTTGAATTTATAACAGTTGTAAGAGTAAATTTGACAGTATGACTGACACCTGTTGTGTATTATTATACGGCATCATAAATAATCAATGACAAAGTTAAAGTCGTGGCACTAACGTTCAATCTCGAGTTTTCGGATTTTCAATCTTTGCACACTAAATAGTGAATATTAACCAATACAATTAGTACTTGCGTATTTGACGATGGATCATAAACCACAATATTCTGAATGTTAACACATTTAGGTTCTACAATAGGGTTAACATCAGTCCTCGACGTTCTCGTAAGTCGTAGTTCTATCTCAATATCAAAATTATGAACATGTGTTAACTTAAAGAAACCTTAATGTGGGGCATTAACATCATATTATGTCGTGCGATAAAGAAAAAGTCATTGCACAATGACTGATTTAAATATTAAACTCCTAACGAAACTCTAATTCGTGATTTTTAAATTAAAATTGCCACGTCGATCGTTTGCTAAATCATATATCGATAATTATTGTCGATATCATACTAACGTTGTTTTTAAACGTTTTAGTTTTGAAGTGGTCATTTCAGATGCGATGAAGCTGTTCTATACGTCCACAGTTGAATAGTTCTATACACAAATATAAATAATATTATCATGCACGTCAATAGCATATACGAGACAAAGTAGACAAGTACGTAGACAAGTTTTTCAACAAAATTACGTATTGTTGTACCTATTGTACACAACTATATTATATAGTTGCCACTTTTAAGGCTAACGTTTTTCATAAACTAAATAGGCGAGTATAAATAGTATAAGAAATTCCCAAAATGCAGCTTACCTTGTGTTGCAGAGTACTTTTAGAACAAAACAACAAATCCATATTATATTCATCACGATTTCAACGTTATCGTAGTTCTATCCTAAACGAGTGTTTAACTTAAATAAAAACTTAAGGTGTTGGATATCAGAGTCAGATATCAACATCATAATATATTTGTGTGATGTAGAAATATCCATGCAATTGTATATAGATAAATTACTGATTTAAATATTGATTTCGAAAAAATAAAACTAATAATTAGTGATTTTTAAATTAAAACGATATTGAACTTTGTTGTATTATTTATGTAAATCGAGTTATCAATAATTGTCGATATCGTACAAAATATATTGTAATTAAACGTTTTAGATTTTTTCCCATTCATTTCAGAGCTGTAAGTTTATGTATGTTATTGTTATGTATACACGAATTTCAATAATATTAGGTAAGTATTATGAACATTAATGTTAGGCACGTGTTTCAACAAAATTACGTGTTGACGTGATGTACGCGACTGTTGAATAGGTACCACTTATACCTACCGTAAACGTTTATTTTAAAACTCACTGAAACCAATCGTAAACGTCAATTTTTTTCATTTTTCTCACATTTAATGTTTTGTCGAAACTGTTGGCTGCCTATATACCTACATAGAACTGAATGATATATGTGTATTACACTGAACCCCTTAAAAATCGTTACTGTTTCGCACTAGTAATAATATATTATATATAAATGACGTCCCGTTGCTGTGCTCATTTTTCCAAGAGTATATTACTCACGACCCTCGAAAGTGTCGAAACGGTCATGTCATTATGTGACCTTGAATTTGGGCACACTTGGACCGACAGTTGTGCAAAAAACCGTGACCGGCGTCCAGAGTCTGATTTATGTATTTTCTAGAATTATTTGAGGCACATCGAGTGAGGACATTTTCTACTCATATAATGTACATAATATTATATTATGATTTAATGAATAGTTAGTTAGGTATGATGAAAATTTGTTTTTGTTTTTATCAATGTGTGTTTTGTACTTACATTTCAAAACAGCATGCGCACTTGTACTACAGTTTTATACTTTTATCCAGACTTTTATCATTAAAATAATAGAATACATTGAATCATTGTCATGATCTTTTAAGTTAATGCCGGAGTTGGAACGTTACTGGTTTGTTGTAAAGCGTTAAAGCTACAGCTGCTACAACCCCCCCCCCCCCACCATAAAAGGTAGCTCGCTATAGATATTTTTTTCAAATGTTGTGCTCTGCTTCTAACGCTGTTGCTTAAATTTAAAACTCTGCTTTTAAGCTTCATTTTATTATATGTTCTGATTGAAAATTGGTCTCTTAAAGTATGCGCCTAGATCTAATTTAAAGAAACAATCCCCCAAAGTTTAAAATCAAAGAACTTTTACGGCTCCAAAACCAGACATTGAACAACTGCACTGTAAAATCAATTCATTTATCACTCCAATAAAATTCAAATTCAAAAAATAGTTAACCTTTAATCTTCATAATAGGTAATGAAACAGTCGTTCACTAATAATTCTATTAGTACTAAATATCCATAAAAATAAAGATGTTTATTTTTTCAACTACAAAAATAACAATATGCACAACAAAACATCAGTTAATCAGTCCTTTGGTGGAATCAATCCACCAATCCGTTAAAAACTGAGACTTGATCGAAACGAAGATCAATGTATCTTAGGAAAACCGTAGTCGGACCTGAATACGGCGTGCTTGAGTACCTACAACGTCTGTTGCAACCAACGTTCAAATTTCACCAAAAAGACAAGGATAACTTAAAGTAGAGATAACTTATAGCCGTTTGTAGGAGAAACCGATATAATATGTTACTTGATTTCCCATCGACATGGAGTACGCGTGATGAGATCCACGCACTGAAGTTTTGTGAGCTACACGTTTCTGCAGTCACATGTGGTAACTTGTGTAACTTGCAGTAACTTGTGGTGGGAGAATTCACGTGACATTTGAATTCCCACAATCGGCTACCTCTACCTTGAGGTACCCTTTTTCGTTTGGAGTCAATGTGTACGTGATTGGCCTCGTACGTTGGTTGCAACGGACGTTGTAGGTACACACGCATGCGGTGCTCAGGTCCGGACACTTGGCCGGGTGTGTAGAGTTCGCCGAATGTTCTTCGATGATCGTTGCACCAGTGTAATCGCAATTGGCGTTAATCACTTTCACTTTTACTCCGACGTCTATAACCATAGTGTCTTGGTATCCTTCACAAACGCATGCGCAAAGCCTGATGGCATCGGGTGGGAAGTTCACATTTGTAATCTTATCAGCATACATATACACATCAGCCTTACACAAATGTTTGGTTCTCAATTCCGGGAACTTTACACCTATCGAAATGTAAATATGTGTTGATTATATTATTATTACGAGACTAATTCAGAACTCAGAATCATAGGCAGGCTCAACGTTTTATTCCAATTGGCTCAGCGAATATTTGCTATGACTGTTCATACCAGCCCTTTCAAATTCAACCAAGCCTGGAGTCAGATAACGCCGTCAAATCAAATTAAAGGGTCCAGTCAAGCTATGTAGTCTGACCAAAAAAAGAACACTCTCCTAATCATATCAACAGTTTTGCAGGTTAATATTGTTTCTATAACCTAACCACCTCTATACCCTCCTAAAACTGACTACTGCCGGGTATCTATGTATTTCAGTTTATATTTTAAGCAATATTACTATCGCATGATGAAATTAAAGTAAAAAATCATAAATAGGTATGTATTTGTAACTAACCTAAGATCTCGAGCGGGTCCCGAAATTTTCCTTCACCACGTTTTGTGTTTTTGTGAATTCCGTCTGAACTGTGTTCCATCGGACACTGACATTCTTCTCCTAAAACAATAACCGAACGTTTATACAGCGTAAATATTGTATGATACCTTTTTTGTTATACACCAAATTAAGTAAGAAAATATATCTTCGTTAAAATCGTTAGATTATTGTCAAAACAATTTAGTTTTAGAACTAATTACCATTTAACGAGATAGGATGACCGACTATCTACTGTTTCAGCAATAATAGTGCCAACATGACTTTGAACATCACTTCTGTATATCTTGAAAGCATAATGCCAGCTCATTTAGTGCTCTTACAGTTAGAAGAAACCGATAAAATATCGAGTAACTCACGTTAACTGGACACAGATAACAGGATCGGTTATATATGAACGATTTGAGAATTAATTATCTGAAAACGATAATTATTGGTATTATTAAAACACGTTACTATAGTGTCAATATTTTCAAACATATAGGATATATTGGCCGTATTAATTACTATAGGAAGTCTTGTAAAGTACTCGAGTAAAAGTATTCAAATACTTTTTAAGTACTCAAATACCTGTCCTATTTAGACAGAGTATATTTTGAAATATTATTTCTAACTACCCATAAATGTGTTTAGGTCCAATGAAAAAAAAAAGAAAATTTATGATAGAAACCTAATGAATTGTTTTATTGTGAATTTTTATACTCAGTTGAAAATTCTAATATTTCGACAAAAAAACATGAGTTTTTTATAAATGATATGGTGTAAAATGCTCGGTAAAATTAACGTGGAGAGTGATGACTGATGATGAACGATAAAGATGTATGAAATACTTCAAGATTCTACATAATTTTGGGTCCTATAATACCCCATTGGAAGTTTGTGGGGTCTAGTCATTCATAGTCATAGATTTAAATTTTGAGTGGAGCAATGAATGTATTTACTTTACAGAGATGTCGATTTGTTATTTTTTTTTATTCTTTTCGTATCTGGAGATACTTCATATAGCCATGGAGGTAATCGAAAAAACGTTACTGTATTTTTTATAATATTTTTTGAAACATGATTTTATACTCAGAACTTGTTTTCAAAATCAATTTTGTTTTTGATAGACTCAAAAATGATTTACTGTAGACTTATATTTTTGACTAAAAATTTTATTAAATTTTTATTGAAATTATGATACTATAATGCGTTTTCTATAGATGTTATGGTTATAAGACCAGTGTGGTCGTGGACAATAGTAGCCAAGTAGCAATATTTATCGTATTGATTGTTATAAACATTTTATAATACGCTTTATAACTTTACGGAACTCACATATTTTTGTTATTATTTTATTTATTACTTATTACATTCAGTATAGAATTATATTATAGTGGTTCGCAAACTGCATTGAAATATATCAAGTAATAATAGATGAATTTATGTGTACTTCATATACTGTGTTATAATTTATTATGAAAAATTAACTTTAAAGTTACACATACATTATTTAATGACACATTATGCTGGTGAAATTACCCTCTCTTAAACTCCGGTGTAAACTACAAACATTTTAAAGTTTTTAACACTGCAGCCATTAGGGTGGCTTTGACCGAATATAAATTACTTTAGGTCTAATATTATATCCAATTATAATAACTATTTGATTGCCTGTAACCAAATATCAATGCAAACCTATACGATCAAAAAAAAAAAAACGTTTTTCGTCAGCCAACAAATTTCTGTGCCTCCCTTAAAAATTCAAAATTTTAAAAATTTAATGCAAAGAGCACATTCTCGAGTACCTATATGTACCACATTTCAAGTACACACACATTCATAGATATTAATACCGATCAGGTAAAAACGCCCAATCGTGCGCTGCATCGCTAGGCCACATTCATTGACTATCGGACTGTTAATAACACATATTTTAATATTTGTTATCGATGTATTTAAGTTTGTACAATTATTGTAGAGAAATTAAGAAATATTAAAGTAAATTATACTATAATAGTACCCATACAATAACTATTCAAAAAAGCGCAGGTAAGTAACTACTGATTGTAAATAAGTGCGCTAATTATTCTCAAAGTTGTGCTCAAATTTATTGTCTTTAAATATGGGCAAAATGGTTTTAGCCGGTTATTCACCCACCGATAACTAAGTCTCTGCAGATGCCTCTGACCTACGGTTTTTAAGCTTGACTAACGTACGCAGTACTTGTGTGTTATTGGGTTTTTTAAGCTCCGCATGAATTGTTTGTCCCAAGACGTGTTTGCAGATGTTGTCTTCAGACAATATAATATGATCATTATTATAGTACCTACTAGTATATTATGACGAGCATGGTTCGACATTCAGGGCTGGAAATTAAAGAGTTGAGTTAAGAAGTTAATTGTATCTTACATTTTTACTCAATTAGTTGCTTTTCGGTTTCGGTTAAAAGTCCTAACATTTACAGGGGAATTATATTAAGTCAGTGACATAATGGTATGTTGACACCAATTTAAGATTTTTTTATGAACAATGATCGGTTCCCTTTTAGAATACTGCAATTAATTAGTCTTGACATTTATACATGTTATATAATTTATACAACCTAACGAATGGTAACTTCGCTTTTAAAATCATGCAGGATCGTCATTATTTATATAAATTAAGTTTACGAAATCGTTTTCTGCGCCTAACACAATTGTATGTTTGACTCTTGTTGGCTGTTCATAGTGTTTATAATATTTATTGTTACATACTGAAAAAATGGATAGTTTATTATATGTTTATGTCAACAAATCATAACAAAACTGTTGAACAACAGTAAACTTAAAAAAATGTACTTTAAAAAACTTTTTCATCAATGATTTATTTTTTTATAGTATTACAAAATATTTTAAATTGTATTGAACTTACGTGTTATGGACCTATTTGCTTGCCCGCGGAACAATATTTTTCAGTACATATTATTATATTATGTCATAAATCATAGTATATTATAATATACGTTTGCACATGTTTTGGTGTTCGCATGCGTATTATAATGTTATTCGAGCCCTAATAATATAACAATACGAATGTCGAAAGAATTAGCAGGCTCATGCAGCGGATTAAATTCGACCGGAAATAAGTGACAATACGATGTTATAAGGGGGAGAAGCGAATGGGTAAATGTTGGCCATAACTGGCGCATCATATTGTAATTTATTATATTATAATACGGTGCAGGCGAGGACATTATAATAATAATTATGGTTATTGTGTTTTTTATTTGGCTTGTTTAGCAGTGCGCATTTCGAGGCGTATTATTTGTTTTAATCATTTTTTATTTTGTTTAGTAAGCTATTATCCCGATATATACGCATTATCCTAGATGTACTACCCTTGTATCTGCATTATTTCGATTCGTAATTATCTATATTTAATCACAATTTTTTTTATTCAGCATCTAACACTGTATTACAACTATTGTGAAGATATACAGCTCGATAATTGAGATATGTTTCCATGCAAACCTCGTGTTATGTTCAAAAACTGTTTTTTATTTTAGGAATAGTGATTTTGTTTTGAGGAGCAACTAAAGTAATTAGGATTGCGTTCCGTATATTTTACAAGTTTCGAATGCTTAAGCAAAATAATTGTACTACTCAAAATCAATAAACAATAATAATTTAAAAACTATATTATTTCATATTTTTGTGTAATATTTAAGTTTTTAATTGTTACAAAAATTCTGAATTCGTCTCTAACTAAAAAAAAAAAATTAGAACGATCCTCAAATAGATTTTTTCAAAAACGGAAATGATGTTCGTTTTGCAGAGAATTACTTAAATTAGTAGGTATATATACAACATAATATTATTTAACATTAATAGCTCGTTAAACTTTCGTTTTCTGAAAATCAAAAACCCAATTCCTCTGATCCACGAATGACCGTGTTCTAGTGTTAAAAAAAATCTTTCCAGCAGTGGTCACCGTCGTGGTGTGCTGCCGACAAACCCCCAACGGACCTAAAGGTTTTGTTGCTTGAGTAGTCCTGCACACTGTGAAAAAAAATGTTTTTCAACTTTAAGAATACGTGGTGGAAACTTTTGTATATAATATACATTAACACTGCACACGGTAAACAAACGCGAATTCAATTTGTGCGTAAAAAAACAAGTAGGTACCTGGTACTTACAGCATTTATCAATGATTCAAAATATCAAATAACATTAAATATTTGTAAGGGGAGGGGGGGACTGATTTCCTGCAGAATTTCAACAAAATAACATATGTAAAATACTTCGTGCACACATAGAAAAATGTGTTTTGGGGAACTATACAAATAAAAAAATCGTTTAAAATGTGCATAAAAAATTCTGATTTTTTCAAAAAAAATTTCTCATGAAATTTTTATGGTATAAATATTCAGAAAAAATGTCAAGAATCTATTCTAATTGATTTGATTAGAATAAAATTACAAAATCGATTTTGTCAAATAACGGTTTTTTGTAAATATTCCCTTTTTTCAGTTTTTATTGAAGAGTTGAATGTTAAAATAATGAATGATAATTTTGTATATTTGAACTTTTCAAACCCATCAACTGGAATTAATTTTAAATCCAAATCCTGTTTTGAACCTTAACACTGAAGCATTTTAACTGTTCTAAAAGGCGAGACACAATTTTTTTTAACCCAACCTGTATACAATTACAACGTTGTAAAACCAATAATTTCATTGCTTAGTTCAGAATCTAAAACAGTATACACAAAACGTTGTGAAAAGTTTTTTTTATATATCAGCTATAATATTATAACTATAGGTTTATAAATCATTTAATTTATCAGAAATATTGATACACCCTCTGTATTCATCTATGACATAATATATTATATCATAAATTATCTTTGTTGTATTCGCTGTCGAAACACATTAACAATCTATAAATAATTTATATTTTACAATAATTATATGAATATCTATGTGTTATTGTAACTGATTTATTATTTTTTCACTGTGCGACGCTATTTATGTGACACTTTACATACCGTGAGATAAGTGTAGCTGGTTTATAATCTACATATAGGTTAGGTTAGTATTATAAAAATCAATGATCGTTGAGCTTAGTTATCTTGGACTTGATTTACGACGTAATGAAACACTAAGGTGACTGTTGAATAATATGGTCAGATTTCCAGATCCAATACTCGAATGTTTCAATCTCAAAACTGTACTTTAATGTTAATAATCCTTTATGACAAACAGTTTTAATATTATATTATTGTGGTTATAACGTATATGTTATAAGTAAAACATTTGCAATGTGCGATGATCAACCAGTTCTTCTTCTGACCACACAATCACTATATTAGACACCTACCTATTATTATATTAACGGTTACAATATTTATGGAATTTCTGATCATATTATAATATAATGTTTAAGATAAAACTCTCATCGAACCATATAAATTCCTGGTGGCATTAATTATGCGTTTGTTGTATGTCCCAGGTAAAACAAGTTAATTAGATTTGGTTACGAAGGATAGGTTTTATTTGCTTGACCATTACGCTATGTTTTATCACGTTACTGTTGCAGGTTTGGGTGGTTCACAAATATTTTGGTGATAAATATTGAAACGTTATAAAATACCATACAAATAATATACCAACAATAACAATGGTAATGTCATAATACTACAAACAGACGATACATAAAAGAAACGATGGTCTCGATTTATAAGTACTATATTATGTCTATCAAACAGTTCGCCGGCCGCCACAAGTGACAGCAACGAATTCGAGTGGATCATTGCAGGCGATGCCAAGTCGATTCGATTTCGAAGCGATTTCGATTTCGATTCGACGACGATATGACAATAACACGCGAGCGTGGTATTTTATATATTATTCTCTTTTGAACCGGAAATCGCGGGGAGGAAAAATAAATATCACCCGGTCCTCCCCCCACCCCCACCCACCACAGACGCCGAGCGGCTCGATGAAACACTCGTGCCCGGCCGAACTCCGTCTCCCCGCCACATCCACCCCCAACTATAACCATCCCCGGCGCCCGCACACCCTTCCGCCTTTGCCCACCCGCGGTCGGCGGCCAACCGGCACAAGTACGTATACGCACTCGGACATCGGTCTCGCGCACGCACTCACACGTGGACACGCGGACGATACTCACGTACAATAATATTGGACTACACACATATATGTGTACACTCGCGCGCGCGCCGTGCGTGTGTGCGAGTGTGCGCGAGCGGATCAATACACCAAACGTTTGCCAGTGTGTAAATATAATTATAAAGCGGTGTCTAGTAGTAGTAGTTGTAGTAGTAGTAGTGGTAGTGGTATTAGTGGTAGTATAAGTATGAGCAGTGGTGGTAGTACGAAAGTATAGCGTGGTATACATATATGTACATGTATGGTACACGGCGTCGGCGATTGTCCGGCGGGCGAACGGGCGGACCGTGGACGACGACGACGACGACGACGACGAAAATGGGAAAAAATAAAAACCGGTCGGCCGGCGGGGCGGGGCGGGGTGGGTGGAGCGCGTCGGCCGGCCGGTGGGCGAAAAAAAAAACCGAGACTGCGGGCGGCGGCGGCGGCTGTAGAGTTCTCGCGCTCGCGAGATGATGTGTTATATACGCCGCGGGGGTGAGGATTTGCGAAGGGGTAGCGGTGGTTGGGGGGTGGAAAAGCGCGAGATCGAGTCGATATCGGCTGCGCGACGTGTGTGTGCGTGTACGGCGGCGGCGGCGGTGGCAGGTTCGTCGTCTCTAGCGCGTTGTTGCCGCCGCCGCGGGGACAATTGAACTTTTCCGATATAACAAGCGCCTCCGCCGTCACCCCCCCCGACCGCTGCAGCCGGCGCCGCCGCCGCGAGGGGATGACCGGCAGAACAAATATGGCGCCCGTACTACACGCCGCGTATATATAGCTGTTATGATAAGGTGGTACAGAGGCTACGGCGGCGGTGGAGGCGGTAAGAAATACCGAGCGCGGCGTGCGTATACGAACGACGACGACGACGACGACTAGCTGCGACGACTGCTGCGACGACGACGACGACGACGACCGTCGCGCACCGCCGACGCGTCTCACCCGCGACCGTCCGAAAAGCCAAACCGCACACGGCGGTACGGTCGCCATGGTGACGAGTGGCAGCGGCGGCGGCGGGATCGAAGCTTTTGCGTTTCGCACTCCCCCCCCCTCAAGTTCTCTACCCCCCACCCACCCACCGCGGTATATATAATAACGGCCACTATATATAATACGCGCGCACACACACACACACACACACACACACACACACACACACACACGTGCACGCACACCTCTGCTGTTGTAGTGTCCATCGCTCGCCGCCCGCCCACCCCTATATAACTACCCACTAACCACCCCCTCGCCACCGCCGCGCGCCGTCACGCCGGACTGATATTACTGCGCCCGCGCGATCCCGAATACATATAATACACGCGCGCGAGCCACCGGACCCCGGGCTACCGTTTCGGCCGGTTTCTTTCCGATATCATATATTAATATTTTGCAACGTCGCGTGTGCGACCACCGGACGAGTTCGCCGTAGAAAATTGTTGACATCAACAATATTATCATACAATGATAATACCTATCGACTAGGCATGATGTGCTTATCCGAACCGTCATAAGCAGAGGACGGATTTCAAATAAAAAACTGGGAGTTTTTCCGGTCGGCCCTTTCCATTTTTAAAAGGTACTAATTTCGAAACCGAGAGTGCCAATCATCTCCGAGCCGCCCCTCCGTGAAAATAAAATAAATCGTGCCTATAGACGGATAATATATTAAATATTTTATTCTTATGATTGTTGTACCGATCATGGCTATTATGATATTACGACTGGTAGGCGAGATGGACACAAACGGGTATAACCGCCGTCCAGTTGGTCTTGGCACTCGATAACCTCGGTTACGATTTATCAAAAAAATTGGTCAGAAAACTAAACATATTTAGTTAATCAGTTACTAAAGTCATCGGACAACTATTTTTTTTTAGCGTTGTCGTATGCCAAGCAGCAGCACAAAATCTCGTCCAGGAAAATGTCAACATTGTATATTTTATTTTACGTAGGTATACTGCGAACCTCGGTTAGGTCCGAGTTGCGTGAAAATGGGCGTATTTTTCGCAGTTCGGGGTAGGAAAGACGGTCACGTGTATTATGTACGTACATGTACACCCCCGTCCGGGGATCAAGATCCGGAACTACCACTACGACACTGTCCGCTTTATATCCGATACAAAATATATACATTGCACCGGTGCAGTGGTCGTCGGCTGACCAGATACCGTACAGTTGTTGATATCGATTGTCCGCGGAGCCGGACGTAGGTGTGTGCCTATAGGAAACTCATGTCCGTTTAATATACTTACTTTTACCATATTTTGGTATTATGATCGAATGTCGTTTGTTTGACTAAATAAAAATTTATTTTCATCAAAATGTACTATAGTACCTATAATATTTAATTTATGTATGATTATAATCTTTGGATTGTGTGTGTTTTTTTTTACTTATCTTACAAATTGTTTTTATAATTAATTTTATTATTTAGTTTAGTAAAATAAATTTAAATTAATTTGTACTAATTAATGTTTTTGATGAATAATATATCGCTTTTTTAATAGTGTCTTCGTCGAGCGTCGGGACTAAATGAATCGTGAATTTGTTGTATTCTTTGGAAGCTATGCTATTAGGCGTGTTATGTTAATTGTAATAAAATCAATCAATGGTTACATAATATTTGATTATAGTATAGCACATTATATCTGTTTTTAATTAATAAATTAAATACAATATTAAATGACAATCGGCCAAATAATATTGTACAGATGCACTATTTAAATAACTTGGCTAGTATGCTGTGGATACCTAAGCTAAATTATTTTGTTATTTTGACCAATACTGACTTTAATGATTACCATATTACCCCATATTATATTAAGCGGCTCCTGTTTAACCAGTCTATACCACTTGCACACACAAATTGTAAGTTGTAACCACTGAGACATAGAATACGCGTGCTACCAAGCGTAGGTATACAAACAATACGTAAGCTGTAAAGGCCAACAGTATAGCGTCACACACGTATTTTATACGAAGCGAGTTATGGGTTTCGTTGGAGCACTTTGGGGGGGGGGGAGACTCTAGGGATGAAGCCACCCCAATAAAATAACATTTTTTATAAAAGATAATACAATATTTTAACACAATGTTTTGTTACAAATATATTACTACGATGAGCAATATGATTTTTTTCTGATTTGATTATGATGTTAGATACACATTAATAGTCTTACATACGATTTGTGGAAATTGCCGATCGATTATTTCGTTGAAAATTATTTTTAGATTTAAAGAAGAAAATTGTTACTTAGAAGAAGTGGTAATTGTTTACTCGTGTATAAGGAAAGTAGGACAATGTGTAAGCCTACCTGCACCTGATGGGCTTATTTTCAATTTGAACGATAGGACTCTAATAGATTCATATCTGATAGTATGTACGATTATTTCATATATTATAAATTATAATTCATATAATATACAGACGATATATTCGACATGTATGTATGCAGTACGGATGAGATTCCCTTGGTTTTCAATCCTAAAAATTAACTCGATTTTTAACCACCTGTACCGAGGCATCAAAAAGGTAAAAAGTCCATCGAGTTTTTCTCTGTAACTTGTCCAGTCTACCTATATAGTTATAACTTAATAATAACTTATAAGTTATACATTATAAGCAATCATAATATTCATTATTTTATTACTATGTATAGCTCGAGATGTTACAAAAGCCATGGAGAATGCACAAAAATTTCAAATTAAAATAATTGAATTCATATTAAACTTATAAGTATCTAATTATGTTCTATACTTCAATATACTAACTAAATTGTGCAGTTTGGACCTACTTTCGGATTTTAGGTACGAAATAGAAAATCCACTATATGGTCATGTAAGGAGAATATTATTATATACAATAGAATACAATTCTAAAATTTCATTCAAAAATTTACAAAACGTCATTATGAAAGTTTTATAATATATTTATAATTAAATTGAAACAAATAAATGTGTATAATTATATAGCTGGTAAATGTTAATTTTACATTGTTATTTACACATCCATGAATGCTCATTATAATATGTCTGCAGAACCTATATTGCATTTTTTTTTCATAGCTTATTTGAAATTTCGGTGAATAACTTATTTCGTATATGAGGTAGTTCACTATTTATCACGACGAGTTTCATAATACAATATAATAAGACTTGCAGTTGTGATCAATCGAAATTCAGAGTCATATTTTCTCGTCTGAAGCTGTTCACTGTTTTTTTATTCTTATTTCTCTCGTCGTTCCCGCAGTTGACGTCAAATGAAAAACAGAAGACATATTTAGTCCCATTATGCACTTTGGTTTGTGGTGGTTTTGAAATTCTATTGTATTGCCGTCGTAGCTGTTACGGTTTTTTTTCTACAAAATATAAGATGCAATATCAGAATAAATCGAAACGGGGCATTATTGACTGGAAACAAACAAACAAAAAAAAAAAAAACCCACCAATAACTCAAGATTCTGCGGACCGAGAGTGATATTGGCATTGTGTTATACTTAAGCTTTATTATTATATACATATATACCGACATTGAATAAATAAATAATGTTATTGGTAAGGAGTATGATAATAATATTATAATGACTATAAAAACAACGGAAAATCCTAAATTAAAATCACTTAGAATAAATTTGTTACATAATTTATTTTTAAAAATACATTTTGAGCTGGGTGAAGCACTATCACGTTCGATGTTTTCAATAAACAATACTAAGCTATTAAATTGTCAACCCACTAATACAATATTACATCGGTATTATATATTTGCCTGGGTACCTACCTCAGGCATACATTTTTATAATTGAATTCAACATTTATGAAACCTTGACTGTTGTGTTTAGGGTTTTACCTAAACCCTAAGGGTTATATTTAAGTATTATCCACAATGTGCTGTTACTTATAAGTTATAAGTGATATTTTATCACACATCTATCACTGAGCAGAAAAATATTTTTTTTATTTTTAAATTGTACTAGCGGATCTCTCAATGTACCACATCAAGTGTGGTTTCTGAAAATGTTCCATTTTAAAATGAATAGAAAATATTTTGACTTTTTTTGAACATTTAACGCTTCATAACAACACCTGTTGTAGAAGCCCGGTCAAGACTAAACTGTATGAGTCTGATCATACCATATTATAATTATAAAGTGCTGGATCCGACTGTCCCGCTTCATTTTAGACCGACTAAAACTTCATAATAAATAAATTTAAAGAATGTTAATACTTTGTGTTTCTATTTATAGAATATAGATAATATTTTATTCTATGTTTGTGTGTGGTAAATCAATAAATAATTCAATGCATGCACAAAATGAATACACAATAATAGGTACATACATAAAATCTCTTTTAAATAGCTATAACTTGGGTAAACAAAAATAATTATGCATTTTCAATATAATATTTGGACTTGGCAGGATGCAGAAAAAATATTTTGCTAAAACAATACTACTCAAAAATAATACTTAGACATTTAAAATTGGCCTATTATGAGACCGTCTATTTTTAATTTTTGGACCTCCGCTGTGCTTGGCGCTGGCCGACAAAATCGCATTCAAATAATACCCATGGCTAGGACACGTAAACGGTGTATCGGTACTACTATATATATATATATTATAATATTAATAAAATATATATATACCTAGGATCGTCGTCTTGTCGTCGCTGCGTAAATAAATTGCGCTTCCGCTCGAGTTTCCGAAAACGTTAATCGAGGGGCCCTGCCGCATTTTAGAGAATTAGCATAATATTATAATATTACGTAGTCGCATATACAGGCATTATACCGAATTCGGGGTGACGCCCGAGCCCGGGTTTGTATGCACTGCTGAATATATAATAGCTAATAACAATGACGATGTTTAGTCTCGGAAGAGAGGGGTGGAAGGAGAGGGTTGGTTAATATATTATAAATTTAAATGTTATTACTTATTACGGCACTATATTATGCATATAAATACAGTCTGCAGTGGTCAAGGTATAGCATCGTCGATGAGATATAATTATTGTATCGTAAAGATTTTTAAATATTTTATTATTAGACAATGTTTTAGATACACGTTGTGTCAGCTTAAAAATAAACGAAAAGACGAAACAAAACTGTCGACCGAACTACTAAAGTGCGATTGTTGCCAAACAGTTTATACTATTTTTAAGTTGTGTCCCGACGTACCGACCATTATAGTTATACACATATTAGTCTTATATATTATAACGCAATATTATTATAATGAACGTTTATTTTATTTTTATACTATGTACATAAAAAGTAGAATATTTTTTTTGTTTTGTTTTTTAGTTTACACAAGAAAATGAGAAGAACGGAAGGATAACGGGTGTCATCAACGAAGGTCCTCGTTAAACTCTGTTCATCCAAACATTTAAGAATTAAAAGGATTAAGTAATATTATAGTTCTATTGGTAATAGTTAAATATTCGAAATATATACTTCATAGTTTTCCAAACACTTCGTACTAGACCATGATATAGGTACAATGACCATAGTCCTTTAATAATTACTGGACAGGCAATGAGTTTTTACTGTTGTATACTAGTTTACTCAATATATGAATGATAGTGCCAGGTAGTATGTTAGGATATATAGATTATTGTATTTTTTAAAGAGATTGTCTACGTGGCTACATCACTGCGAGATGTTTTACCGATGCTCGTAATGTTGTATGACACACAGTTCTTAATGTTCTTATTTAGTAGTATAAGGTCTTTGATAAAATGTAAAAAAATATCGAAAATTGCATAAAAAAAATAGTATATAAGTGCAAAAATCAATTGTAGTATGAATTATAAATGAATAAAAAAAACATGCGTTTTAGGACTTACGCTTTAGAAAAATTCCCCTCATTTGATATTATGGTTAAAAACTAATTTTTCACTAATATCATTATTATATTCTTAGATATTGGGCCAGCTAAAGATATACAAAAATTGGACTGTAGTATTAATCAGAAAAAAAGGTGATGTTAGACCTTATCGATTAGTTGTTACCAGTAGAGTTTTGGTTAAATGGATTTCAATTTTGAAAATGGAATTTAATTTATTGACTAGTTTTAATCAATGAATATAAAAACGGTATATTTTAGTTTTTAATATATTTGTATCAAAGAGCTTTTGGAATATTAACACTCACTAAGGTTAATACTTAGTAGGTACCTGAACTTGTTAATAAATCAAAAACCGTTTAAAAGCTAAAACCCGTTAAATCAAAGTCATATAGAGTACTGAGTCTAATCGAGCAGCATGATGGATTTCATGTCTTATATCTTTTTAAGTGGGCTGAAAAATGCAGTAAAATCAAGACATTTATTGATTTGTGCCTGCACTTAATCGGTGCATGATTAAAATTAACCATTACATGCGATAATATGTCGGCCTTTTAAGCACAGTAATGTGCATTCATATGATACGCACTGCAGACAAGGCACCAAAATATCGTCACGTCAATTCGTCTATATTTTTTGTTATCATTAAACACGGACGACCCCAGACGACAATTTCCCAGACGCTTTCCTCGTTAAAAATATATCACGCATAATATCTCGACATAATAATATAATACCTACTACGTGTAAACATTCAATTACTAAATATTATTTATGACACGGCTCCATTATTTTAAACGACGGGTGACTAGAAAATGTCGCTGACAAAACATTTTAGTAGGTAGTATGGTTTATCGTTTGTTATTGTAAAAAGTACGTTCGGGCTTATAATCGTGATGATGGCGTTCGGGGCTGCAACACGATCAACAAACGAAGAAGAGATAAGACCCAGATCGCACTCGACACAAAAGAAGCGTAATACAAACGCCGTAAAATGTACTGAATACCGTGAAAGCGGGGCAATTTCAACACAAACGAACAGTTGTAAAACAAACACCGAAAAAAAGGTTGTGAATGCCGAGATAAATTCCAAGATACACATCGATGCACCTATTATACGTAGCCACGAAAATAAATATTGAGATCTACGTAAACAGTAATGAGTGTTTCTGTGTTGGTGTGCACTGTTGTATTATCATAAGGAATTTTAAATTTCGAAAAACAACAGACCGCAAGTCCATTAGAAGATATAGGGTTAATATTTATTATTACATGTGAAATGTTCTTAAATCGTGAAATGACAATTTCTTATATTGCAGAGCGAAACTCGACTGCTCAGGCGATAGGTACGTAATTTAGTAAACTACTATGAAATCATTTTTTATTATCCGCAATAGCTTAATTTGTTTTTATTTCGTCCGTCAGTAAATATATACATATTTTGGCTGTTTTGAGCTGCAGGGTGGAAAGAGGTTATAATAATATTATGGTGATTGACAGACGTGAGCATAGAAAGCGCGCACTGAGTGTTTTAACATTTTTGGAAATTTATTTTGCTATATATTATTTTAGTATTTTAAATAGTGACACACATGCCAACAATAATTTATTAAAATTTTTAATTTGACATAAAAATACAAAACATGGACAGTATGGTTCGCCTTGATGTGTAGATATTGTTTTGCTTTCATCAATATAAGAATTCATATTTTTAGAGTTTTAAAATATATAATAATAATTGTCAACACTAAGCTAATAATATTAGGTTAGTGAATTTGTTTTTTACGATGTCTTTTAGGACAAAAGTAATTATTATATTACACTCCAGATGCCTAGATGTGAAATTTCCGAAATCGTGAGATGACATTTTAAAAAATGTCAGGGTGTAACTTTGCTTTTCAGTGACATGTAGATTATTTTGTAACCTATTATTTTTCCCTATTCAATGTCTTATGTAATGTTTTATCATTGTACTTTATTTTTATTTCTTTCATCAACAATATGTCTATATTCGGATATTTTGAGCTGTGGCTTGAAGGGAGGCTATGATGATGAAAAATTGAGTGGATGAAATCCACTGTCTATATAAGAAATTTCTCTTTTTATACATTTTCTTGTGAAAAATGTCTGACTATTTTAAAGTGTTGCACGTATTGTTTCATTATATTATTTGTAGTAAGTATGTTTTTATTCATGTACAAGGCAAAGGCGACAAAGATGAAATATTTGTCACTTGCAAGCCGATACGACTGATACGATTAATAAAATAGGTTATTGTTTTATTTACGACATGCGTCAATCGTGATAACGCCAAATTATATAAATTACCTATACCTATACCTATACCTAATAGAAATTCATTTTTGTTTAATCATTTTGCGGAAACCACTACGGCACTTATTAATAATTAATGTATAGTTCATTCGTTGATTCGACGTGAATGGTGTTAATATATAATTGGACAACCTCGTTCACGATCCATGTAAATCGAGCGACTTGTGCACGACTCGTATACTTATCGTTTTAATTATACACAGATTGTAAGTATATTTTTTTTTTGATAAAAAAACTAACAAGACATTGTTGTAAAAAAAACCTCGCTTTGTTATACATACGTGTTGCCAAATCGGTTGGTCTGTGTGGGGAGGGGGGGATATTCGCGTGGCGTCACGCATTCGGTAGGCACGCAATATTAATAGACCGATTAACAATTCAATTGCGGGTAAAATCCGTCACGTGTCACACATGTTCGTTTGGTTTTCGTAGGTAAAACGTAATTGTCTTAATTTATATACCCAAGCACGTGGCATCGCTACAGTTAAAATATTCATGTAATGTAAAACCGGCGAATTCAACATGTCCTCCCCCCCCCAAAAAAAAAACCTTTATGGCATGGGCATACCCGTGCAGCACTTACAGCTATACCGAAAACACCACTCCTCGTGCAGATTACAATAAAAACCATAATTATAATATATAACTGTCTACGAAAGGTGACACTTTGTTCTGAGCATAGCTCGAGCTTAAGAGAGTAGCTCTAACAAATATGGGCAATTTTAATTAATATAAATTTGGTCAGTGCCTAAAATATGAGAGTTCTCGGCGTATCGTAATTTTATACAGTTATTTGTTTGAATTCAAAACAATATTTCAAGTTTTTAATTTTTGTCACATCATCGTAAATTAATTCACTCTATGTTGAAAGTACGGATTGTGCAGATCACAATAAAAAACAATTATACCGTCTTACGATACGCTTTCTTCCAGATCTGTTTGTCCTAAGCAGATATTGCTCTGACGTTTAGTTGTAACCAATGTGTACAATATTATATAATGTGTACAACAAATTACAATTTGAAGTTTACCAACATTTTCATTTTGAGCGATTTCTTTGCACCCTTCGAGAAGCGTATCGCGAGAAAAAACTTATCGTTGTAAACTGTTATATAATATATATATTTAATAGCTTCCTCCCTCCCACAGTTAGGAATTGTTTTAACAAATTGGTTTAGTTTTTAATGACCCTTATAAGTTTTAAACCCCATTTTACCTTTTACTTATAATCACACTTATTTATAACCACATCATTACATCGATCTTTTTTAATATCCCAATTTTATATTTACATTTTATACTATATTTTTTAGAATTTAGGGTGTTATATCTTATAGGGTATGTTATTACAATGAACTTTTATGCAATAACTGTCATCATATATTCTAGAAACAATTCAGTGTTCTTTTTTAATTTCAACCGAAATACCGAAAATCAACTATTTTGTCAACTATAATTTTTATTAAATACAAGAACAACATTCGCTGTTCATGCAATTCAAATTTAAACTTTTTTAAAAATATGTTACAACTTCCATGAAATCTAATATAAAACGTTTTAGAAAAGTACAGTAAATATTCAACATGATAATATTATACTTACCTTTGGACAATTTTCCACATTTAATTTTTTTATTTTGTGGTAAAATTGTCTGCTTTAACTTAAGAGTAGGTAGGTACTTTCACTGCTCTTACTATCGAGTATAAAATAATCAAACAATAAGTTAATAGAATATAGCTTCATTCAAAGTAGCATGATAATTTTTTTAAGTAATCAATACCTACCTTTTAATTCCAACGATTTCGACAATTTCTTTACAACAATATTTATATACATTTTTGATTTAAAATAATAAAACACACACATGCACAATAATTGTACAACCATTCCTATGGACGAAAATCGTTTATTATAATAATGGATAAGTATCATGGTCTATTGTGCTATGTATATTATACTCCAGTAACTTTTATATAGTGACGTTTTCAGACATTGTTCGGTTAGGACGGTTAGTATATTATTATCATGCACGCACGGTTTTTTCGAGGGAAACAAAACTTTTCGATTTCCGCTGAATTATTCTCTACTCTATTCTAAATACCAGGAAATACGTTTAAAATGAATCAAAAGCTATGTAATATAAAATCATTATTAAGCGAATAAACTACCTGTTTCCGTGCTAATAATCATCCTCAAACTACTGCCTACCTATATAATATACATAGGTTATAAAAAGCAATACAGTTCATTAATAATGAAATAAAAACATTATCTCTGTAGGGATGTAATAGTTTTTACAGAAAGTAGAAAATAATTCGTTTAGCTCTGCCAGATTTAACATTAGAATGAATCCACCCTGGCCATACGTCCTGTTGTAAACGGAAAGTTCTGTATTTTAAAAGTCTGACCCCCACAAAAACTTTCTTAATATTGTATTATTGTACTTAAAAAAAAAAAAATGTCGCATTTTTATTCTTACAGTAAAAATGTTAAGAAAATTACAACCATAATATTGGACGCCAAAGATAGGTATAATCATCTTCTACCGCTACTTATAAGACGTATATCAATATCATCAAATACTAAAAGTAAGGTTTTGTTTTTTTTTTAAACTCCGAATTGTATCGTTTAGACAAAATTTTATTTAGTAAAGAAGTATATGTTATTTTATTAAAAATTAACATTTTGTGTTGATGAATATAAAAAAATCGTGTATTTTATATCTGGTCGCCCAGAGTGAATCGAACTTAAAGGTAACATTAAATTTGTCTGTATTTTTTCGGAGGTTAGTTTATTTTTTTATGCACAATTAAGTGTTAAATACGTGCAAAATGTCTCAATTTCAAAAATTCTCATATCTAGTTCGAAAATGTAAATGTAAAAAAAAATTCATCAAACAGACAATGTTGTTGATAATAAACCCATGCTCTGTAATAATACAACTGTAGTAGATGAGAATTCTGCGTAGTACCTCAATGCCACCCTTATCAGTTTGATTTACCTTTTAATACTTAGTTGAAAGTTATGACTAATATTAACTAACTATACTTGTTTGAAATTCAATTTTTACGTAGCTACTGAAATATTCTGTTTTTTAAACCTATTTGAAATAAAAAATCTAAGATATTATTAAAAACAATTAAAAACTAAAAAAATGTTATTTATGTAGGTAATGATAAAAATTGTAAAAATATAGTTTTGATCATATAAAATATGTATTTTCAAAAAATACAAAACTATACGAAATAATGGCAGTGCAGACAATTAAATAGAATCGTCTTCTAGCATGCACCACTGCAGCACTGCAGATTGCGACGTTGATATTACAATACATAAATAATAATATTTTCGCCCAACGTTTTCCGTAGCTGCAATCGCACATAACAATAATAATATTAGAATGCCGTGAAAAAAATGTCAGTAAATAATTTTTTCTCTCTCACCGTTTCAAACAAATTTCACCGCTGACGTTTGTCTAATTTATTTTTACGCCTTTTACAAACTATGTTATAATAATAATATAGTGGGAGATAAAATCAAAGAAAAATAAAATAAAAACACTCGTTATGCATAATGATTTACGGTGACAATATTATTTGCATATATTATATGATCAGGCTATCAGCGCCGAACGCTAATGAAATTTATGTACCAAGGTTCGAAAGCACACATATTATTATACACATACACAATATTATGTGGTATATACCTGTATATTGTAACCACAGTGTATGCATATAATATTGTGAGACGTGATTGTATACGCGCACTGTGTATTATTATTATATGTACAACAGACGCTCAGGACTCGGATGCTGTGGCAGACGACCGGTTTTCGACTGTCCGTCCATTTATATTTTATACATCGGCTACTTAATTACTGCGCAGGTCAGTCAAAACGCGGCCTGTAGATACGCGCCAACACTTAATCTTGGTAGCTGGCCATTTTCGATTATTCGTCTTGATTTTTTTTTGCATTCAACCAGTCGGATATATTATTTTCAATCGGTATATTGTAATAATACGTAATATTATTCTCGCTTGCTGCCGACGTGCCTACGTCTTGGCGTGGTGGCGTCTCGAAATGTATATTAGATCCCGAGGGAATAGTATAATATTTACCGGAAAGTAAATTAGTATGACGTGTGGAAACGAAAACATACTCATTAATAATGAATTCGTCTAAAATATAACGTAATCAAACTGTGTGCCTACCTATACCTGTTTAGTGTATATTTTTATCATCACAACACTTGATGATTAAATTATTTATTTTTCTTTAGAACTTGAGAAATTTCTAATGAATTATATGAATTGCCATATGATTCCCAAGTAGGTATGTAGTGTATGCCACCAATTGGTCATTTTCAACCCATAACCCATAATATGGAAATTTAAAACTTCTAATATTTAATTTTATCAACTATAGACTGCTAGATGATACACAATTTATGTGTCTGATAAAACCCGCATATACAATTGTTAAAATCTGAAAGTTAAAATTTAAATAGCTTTAAACTTTGAAATATTAATTAAAAAGAATTATTGAATAAAAAAAACTACCTATTTTAAGTAGTTACATTTAGTTTAATATTATATTTTAATTATTAACTAAGTAACTAAGTACCTAATACATATTTTATTGTGTGTGTATATAACTATCGATATAATAATATGCAATGAGCGTTGATATTTAGTAATATTTTATATGTTATTGTTTTTCAATAAGTAAATTTATCATTAGAAAATCACTCTAAAATAATCTTACTTTCTTGTACCTGAAAGTGACACATGTAATATCCGCTTTCGTTTGAATAGACAATGGTGCATTGAATATTTATGAATTTGAAATCCTACCCAAACAGTATGAAAACTATAACTCAGCTATTACATAGGATGTTTCAAGTTTTCCTCAATCATTTGACTCTTGCATATAAAGATTAAGTTACCTATTAAACTATAAAAATCAAAAAGAAATTAATTTTTTATACTTACAAAATTGTGTAATAAATATAAAAGTTGATTTTTTTTTGTAAAATGCCTATTTCCCCCTAATTATATTATATGTGGGACGTACTTATGTATACAATTAGTAATTAATAATGTATTTCATTCAAAATGTGCATACATTATCATTTTAAAACCATCAATTTACCAATATTTCAACATCATCCTGAATTTTCAAATTACCTTTTTCGATTTTCGATTAATTAATTTGTAATCAGTCCACCCCAGTCACTTGCCAAGTCATGTGGGAGCTGTTGGTAACCAATATTGCGCATCATTACTGACCGTCCTTTGACTTGTCCATCATTTACCGACAATCAACGGGAAACGACCAGTGATCAAAATGTCTTCCTGTTCACCCTCACAGAAGACTGGTATCTGGCCACCAGCGGTCCGACGTTGGATAAGTATACATCTGAAGTCGCGTGGGACTGACTTGTCAAGTCAACCGCATTAAGTTAAAACATATTACGCCAACCAAAAATTTGAGGAGAGCATTAATAAATATCGAAGAACTCAAAGTGTGTGTTTGCAAATTATTAATAATTGTAAACTATTTTTTTTAGTATGCGCTATCGCAATTCGCAGTTATTGTGAAATTCATATGGCAACGCGTCATTCATTGGAAAGGATTAAATTCCCTTTTTTTGGTTTATAGATAAGCATATAATCGAGAGAATCCGTGGGAATAAACTGATATTCTAACATGTTTTCGTTTTTATTTAACTTAATGTTTGGGTCACGTTAAATATTCACTGTAGGGTATACTGTACACATAAGTCATAAATACATAATAATATATAGATACCAATACCGTATCGTACCAGGTATCCAACAAGGTACCGTATCATTAGGTATAATATTTTTTTACGACTCTGGATGTTTGAAGAGTGAAGACGGCTAATAGATTTTATAATATACAGTCTTATGTATGCAATAAAATTATGTTTTCAATCAAATTTTTTGATTTTGACGTTGTATAAATGTTGCGTACGGTGTGTATAGCCTTTCCAAAATATCTACTGATATAAATATTAATTAACACTTCCAAACATGTCAGTGTCACCATAAACATTAAATAATGTTATGCATGTAATGCGTTTCACTATACGACTGCGGTGCCATTAAATAATATTATAATCGTTTATTCCATACAGAAGTGGTTCTATCAAAAGCAATAATACAGTTTCATCACTTCGTTAAGTAATAAACTGTTTGTAATTTTATTTTTAAGAAAATGTATGACACAATATGGAATTCTGTTATAACATTTTATATTATCCGTATTTTGAATTCTTATGTTTGTTTGGAAAACTACTAAAGTTGACTTTTTATTTTTAACTTGTATACACTCATTCGTTGAGGTTAAATAATTATATCCCTACCTATTATTAGATCATATTCTGTGCTTCGCTGTCAAAAGTTGACGGTGGTTTTACTAACAAACATAATAAAGGAAGTAATATTAATATGAACAAAATGAAAGTAACGTAAAAAAAAAAAATAATACTTTTCGAAATAATCAAATATGTCCGTTGTTGAACTAATTATCCTATATATGATATTATATTGTTTCATATCTTGAAAATAATTAAATAATATACTAATTTACGGTAATTTCCATTTTGGTAATATAAACACGAATGCCATACAATTGATTATAGTTATTATTGCGTTATGTAATGAGTGATGACTGGTCGAAGTGCAAAGTTAAGTTCCCTTCAATTACAGTTTACACTCGAACAGCTTGCCGAACCTTATTGTGAGTAAACGTTGTAAATATTGAAAACGATCAATAAAAAGTGTACACCTTTTCCAGTCACTGTATAATATAAATAATGTATTTTTGTGTTGATTTTTATTGTTGTGTGGGGGAGAGTAAGATAGAGTATCATTAATAGTTGAAATACTATACACTGCATTGCAGAGTGTAATTCTCGAATTATTCAATGACGTACACCACTCAAAATATTAAACTGACAACAACACCGTTGGAAAAAAAGAAACTGTACTCATTTTTACCATTCAATGTCGACACTCATAGAAAGTATTTTTTTTTTTTAATAAATTGTATGATATTAATCTCGTGTGGTGGATTTCACACATTGACAGTTAATCTGCAATCGATTGAAAAACTTGGTTGGCCATACTGATCAGGTCGTGTTAAATGTTTTGAGAATTAAGTACAGCACTATGCATAATATTATATAGTGTGAGAGGTTCACGTTCACGAAAATGGTTTTGTGCCCTGTGCGTTATGTTTTTACTTTTTAATGTTGACGTACACATGAAATAATAATATGTAATGTTTACGCTTCGTAATATATGAGTTTTAAAATATGAAAGAATCCAAACGTAATCGACTCAAACGGTATCTTTGTTTATTTCATTAAAACGCTGTCATATACAAAAAATATGTAAGCATCATCTGTTGTGTATACATAATATGATTAATATGAAACGGTTCCGTTCCAGGTTCCTTAATTTTATTGCAAATCAATGAATACAATAAATAATGTGTAATTTGTGTTCAGATTATTATAAGGTAAGTATATCAGTCAATTTTAAAAACTATAAATGCTAATATATTAATGTTGATCACTTTAATTTACAAATACCCTTATATCTTTTAAAATTATCACTGTGCACTGTAAAATATTATTCTTGGTAATATAATATTAAGTCAAAATCTGAGACTGCACTTACTTATCACATGTTGGAATATCGATTAGGACATACCAAAAAAATGTTAAAAAATAATAATCTGCTCAAAAACGTACTGTACAGGATATACAAAAAAACGTATAAAAAAAAACCAATAGGTGTTAAAATATTATTAATTTAAAATTTAAAATTCAAAAATCAAAATTTTTGAATAAAGACATTTTTAAAATATAATAAAACGGGTAGTGAGCATGACTTATAAATCACCCTGATGTATATATATATATAATGATTTGATAAACCGTACAAAAAAATTAACGTTTATATGCTCCAAGGCAAACTCAACGTGGTGAGTTATCGTGGTATATACTACCAATAATAATATACGGGATGGTACCGGTACGTAATAACTCTTTATCTCATTAATGACCGGCGATCGGTTTGCAGCGCAGCTGAAAGATAAAATACGACTTGTGCCAAACTGCCAATATTGCAGTGGTCGACAATTTATTATTACAGTGAACTGCAGCGCGTGTTGGTAAGAAAAAAAAATTCTCCGGCGGCACTTAATAATAACAATGTACTTATATTATGCCAATGTGCGAATACATTTTTTTGTTATTTGTTTAACTGTATTGTTCTTTTATAAATGTCAACGGATTATACAATTATATTTTTCGAAATGTGCTTTATAATTAAGTTTTTATTTCAAGGTATTATTATTATAATTTGTAGTAGCCTCAAAAATCGTTCAAATATTGGTTGGCATGATATTATGACTACGCAGTCTATCGACAACATTTTTAAATGCTTATACCTAAATAAGAATAATTTTTAGTGCTTTATTATTTGTGCTTTATACAATATGAGGTTATGAATGTTTTCATACAAGCATGTTGTGTTTGAGAATTACCAATAAAAAAAACACGAGTCGTTTAAAAATAAAAAAAATACCTAGAAATCACCACTATACGGAAGACGAGGTGATAAAACGTTTAAATGTCTTACAGCACTACACAGCTTTCAAACTAAGTACAAAAACAAAAATATATTGTTAAATAATGCGAATGTTATCAATAAAAGGACCACCGCACTACATAAATATATAAGTTATTGTTTAGCGCCGTCAGAATGTCTTTTTTATTATTCATTGTTGTTGTTTATCGTAATAATTGTCCACCACAAGGAGCACAGTGGTCTTTTATTTTCCAGTGAACCGATCGATTGATGGTCATTAGACTGATGTAAAAAGTTAAGTACAAGAGGTGACGAGTTTTCGAGCATATATTTAACATGTACTTATAGGTATATATACGCTATGAATGTTGTTCTAAAATATCGAAGTAAGTACCTACTTATAAATTAATTTTTTTCACCATTTCTTCTAGTCGGGTAAAATATTATTTTTATATTTTTTAAGATACAAAATTTATTAAACTTTATAAAATATTTAAAGAATATAACTGACTTTTAACTGAATTAAGTCAATAAAAGAAACTTTTCACTTTTAAATTAACTTGCTTTTTTCTGTATTTACTTAACTTAACGAGTTGAAAAAACTGATTAACAAGCGCCTGTCTTGATTTTGGTTTTGTTATCAGACAAAAGTTTTTTTAATTTAAATACTGAACACACAACATCGTCACGAAGAAAGTTTTGTAATATCAATAATATTCTGTCTAGCTACGCGTTACTTCTAAAGTTGTAAAAATACCATTTCAATTTATACTATCTACAGAAGCAATAGTATATCCTACAGAGTCATATACATTTTAATAAATTTAAAACTCTTAAGACTCATTTCAATCAACTAAGACATCGATGTACGTGAATATAACATAAGTATGGTAACAAACGTAGTTAACAAACTCTCAAGAATCGAATGATGAGAATTCAACTGACGGAATACATTTTAGTTATTACCATACTTCATATTAAATGTACATACCTATTTTTTTTTTATTAATTATCCTGCTGCGACATGGGGTATTGGTGTTATTAGCTATTGTAAGGAGTTATAGAAGGCATATTTTTATAGAAGAGCAGTTGTTAAAAATTCGTGTATAATATGGTTCTAGGTTATTGTAGACACTAAGAACCCGGGGGGTCACCCATCCTGGAACTAAAGGCAGTGGACGGTTGCTTACTCTCAATCACGACTGATTGCAGCAACAACCGCTCCAGGATAAGCCGTTTATTCTGCCTAATTTAAAAAAAAAATTCAATTGCACACATTTCATCTATTTTCAATAATTTATTAACGTTCGTTTTATAATACTAACTATCGTGAGTCTTGACTGTTTGTGATGTTTTTCGATCCGTGAGTAACTGAACGACTTGCGCATCATATAAAATAATGAATTTTATTAGATTTTAAGCGGGTCAAAAAAAAATAGATTAGGATTCCTGGATTCGCCCAGACAAATTTCAGTCTTCATTTTTGGCATTGCATTCAACCCTAATGCATTGTAAAGTTATGCTTGGAAGACGTCCGGTAAAAGCAGTATATATTTTGTAGCCGTATAAGTATAATGGAATACCAAAATATGTACACTGAAATGTCTCAAATTATGAAAATCCATTCATTCCCGACTTATATTATATTATAAGTGGTTATTAATATTATTGTGTTAATCAAGCGTAAATGATTGCAATAAAAATATTATCGCCAGTTACCCCGCCGCAACGTATCGTCGTAGAAAACCGTATTACAATATTATCGTGTTAATAATAATCGTTGCCACATGCTTTGGGTGGAAACCATAACTCTCAAGGGTTGGACTGGGCTAGGGGTCGAATCTCTGGTATGACGGTTTACCGCTATACAGAATATTATTCCGCGTCAAGGCCAACGCGCGTTGAACTATCTTCATCGGTATATCTGTAGGTACCTCTATAGATTTACTATTTATGTATCATGATTATCTTGGACCCGAAAAGTTCGGCCACGACTACTGCAGCTGCCAACGGATATTATTATGACGACAAATCACGATTCCTTATTAGATTTACTGAACATGAATTTATATTATCATGTCCCTCGGCCGCACTCGGCTGATGGGGCGGCGGCGACGGTGTCGCATTAAAAGTGCACCCCCCCCCCCTTCACACATTCAAGGCATATCGTACGTACGCGTATCGAGTTCGGACCGAATTACCGGCTGGGGCCGGCGGGCGAATTCCCTCGCGGAGATTCCCAGCACGTACCTATGTATATATATATATATAATCAGATGATACGACGATGACGGCGAGACGACGTGGTCGAGGAGGGGTGTTGGTCGAGTGGCGGGCTGGTGTGTTTCGGTCGAAATCGCGCATTGTGCGCCCGGCGCGATATTAAGACACTGCAGCAGTGGTGGCCAGGGTGGGCGTGGGTGGGCCGCGCGGGGATATAAATGTAGAAAGTTTCCGGGAGACAATAATTAATGTTTACCCGCCGCCGCAGTGTTCGTGAAGAATAGCGCCGCCGCCTCTCGTGGAGTGTGACTTGTTGAGGAACGCGCACAACTATACGGACCGACGACGGCGGCGGCGGCGGTGGCGGCGTGTACGGCGTGATGGCCGGGGGTGGGTCGACGGAGTTTTTCCCCCGGTGAGGGGGTGGTGGTGAGTATCGGGGTGGGCTCGGCTGGGCGCGCAACGGTGGCGGAAGTTGCGGCGACCGTCGTATTATATATTGTTTGTAGCGTGTCCTCGGCGCGAAATCGGCGATTCTCGTCCTCATTCTCCTTCTTTATCCTACCGCTATTCTTCTGCAGCAGCTCGTCTTCGTAGATTATATACTTTTCGTCCTCGTTTTACTCGCTCAAACAGACACGTTTCTGGTACAATAGTAACAATGCTCAAGCAGAGTAGAAACTTGACCGGTAAATTATATATATATAATATTATATAGGTACATATAGGTATATATAGGTACGTGTATTATCGCACTGTCGTCCGCATTCATTTAAACTACTTATGGAATATAAATTAATTTTTTTTTTATAGACAAAATATACATAGAGTACTATGATAATATTACTTAAAATGATGAATATTTTAACTATAAAATATAAAAACAAATAATAATAAACACATCAAAATAAAAATATTTAAAAAAAATAACATTTTTATTATTTTTTATTATAAAAGTATTCCATGTCCAAGTACTGAAAATAGCCATAGTTTTTTTTTATGCCTGTGGTTATGCGATTTCCGGTCATGTAGAATATGTTATTTTCAAATGTAAACACTATATGCATAAAATTGTAGTTTTTGGGACCTAGATAGTTTATGCATTTTTGACCAAAATATTTTTTTTCTTAATTGCACCCTTTTTTTTTTAAATGTTATAATGAGTGAAAATTGCACATCATTTTAACATAATAAGATAGTTTTAAGTACTGACATTTGGCATATTGGCAATAAAGTATCGATAACGGTAAAAATATTATAGTTATTCTGTAGATACTTTTGGTTCTTATAGGAAACCCCACGATTTCCCTCTATATGTGTATATATTGGTGCGGTGTTGCAAGAAAGGCCAAAGTTGCAAAAAAAAAGAATATTGTTGCCTGTTGGATTAACCTTAATTTAAAAATGATAACAACTATCCATGGGTTTTAGGATAAAGTCTTAGAATTTGATAACTAAATTTATTTTCTATTCTTAATTTATAAAAAAACATTAATACTATGCAAAATAAAAATTACGGATTCTTCCATGTATAATTTTTCTATTTCATTTCTCACCTTATTGGAATACATTTGTTCATTATTTTATAAAGGCAAAATGTATTATTAGTTTTGTGAAAAATAAAATAATATAGTAAAAAAAAAGTTTGGGAATAAAATCAATAGGTACCCATTTAGTTACCTACATTATATAAGTGTTTATTATTGATGCATACTTCTCATATACATTTAATTTAAAATGCGAAAATATGGTTACTGTGGTTATAATAATAATATATTGTCAATACGTATGTTTAGTTTACTATTATCAAACAGATCAATTTGTAAACCATGATTATATTATAACTGTTATACATATTAATCTAGGATTTAATCTTTGGCCATGGGTAAAGTAAGTATTAAAATATGTATAAAAATAATATATTTGAAATTATTTGATTACTTAAATCGACTAATAATTATTGTACGTTAGCGAAAAATTGTAATAACTTACTCACGCCTTATAGCATTAGAGTTAAGGACTAACTGAAATTTAAAAGAAATATGTTCTTGACCAAACCTTCATTACTGAACATCCATGTGTTAATTGGGTCAAAAGTAATTAACTCATACTGCTGCACACACATATCATGTTAAATCCACAAAAACATGTATATGTGTAAAGTTACCATGTAATCATATCAATGTAAAACATGACAGTTTTGTTTTCTTAAAATTGTATTTAAATTTAAGTTTAAAATCAATTCTAAGTCGTGTCATTTTAATACTTGTATTCGTTAAAATATTATTTTCCACGCAGAAAGAAGCCAAGATAAACATGTCTGGGCAGATGTATTCGTTCCAGGACGAGTTGACGCCTCAGGAACAACATTTCTTCGCATTGGTGGAGAGTTGTAACATGCCAGCGGTCGAAAAGTATTTGGAAACCAACAGTGTAAATATCAACATGACAAAACAGGGATACACACCATTGCATCTTGCCGTACAGAACCAATGCGAACCTCTAGTCGATTTATTCCTTCGACAAAAAGGCGAGTATATCTACACTATAGCTGCAGGCTCGACTAGTTAGCCGTAAACTCGGACCATCCCTAAAAAAGAAACGTACCTACTTGTCTAAAAAATTATCGATAGGAAAAATTATGACGATTGCTTTACTTTAATCTCAAATTAATGGATTGTTTTGCTTATATGAAGAAAATATTTTTCTATTTCGTTTTTACTGCATGCTCAATGTTTAATGATATTACAGTTACCTATTCAATTATTTTCTATTTTTTAAAATGTCTTATTTGCTGATCTCTATAAAAATAAAATTGAAATTATAGCAATAAAAAAATATTCCTTAGTTTCATTAATTTGATTTTGAAATTGATGACAACAATGAGGTGGTAAAAAATCAGACAAACTGATCTTTTTTGGTTATTGCGAGTCACACTAACTGAATCCAACCAACACATAGGTGCTAACTATTTTAACGAAATTTGAAAATAATTTTAAGTTAGAATTTCATTTTAATTTTTCTTTTTATATCTAAGATTTAAAAATTGAACACAGGATTCATTGTAAGCTTTTTTACCTTGAACTTGAAGTTCAAAATTGTCGATGTTGGATATTCACCCCTAAATCAATGAAATCTCGTCGAACAATTTTCTCATTTCGTAACTAATAACCGTATACTTGGTATTTTCACGAAATGTTTATTGTATCATTATTTATAAAGATGATCAAATTTTCAAAATATTTTGACTCGTCTTGAGCTTGCTATAGACATTTTAAATGTATTTACTAATTTTTTTTGTATAAATGTTAATAAAATATTGTTCGTTGAGTCGAAAAGACTAAAAAATTGAAACAAGGTCTCCTATAAGTTTGAATAAAAATATTTAAAAATTTTTAAATATTTAAGATACACAGTCATGATTCTTATTTATAAGTTTTTAAAGTTCAAATTCTAAATTTCAACGAAATTTTCCAAAATATTTAAAATGTACAAATATAGTTAATATTTATAAAAAGTTCAATTTTTACAACTAATAATTAAACCATGGTTTTTCATAAATAATTCATGTTGTAACCAAAACATTTGGAAATATCTAATCATAGTTTTTGTATAATCGATGTTTTAAGTGCAAATTGTGACGAAATTAGATGTTTAAATTTATGAATAACGATTTAAGCTATTTTCTTACAAAAAATTTAAAATATTATTTTTGGATATTTAAAATTTGCATATAATTTATTATGGTACCAGAAATGTCAACAGAATTTTATTCGTTGGGTCAAAAAGCTTGAAATTCAATACCTACTTTACTCACACATTGCAACAATAGCAGTTCAAAAACACATTTATATTAATATATTCATTTTTATGACAATTTTTTTGTTTGAATATTTTCAAAAACTATGAACATTTTTTTTGTACAGATTTTGCAGTTTATTTATTTTTTTAAGTTATAGACTATTTGTTAATGAAACACAAAACACTTACCGAAATATAGTACATTACAACAATATGGTCTCTTTATTATCATAACCTATCGTTATTATAATAATTATAAGAATTTTTGTTACTCTTACCTACGTCTACCTCTACCGGTATTCAGGTACCTTTTTTTTTTCACCACTTGAAACATGACTGGGGGAGGTGCTGTTGTGAATATTGCTTTTCTCTCGGTATTCGTGTAACTAACTGTTGCACAAAAAAAAAGAAAAAATTGAAAAATTTCATTGTTGAAAATTTTTAAACATTTAAAGCTTTTAACAAATTTTGATTTTCTAAATTATTCGCAACGATGTTCCTAAGTGTGTAATTTTTTCATTATTTATTTTTGTTCCTCTAAGTCTTATTTATTGTATTAAAGGATTTTCAAACCATAATGTGGGTACCCTTGGTATAAATAGAGTACATTTAATCGTGAAAAAAACATGTTCGTCGATTTTTGTGCACACTTTGTTAACAACTAATGGGTTGACTCTTTTAACTTGAACCTTAATATATAAAACTAATCAACTGTTCATACAAAACACACGAATAAAGGACATATATAATACATTCACATAAGGATATATGTGGTACATACTTATAAATCATATTATATTAAAATGTTACCGGCAAAGATGATTATTCAGGAATTAATAAGTACTTTGAGAGATATCCTGCAACGATTAAAATATGTATAATTTATTTCAAAATATAATTACAGTAGCTTATTAGGAATTGTTATATTTTTACCAATGTACTTTGCTGTGAAGTTATTTATACTTAAAATCTTTAATGATATAGAGTGCTTGACTTGCTCACCCCGTGCATCGGGTTTATCACTGGATCACAGGGATTTTAAAAATAAAATGTAAGGCTTATAGTTAACTGCGCTTCTAAATGCAAATAATTAAGTGGTTCTCCATATGAAAATACATCATGTTTTTTAACAAGTAAAGTTAATTTAGTTGTAGGTACTTGATGGATGATATGACTATTGTGACATATCGATCACAACTCCTAGTCAATATATACATATTTTTAGAAAGCTTTTTGTGGTACTGTTTCCCACATTTATTAGGCATTGTCAAAAATTATGAAATGACAAGGAAATAATATCAATTCCCACATAATTCAGGCAATTTCATTATTTTCTAATCGTTCCTGACAGTGCCTAACTTTCATCATTGCCGGTAACGTTTACCAATATATAAACCGCAGACATCAAAATCGGCGACATGATGCTGTTGGCGATCACGTACGACAACCTCAAGATGTTGGACCGACTTCTGGAATTCGACGAGGCCAACAACAAGACCGGAAGCCGGGGCAGAGGTAACGGCTGGAATCGGATACAGTCAAATGACAACTTTGCAGGAAATTACCGGGAAAACGACATCGATTCGGAAGAGTTTCCGCGGTTCATGACGCCGCTGATGCTGGCCACGCAGTGCGGCCTGTACGAGATGGTCGAGTACCTGGTTAACCGCGGCCACAAGCTGGACAGGCCGCATCCACCGCGGTGCACTTGCGGTGACCAGTGTGTAGCCGCGGCCACACGCGGCGACGTGGTATCCGATAGCTGCGAGCGGCTGAACGGGTACTGGGCCATAAGCAATCCGACCTTCATGTGCACCACGTCATCCAGTTCCGATCCGGTACTCGAGTGCTTCCGGTTGCACGAAGAACTGTTGCGGTGCGGTTCAGCCGAACAGGTGCACAACGCTACGTACACTTATATGGCCTCACAGGTGAACTAACATCACGTGTACAATATTATAAAATTCACAACCATAGGTACAATTTATTAGGGTTCTGAATTTGAAATATTGAAAAATATTTTTTCTTCTTTAAAACGTGTTCGATTAGAGATGATTATAAATAAAATAATATATTAATTATACACAGAAAATATTGATAGTGAATAACTTATCACTTATAATTTATATCAACCATGGTTAGCAAACTATTATGATTATGATTTATGTTAATGGTTATAACTTTTAAATTTTCACAGACTTCTAGAGTATAGATTTGACTGAAGTCTGTGTACATTTAGTTTGTTCACTGCTTAATATAATACGGTACATCGGTTGTCAGTGTTATCACTTATCAGTTGAATTATTATTTTTATTCGTTTATTTTTTTGGAGGTAAAGCGGCAATGCGGCATTGTTATTTTTCTTATTAAGTATTCTAATTCTTTTGTATTAATTGTATTTATAACGATTGATGCCTGCTGTTACGACATTACTTCGTTTTTAATTTAATATTTTTAATAAATTAATACGGGTAAAAAAGAGCACGATATTCATAAATGTTTTCGCTTATGTTCATTTGTTTAAAAAAATTAAAGAATAAACTTAGTAAAATATGGTGTATACAAACCAATATTTTACCACGGTAAAAGAGGACAAAAAATTAAGGAATTATCGTAGATGACTATATTATAGTCAAAAACGATATTTGGTGGTTTACTAGGAAGTAACTGTGACGTGCATAAGTTTTGGCAATGTCACATCCATCAGATTTTGACGATATAAATCCGTCCATTTTTAGCCATTGTCAATAATGAAGGTTATTTATTTTTATGCCATTATGATGAAAATATATAGCGTTTTTAAAAAAAAATATTCGTTCTAAAGTATATAATAAAATTAATTACAAATGCTAGAAAAAATAAAACAAGTATAATAAAAACATCTTCCTAAGAGAAAAATGTACCCTTCGTGAGGCTTCTAACTATAAAATGTATGGATCACAATACACAAGCTAGTATTTTTTCTAACACACGATTTAAAAATAACTAAGTCCAGTTATAAAATTAAATAATTAACTATAATATTAAAAATTAATGTACCTAATATCATTATGATTATTAAGTGCAAATTATGATAAAATTAAAAATCATAGTATGAATAATATTAATTATAATGGTAAAATTAGAAAATAAAATAAAAATCATAGTATGAATAATATTAATTATAATGGTAAAATTAGAAAATAAAATAAAAATATGAACATTAATACATTATCAATAACATACTATGTAATTGATTTTCTCTTAAGTTACTATGCATTACTTAGATACCTACGTTGTCCGTTATTGTTAGATAAAAGGTATTCAACAATTTTTCTTAGCAATTTACATGTGTCCATTCTAGACTGATATTATTATAATATTTTTTATTGCACCTATTTCTGTTATTTATTTATCAAAAAAATGATATCTACTGTATGACAGTTCCATTTTTATTTATTTAGTGATTTATTGACAATTGTATATAATATTAATGATATTGTTATTAATGTTATACTGACTATCCATAGCCATTGCACTTACCATTATTACCCAAATAACATAATTTACGTTAACATGTATATATTATATATATATATCAGGGGTAGTGAACCTTTTTTGGGTCACTTGCCAAAATGTTGTAATCAAAGTTTAAAAAAAAATTCACGTGCCAGTAATATGTCATATAGGTACTTATATACTAGCTTCTCTCATGATCGTGATGGGGGTATTAAAAAATTGGCCAACGTGCCATTGGCACGCCATCCTTGATATAACGAGTTTCGTGGGGCAGTGGGGTGTAGATATAAACAATATTATTTTATACTTATATTTTATGAATTTCATGATTGTAAATTTTAAATTAGTAATTATCAGATTAGTGTTGAATATTATATCGTAGGTAAAATACTACTCTATCGTTTTTTAATTGCCTTATTTGTCGAATACATAATGCTTGACTAATATATTATAAGCTTTTGCTTCTTTTAGAGAAGTTTTGAATCCTTTATGTGCTTATTATAATTTTTTTTGTAAGGGGAGGGTTATTTTTGGATTTTAAGCACCTATATATTTATTACTTGTTAAATATAATATAATTATGTAAATATAAAACTTTATTAATTTGTTGACGAATGTATGTAAGATTTACATACATTGTAAGTGATGGTTTGAATATTTGGTTTCATCATGACGTTATGTTTAGTATTTCCATTTAAACCAAACAAAAAAAATATCTCAATATAAAAAGATGTAGATACAGAATATTAATATTCAATTTTATTTAAGAAGTTTAAAACAATTTTTATCAAACAATTGAAAATAATATTAACAATTGAATGTTAAAAGTAGAAAATTCTAATTTATTCAAGTTTTTGTTTTTAACATTTTCAAAGACCATATTTTTTGTAATAACTAATAAGTACTAAGATTTAATTATACCACTCATGGAGTGGTCTGTGACGATATCTCTGATGAGAATCAACATTTTCTAAAATAAATTGTTAATTCTATGAGTTTTGAAAATGTTAGTACGACTCGTATAATACCACGATCGGTCGTTATCAATATATTATATTTTATATCCGGTTACAGTGACCACGAATCTTTATTATTTTAATAGAATACATGTGCTATAAAAAAAAAACCATTTCTTGTTTTGGTCTTCAGGTAAGACAATTCGCGGTGGAAATGATAGTAAACTGCAGGACGTCGGACGAAGTTAAGATCATGTTGCGAAATCGTGACGGATGTAGGTTTAGAGGGAAGTTCCCTTACCCGAGACTGATCACAGCCATGGACTACAAGCAAAAGGAGTTCGTAGCGCACACCAACATCCAACAGGTGTTGGAGACTGCGTGGCTGGGCGATTGGATCGAGTGGAAGTCGTACTCGGCGACATGGAAGTTTCTGTACCTGTTGAGGCGGTTCATTATGCTGCCCATGACAGTGGTTCTGGGAATGTTGGTGCCCAACTCGAAACTGAATCAGTTCAATCGGTTGCCGATCAACCGGATGTTCAACAGCCTGGTCACGTACCTGGTGTTCCTCGGTCTGCTTTTTAGGCAATCTAACGCCGACAAGTTCGAGACGCATTGGGGAGCGCCCGAACTGGGCACGTGGTTGCCTATCGTTTTGTTCGTGGTTGGCCACGTGTTGGAGAAGATGAAGCTGCGGCTACAGCAGGGCCCGGAGCGGTTCTTCAAGAACCTGTGGAACGTGTTCGACACGGTCAAGCTGACGCTGTTCTCGTTAGCGTTCTTGTCCTGGACGGCTGCTGCCTTAGATGTTATTAGCCAGGGATCCGAAGACCTGGACCGCAAGTACTGGCCCTGGATGCACCCACAGCTGGTGGCCGAGAGCTTGTTCACCATGGCCACCGTCATGGCGTACCTGCGGCTACTATTCCTGTGCCAGCTCAACTACTATATCGGCCCGATGCAGGTGTCCCTAGGCAAGGTGTTGCATGACTTTGGCAAGTTCACCACTTTCCTGCTGATCATCATGGTGGCGTTCACGTGTGGCCTGGGCACATATTACTCGTACTACGCCGGGATGGTGTACAAGGACCCGGAGACGGGCGAGACCTCCAGGCAGGAGGACTCGTTCATCACGGTCGCTGACACGTTTAAGACCCTGTTCTGGGGCATATTCTGCATGACGTCGCTTGACGCGCCCAACGTGGTGGTCGGCAACTCGGTGGCGGCCACTGGGCGCATCGACGCGGCCACTCAATCTCACCAGTTCACGCAGCTGGTGGGCTACGGGCTGTTCGCCGTGTTCGAGGTGCTCATGGTCGTCGTCATGATGAACATGCTCATCGCTGCAATGTCGGACACTTTTCAAGGAGTTACCGATAACGCCGAGTACGAGTGGCTTTTTGGCCGGACCCAAGTGTATGTCAGCTACATGTTGATCAACGACATGCCACCGCCGTTCAACCTGTTGCCAACCACCGGCCTGCTGTTCTGCGCCAAGCGGCACGTGTCTAAGTCATCGCAGGGCTACAGCCACTTGCCGGGCGACGACGGGAGAGGCGACTTGGACAGCCGCTCGACGGCCGCGGCCCCTGAGTTCCGCGAGCTCATGGCCGAAATCATCAAGCGGTATTTCACGATGCACAGACCACTCGCTGAACACTGATCGTCTACACGATGATTCTTATTATTATTCGTCTCCCGGCCGCACTGCACGGTATTCGCGCTCTGACATACCACCCTATACTACCACCCTAATACCACACACCCTTACGCATACCACCGCCCCTGAACGACACCAACCCGTTTGTCGTTATTGCACATTATTTTATTGTTGTTTATAATTTTTCATCTGTCAACTTTTATTTAATATTATAATGAAAACATTAAAAATAATTTTATCCCCCATTGGTCACTGTTACGGCGATAGGTTTCGGTGTGTGCATTTTATGCACGATACTGTTGTCGCATAATGGAGAAAAGGCGTCATAATAATAAAAATAAGAATGGGTAACTATGGCTACCTTAACCGAAACTGGCCTCCTCTCGACGCCACACTAGAAAAATTGATCTAAAGAGAAACAACTGGAGTAGGTACATTGTTGTGTATTATATTTTAATTGATATTTAAATTAGATTTCTATATTATGTACCCATGTTGAATTCAACAATTATTGTCATATTTTGCGTTCATTTATAATTTATGTAATAAAACACACTATATTATTACCTTTAATGAGTCCTTAATACAATATTTCAATTACACGTTAAAAATATAAACATAACTATACATAGGTATACTAATAATTAGCTGGTACAGTAATACTATATTTACTTTTTAAATTGCTTAAACTTAATTGAAAATCCAAGAGAAAAAAATGTAATATTTTATTAAATCGTACAAAATATTTCTTACAACATATTTTACAAATCTCATTATAAATATCCTGACGCTGTTACATGTGTAGAATAATTGTATAAAATAGTAAACTAATAATTATTCATCGATATAATTCTTTAGTTAACACAAAACGTATAATTGCCTAAACAAATACAAATATATTTTGCAATAGGAAAGAATAGTATTCATTAAAGAAGGAGATCCATAGGATAGGTACAATTTTATCAAAACGTATAGTTACTATTTGAAAAAAATATATAAAGTTACAATATGCGTATTATTCTTCTAATTCAAATGGTAATCAAACAAAGATTTGTTTAAGTTATTTTTAAGTTAATATTTTTTCCATGTTAAATGCAAATTTTCAGAGCTAAATAACATAACATTTGCTAACTATTAACATATACAATTCAATGTTTTTATCGTTAAGTTAACTCAACTAGGTGGATAACTGAGTGGGTCTAACTCGAAGTTATCATTTGCATTACCGCGGACAGTTTCGAGCATTTATAACAAGTTGGCTAATTTAATAGGAATAAATAGTTCCGACGACCGGGACGGACACGGTAAAATTCCCTGTATATCATTAAAGCACGATATTTATTTACATGTTTATATACATTTATAGATTTCCATCGTTCGTCTTATGGGATGAGTATTGTATATTATATGCATTGTGTTACTGCCGCATAATGCGACACGGTTTTAAATCATTTGAATTAGGTACTGTCGCGGTGATTGACGGTGACCCGTGTATACATAACCTATAACCAGTCTATAAAATATACGCATTGGTATATAATTTATTATACCATACGCGCTACTACACGATTTCGAAGCGCAATACTTGATTTATACTTTTGTGCGTAACTATATTATTATATATACGTGTTTCGATGCGATTTAATGCGTCGACTATTATAATAGTCGGCCGCTGTGTACGAGCCGACTTAAGGTTCAACATGCGTTGATAAACGACGACTGACAGAATCTCCGAGACTCGATAACGTCAATCGACTAAAATCAACCGCTAATTATGACAGAAATTATTGCTAATAATCGCAATTCTATAACCAGAATCTAATTATCCGACCGGCCAATGATTAATACATTTTATATTCACAATATATGCTCTTGGTGGTCGTGTAAAACACGCCATGCGGGTCGCCGACCGCGGCTATCCTGCATGGTTACATTTAGCATGGTAAATATATTGGCTCGGAAGTGTTGGGAACAAATAACTCAAATATTATCTATAGACGATAAAGATATAATATTATTAATTAAACTATAGAAAAATCCAATGAAGGTACCTAATTTACATAAATATAAATTAATAGATTTGTGTTTTATTCGTACAGAAATAATATAATTACCTAGATTTTTACTATAGCGCTGCTCAAAATATATCCATCTTATATTTATTTTCAAGGGGAAATCACGAATAAATAATAAATAATATTATTTTAATATAATATAATATTTTCAGAAAAAAAATAACTAAAACAGTTATGCGGAAATGCACTTTCACTTTTAAAATATCATAATACGACTCGTCACAAAATCGCAGTGTTTTTCCCTATGTAGCGGACGTCACAGTTGAACGATCGGAAATAATAATTAGTGACTATCGTCTCAGAGATATTCAGATTGTGCCGTGACTCTTTTGAATAATTGAATACTAAAAAGTCTGTATAGTTCAAAATTATCTATGATTTCATTAGTTTTGAATGTTTTCCTCAGATAGTGTAAAATAAATAAAAATAGGTACCTATACTTTCATAGTATTTTTTTTATTAACTAAATATACGATATATAATTCAATAAGTAAATTGTAGATGACTACATTTTTTTGTCCAAGATAAATTAATAGATAACGTTTAGAATTGTTTACAGGCAACAATGAAAGATAATCATGTTTTTAACTAGATAAATAAAATGCATGTAAATAAATCTCAAAACTGATTGTTGAGTAGTACATATTATGCATCTTACATAGAATATTGAAAGGTATTGCAATATTATATATAAACTTAAAACTAACCATCAATGATAAAGTAGGTCATATCACGGTCGATGACTTAACACATTAGATAATATTTTATTGAAGTGGTGTCATTTTTGTTATTGCTGTTTCATTTTTTACAAACAAGGGAAGCGCTTAGCCTCTATAATATGGTATCATTACTACGGTCCATATACCACTCGAAAGTATCAGGACAATAGAACATAATGTTATAACATTCAATAGATATATAATAATATTGTTGTAATCTACGAACGAGCATTGAAGAGGTTAAGTTCATGTAATATTTTAAAGTATTGTTATACTCGTGTATTGTCAGCTGACATTTATGGAGGGGTTTCGAGATCTGGAACCCAAAAAAGAAATATTAAAATCTAAAATTATGGACTTAACTGAGCAATAAAAAAAAACAAAAAATTAAATTTGAATTTGAATTAATAGAATTATTAAAATGTTTAAATGTATATAATTATATGACATTCAATTTTTTTAATATCCTGTCATATTAGCGTTCAGTAAATAATATTAAAATGATTTATAACTCATGAATAAAGTATAGGGTTTTTTTTTTGTATTAACTAGAGTAAAATTACCATACAAATAAGTTTAAAATTGGAATTTTCCGAACGTTTATAAATTAGGTATATTTAAATATTATAATATCCAATATTCACTGTCAATTTATGAATTATGATTTATTTTCTTATACATATAATATAACTTATCATGCAACACAGTTTTTTTAAATAAAATATACCTTAATGATTATGTGTGCAATTTGAGGCAGTTTTATATATATTTACTATATATTCACTTTTTTTATTGATCCGAGCAATTTTTACAGCCTAGGCCATTGGGTTAAATATTAGTACAATTATGCTTAAGCTTTTTACTTTGAATTTTTCTTTTAAATTTCATCATAATATATTTGTTTTTTTTTTCATTTAAAAAGAATACATACATTATATAAGAAGAAAATGTATTTAAATTTTAAATGATTATCTCCAAAAACCTATAGGCTTGTGGAGAAGACAACAATTCTCATTTTGAAGGTGAGTTTACAGTCTTAAGATCAATACACTTATAATAACCTATATACAACTATTCAAATTAAGTTTAAAAAAATAAATAAGTAGTAATTATAAATAGGAATAATAAAATGTTTTCATTGTCTTTCAGGCACATGCCCTTGTGCTATATTTCAGGTGATGAGTGTTTTGTAATCTTCCATCAGTCGGTGTTTGACCATTAATGTGATTTTGCAGTTTTCGCAAACCTATATAACCTATATGTAGATCTTTGGAATTGTATCCACTATTGTACGAGGTATGGCAATTGGATGCGAGAGAAATTTTTGGGACTTTAATAACATATTTTGGGATTGCATAGTTCGCTTCTTTGTGTTTCCACCTATACAATACTATAGTGATCTACTCGATAAAAAAGAGAGTACATTATTAACGACAAATGATTTAAATTATACGAATTTCCGTATGCGTTCGTTTTAAATGTTGTTACATTTTGTAAGAATTTTTTATGCACTCTCCGATCAACCATAATATAAACAAATATCAAACCGTAAAATAATTTAAGAATAATGATGTAAGTATAGAATATAGATTGCAATACTATATGGAATATACGCGTGCGTGTATATGTTCTATTGTATAAGTGGGACGATTTTCGATAAAATAAATAAACAAAACCGTTTGTTTAATATCTATCTGCAAACGAATCGAGTTTTTTGTCGTATTTTGTATACTCACAATTCGAATTTGACATTCTAAGAAGCCAAAATAGTGTAAGAGGCGTTTGTGTTTTTGTCAACATGCATATAAAATAAATAAAATATGTAATAACAAAGATTTTAGATGAATTTCGATTTTTTCCTTTTAAAACAACATATTATTTATTGTTTATTTCAAAACGTGCGTGCGCAATATAATAATAATAATAATAATAATAATAATAATAATAATAATACTAATAACATAGTGTATAGTGAATTATATTCAGAAGTAATACCTATATATTATAGTACACCAAAGGGTTGTACATCGAATGTTAGTTTTAAAACTGAATTTCTAGCCCATATACGTTTATGGTTTTTTTTTTTTTTTTAATTGTATGTCACACAGCACTACAACAGCAGTTGAAATAATAATAATAATATCAAAAGGGATATCACAATAATTTACTATTAATATCCCCAACCATCTGTCAATGATACTACTATTATTATCATTATATTATTATTATCATTATTATTCGTCGGTTGTAAAGCAGAATTATATTGTGATTGTGAACGCATGTGTTTAATCTGTTATACATGTAATAGATAAGTACGTTTATATTCTTTTTTATGCGTGCGACGACGCACCGATATGGAAACGAAAAAAAAATTGTTCGGTACACCGTTTATGTATACATCGCAATATAATATTATAAAGTACGCTTAACACGATGATGGACGATATAATACCTTCGCGAATGTCATTTGCCATACAATTATTATACTATTACAATAATACAATGTAATTTTACGCTCTGCATTTTTAATGCTCGTAAATGTTTTCAACAAATACGTTTTGCGTTCGTATGCACAATAATAATAATATGACGTGAATAAAAATATAATATTTTATGACGGTCACCATTTACCAATAATAATGCACGCTGCTGCAGTTATCCACAGCAAACCTGCAATTATTGGTCTGTGCGCGCAGTGCGTGCAGTACCGATCGGAGATCTATTTATTTTTTCTTAAAGAATGTATTTTGAGGGCCTCACGCAACTACACATAATAATATATAGTTCGTGTGTTGCCTTGTGAGATCGAAAATCGAAATGGACGGTAAAATATTTGTAATAATATTATAGTACGGTTATATAGCACGCTGAGTATGAATAATTGTATAAAATGTTACGTCAAGTACAATACAATTTATTTTTCAAATATTTTATTAAAATATTATGTTTATCTTACATAGGTATGGATAAAAAATATTACGTTATAACATTTTGCTTGTGTATTTTTATAGCTAAGAAGACTACAGTAAATTATTAATCGATGATAATTATTGAAATCTTCATCTGTGTTTATATACAATAGCAACAGACTGCCTGCTGCAATTATTTTATTTGTCAGAATCTTTAAAGTTGAAGGGCAAATAAAAATTTAAACTAAAATATTATTATTAGTTACACTACTCTCGTCATAAATCTTTTATTCATTATTAAAATTAATATAACCCACAAGTTGCAATTCTTCTAACGCGAATTGCCAATCATAGTGTAGCCTAAATTATGGATTGATATTTTTTCCCGTTTATGGTTTTCATTGGTGAGTACACTCACATCTCCAATCTTCCAGTGCTCGTCTAAACTTTATGGTGATGCTTGATTTACTCAAATATACGAGTCAAAAAATCTCAATTTAAAAATTTGTTTAAAACAATTGAAAAATTTCATAAAAAGTGGAATTAGCTAAAAAAAAATACAAAATAAAAATATAATTAAAATAATTCGGGATCCCCAAAAAAAATATTTTTCACTTACTGATAAACATTTTAAAAAGCCAGAAAAAAAATTGACATTTCATCAAAATTCCAGCACTATAACTAACAAGCCACGAATGCACGACGTGTATTCACGCATTCACGGGGTTCCGTTGGATTGTTGTTACTTTTTTTTGGTATAATGTTGAAAACTTAGTCAACCAAAGTCGATTAAAAAGTTTTGTGTTTAAATAGCAGTACGAAAATGTTTAATCCCGGTTTCACTTAATATAATTTAACATGTTGAGAAGTTTGTGTACGGTTAAATACACGCTGAAAACGATTATTATATTTGTATTTTTTTGAAAGCGCATCATGCAGCAAATTTGATAATTTAGTTACTTTTAGTAAATCAACTCTAGAAACTCTTTAATTTCCTACTATGGGTAAACATTTGTTTTATTTTCTCCACAGCTAAGTAGCTATTTCTAAATCATATTTTACGCCATATTAGACAATACTTTTTTGTTATAATTATAATAATTATAAAACAATATGATTTAAGTTCTAAAACACATTCACCCTCCATAACTATCTACCTTATTATATTGTTAGGAATTTTGTGATCAAACTTGAACATACACAATTTGTTTTGATTTAATCATAGTTTGTATTATTGCATTTCAGTCACGATAACTCAAAAACATATGACCCAAAAAATGTATAAGTCAAATCTATTTTCATTCATCTTGAGATTCGAGTTATTCATAATTCATATTATGTGGACTGCAAAATTATAATAATACACGATGTATAAGTCGAAAATAATTAAATTTATGTGACTCGGCGGATAATTTGTCGGTTGTTGGGGAGGGAGGGGGGGGTGGTCGGCGACTTGACATTGTTATCAGCATGTTTAATAAGCACATTTCAGCCATCAACTTACTTTCTTAATCTTTCCATCGAAAATTTTAATGGTATTGGTATATCAATTTAAATAAATACTGTATGCATATGTAAATAAATAAATAAATAAATAAATAAATAAATAAATAAATAAATAAATAAATAAATAATAAATTATGACATGTGTCTATTTTAATTCTAAATCTATTAACATTAAATCTGTTGTACACGAGATTAAAACATCCTGTGGGATTTAAGCGGTCTCCCCTTCAAAGTATCTCCACAATGACCGACTTTATTAGTTTGCTATAATAATGTGATCTCGGTTACCTATGTGCTACGGTTTTATAATATAATATTCATCTAAAAGTTTCCAACTAAAAAAAATATTAAGTATTGTTAGTAGAACCTTATTCATTTATTGGATCAAAAAAAATGAAAACTAAACCTATACCATATAATAATATATTTCTATTGACTTTTTGTTCCAATAATCATGTACGTACTTACTGGAATAATTGGATTACTTTTACTATTATGGCTTTCAACATTCATAGTTAAAGTTCATTATATGTAATGTGCCAGACGATTTTATTTTTACAATAATTTTAAAGGCTTGTAAAAATACAATTTTTATTTGGAAAGAAAACAAAAAGAGTATTTCAAAATGACGATAGGAGGGAGGGTTATTTGGGAAGTGGGTAACAGTTTGAAAACACCAACTCTATTTAGCTCAATAAGTAATTTGTTAAGGTTTATAAAAATAACACTTTTGTCTATTTTAAGAGAACCAAAATAGCTGGTCGAAATTTATGATATTTCGAAAATCGCGTCATGTATACATTTGTTTACGGTATATTATTATTATCTATATGTGAATAAATATCTGAAATTAGCACTAAAACGGTGTTTAAATCTAAAATCATGGAAGTCGTTATAGTTGTAGGTGGAAAAAGAGAAAGTTTAACAAACAGTCACATAAGTTGAAATTTGTTCTATTTACCTCTATAACATATCATTAGTTTTCTTCCTCTATTTCTTAAATATTTATGCCTTAAATGGCACTAATGATAAATAAATAAATTAATATTTCTGTCACATGCTTTGTATTATTGAAAAACCAAATTCCAACCATATTTTTTATTTTTAAAATAGGTATTAGGAGAGTTATTCTCATACTTGACCTCATATACGTATTTCGGTCATTGTTGACGCATATATGTGTTTCGTGATTTTTAAGTGTATTAAGATCGAAGACCTACAACAGATCACATTAAGTATAAAATATAAATCGCTATATTATAATCCAAGCAGGTCTTCGAAAAAAATGCTGCGTTATTGTTTGTATCCAAATAATAATAATATTGTACCTATAATATTATAGTACCTATTACTGTGCATTTGAGTTATTGTATTTTAGACAAAAATGGAAAATATTATATTATATCACGCACCCCCACCAAAATCAGCAGACAACGCGGTGGTATCACATTATATTATTATACTGCAGTTACACACACATGCACACAATATCGTGCCGTCGGGTGACAGGCAAACGGTTTAATTTCAATTTAATAACTGTGTAAATTTCGGCGTGTTAGTCTACCGCTACAATATAAAATATAATATGCTGTGTGTGTGTGTAATGTGTACATTATATCCCGCGCACGCGTGTTTATACAAAAGGGGTCGTTTTTCGGCGGCGGCGAATCGACTACGACACATATTATATTATATTATTCTGTATAGATAGGTGTATGTATATACATGTATGGATATAATGTATATATTATACTATCCACGACGAGTGACGACGACTGCGATTCCGGTGGTGCGGAGGGGCCCCGATGGGAGAGAGTGAGGTAGAGAGAGAGAGAGAGAGAGAGAGAGAGAGAGAGAGAGAGAGACAGCTCCCTGATATTGTGCCCGCGCGCGTCCTTTGTGAAATCTGCAGCAGTGCGAAGATAATTTTCCGACCGAACGGAGGCGGCGCGGGGTGACAACGACCCGGAATATAATACTCACACACACACTCGTAGCACACGTGCGTACATCAAAATATATATATTATTATACGTGTGTGTGTGTGTGTGTGTGTGTGTGTGTGTGTGTGTGTGCACGCCGCTTGTGTAAACACGACCGGTGGCGGTAGTGGAGGTAAATAGTGGAGGTACCCCTTCGAAACCCCCTCGATGATACGCAGATGACAGCAAACCAAACTGAGGCCCGTTTGCGGGCTGGTACCTATTTATGTTACCGACGATGACGATAATTAGGCACTGTCGAGAATGACTATTTAGTGTTTGGCAAGGACGAAATCGTCTTTTTTATGTGGACATCTATGCTGTTTCCTAGTGGTATCTGACAACTCTTCTTAATACGCTTGGGAAATGATATATAGATTGAGTTTCATTATAGTTTTCTAAAAATATGAATAATGACTGGGCTATTTACTTTTGTTTGGCTGATTTTTTTTATACATAAAAAACAAGCGATACATTTGTATCATTATTTAAGTTCATTTTCACATGGCAAACTACTCGGGCGATTTGAATCATATATTAAAATTGCAATATTGTATTATCTTATTAGCACGACAGACACACTATTTTCTAGTCTTACATTTAACTGAAGTGGACCCGGGAGAGTTTACACGTTCCCCGTCAGGTATAGTACTGGAGTAGACCCGAGAGAGTTTATACTTTCGGGAGAGCTTACAAGTCATTAAAATCAGGAGAGTTAACAACCGCCCCAATTGAGAGATAACATTATTATCATTTTTGCAACAGTGCGATGATTATAATGATTACGTGTTATTATTATTATTATTACTGTTGCATCGGCGAAGCCGAGATGAGTATTGTTGGGACCTGTGGGGAATCTCATGGTCCGAATGCATTTTATCCGAAAACAAATGATGTCAGGTTTTCTTTGAGATTTCGACGGGAAATCAACCGATTTTCGTACAATTTTTCAGTGCAAAGTACTTTCACCTGCATGCTGTCTCTATATTTGTCTATGTACCTACTATTTGCGACAACAAACAATTTGTCATGTTCGGTGCGACTTTCAAAGCACTACAAAAGCAGCCTTACCCGGCATGCCTACGATACAGAAATAATATGTTAACTCACGTCCCACAATGATCGTCGTAAAATTAACTGATATTCTTCACTCTGTTCGAGAAGCTTACAAACTAAATATAAACAACTGTTAATATCATAATGTTTTAAGTGCAAACTATATTATCTTATTTTTGCAGTTTCCCGACTAATAAAATATAATTCTCGTATAGATAGAACCAGAAAAAAAAACCATTTATATTCATATTATAATTATATATTGTTATTATATGTTAACGGGTTTGGTAACTATTTAGAAAGTCAAGATTTTTTGAGGGGGAGGGGAATGCTTTCAAAATCACCGCCCCAACTAAACACAGACAATGGTATAGGTAACTGTATATAATACATCATACAAAATACGAATTACGATGAATAATATTTTATATATATTCCGCTATTATTTACTTAAAAACGGAATACGTTTATTTTCTCAGTGTCGATACTCGATATAAATTTATATATATATATAACTGCATTAAACACATATAATATAAGCGTAGGTGCCTATACATAATATAAGAGATATTGCTATTTTCTTTTAACTTATACAAACAGGGCTCGGAAGCTGAAACGTACGCGTACTGGAAAATAGCACTTAAAGTCTTTACAACTATCTAAATTACCAGCTGCAGCTGCCACCGAAAGTAAACTAAACGGAGCCCCGTTTTCCACCTATATAATGATATTGTAATAAGCAAGTGTGACATTTATGCATTAAACAATACGCATTATATCCCTCGTCGCGTGCACATTTATTTTATTAAATTGTTGGCACAGATATTTTGCACCCGCGCCGATTGTCGTTTGCGTCACCTGGATCGCTGCAGGTGAAATTAATTTCTTCGGTCGTTTTTAATTTTGACATCAATAAATCGACAAATGAATTAACGACTGGGGTAGGTCCTCATGAGTGCACTCATATCGTACAAATCTTGGTTAACCACAGTCCACAACTACCTAAGCAACCGCCTATAGCCGTCTAAATTATTGTTCCTTCCATATTATCTTACGGCACACTATATTATTATCTCTATTTATTTTATGTACATACCTAACTATATACCTCTTATCCGCGGTGATTTACCAAACATGCTCACCCTCCCCCCATTTTTCTTTTAACAATTAATTTATTCAAATTCTATTTTTTTGGAATTTTTAAATATTATACTCAAAGACTATTTATTAATTCTTGCATTTTTGGACTACTTAAGAAGTGTCCTGTAGTGATACAAACTTCTGTTTTTCAAATTAAAACCCCCATTTTTTCTGCAAATTATTTACTGAATAAGTTTTTTGAAAATTGAGTTGTGCTCATAATTCAAAATTCGAATGGATAGTTTCTTAAAAGTTAAGTTCTGAATTATTAAAATGTTTTTACTATAGGAATAAAAGTTGCCAAAAACGGTTATACAAAAATATAAAATAGACGTTTTATTGTAATTAGTTATGTATAATTAGTAATATTGAAATAACTGTATTATTGAAACAAAGAAGTACGCATGGTTGGTGAATCTCCCTGTATATTTTAATTAATTAATCACATGAAATAATTGGAGATTTTAAATTTTAAATCGCATCATTGTATTAAGCACAAAAATAAACAATAACTCGAAAATATTAATATATAAACTGTAACCATAATATTAATACGTAATTTAAATTGTTGTGTAAAATGTAAAATATGGTAAATCAATCAACATTTTCAGATTAAGTGTAAGTGACTTTGCCAATCACTCATCTATTACTTTTTTAACTCACATCTATCTCATTGAATAAAATTGCTTTGTTAAAATGTTTTGCATTAAGTATATAGACAATAATAAGAGCCTTATTATAGTTATTGATACTTTTTCAAAGTTGTAATTTTCGTTTAATTTTTTTTTTAATATTAAATCAATTAAATAGTATTACAAATTAAAATAAATGTTTGAGTTATTTGGCCTTTAAAGGCTTCACGTTGCTTTGCACGTTACTCATACTAGTCAACTTATATCTATTAATTATAAGTAGTCACTAACCATTTTTTTTTAATATGTTTTTTATCATGAATATAGGTAATCAGTCGAATGGCATTGTGCCTATAATGGTTTATTTTATTTTTTCTTATTATATATATAACAGAAAACTGCAATTAACAAAAACAAATGTAATTACATTTTTGTTATGTATATACTGCTTAACGAACACAATATATTTTTCTTGTTTGTGCGGCAGGCGGCGGCTATGTAATGCAATTATATATTTATACCTAAATCGTTTTAAGGTCATAAAGTTCCTGGACCAGTGGTGCTTTTAAGGGTGGCGGATGCGTCCTGGACGCCGTTACTTCTAGGGTGGCAGAGTTTTTATGTTTCCCAAATATTGTGTAATTTCTGTTAGAAATTACTACTTAATACTGTCACATATACAATATAATATACACAAATCAGACGCACCATACATATACGTACAGACATATACAGAATTTATATAAATTATGGATGTGGAGTATTGAAAGTTTGTTGTTAATATTTAAATACAATTGTATTCGATTGTGCTATGTGTTATAATAGGTACCTACTAACTTACAATACACCGATCAAATTAAAAATCACAAAATATTTATGTAATATGCTTACGATTCTGTGTAAGTAAAAGATAACTAAAATACTGACTAGATATAGCAAAAAATTTTTTAAAAAATACATAAGCATCTATGGATACTATATATTATAGATATAAGTAAAAATAATTAGGTATTTGTACCAAGTACCTGATGATATAATTTTCAAAATATTTTGACTCTACTATTTATAGACGCGTCGCAGTTTCAATTTATTTTGTTTGAAATCAATATAATAGTGTCTCGACTATGTGTTATTGGCATGTTGTTATTCAAAATGTGTGTATATGTTTTTAAAAGTAGTTACAAGATTCATAAGTAATGAACAAACGTGTATAGTACAATTTTAAATTTTAAAATGTGTAAAGGTGCATTTAAAAAAAATGTTTAAAAACAAAAGAAAACAAAATTCAAAAGGAAATATTATGAAAACAATTTAATTATAACTTGCAATGTAATAAAAAATGTCGGCAACAATTTCAATCAATATGCAAAAAAAAACATTTTTTACTTTTAAAGATACTAATGGAAAATGTAACGGTAGTTTAAAATAGTAGCATGTCGTAGAACTTCTGTGGTATTGAGTATTTAAAATAAAGGTAACGCATGCAGAGTTGCTTACAAAAAGTTCAAGATCGATTATATAGTCAGCGGGTACAATTTATTTCGAGACGCACCTAGTACAAGCTCAATTTCAAAAACTCGACAACATAGGACGATGTCCTGGCATAATTACACAAATAAATTAATCCTTATTTTTTAAGGTAAAAAGAAATATTATCGCGAGAGATCACGTCTTAAAGATTTCAAATAAGAAGGTGATTCAAATGATCTAGTTAAAGATAACTCATAAGAAGTAATAACCAAAATTATAGAAAAATACTCATCAAATACGAGGACAGTGGATTTCTTGTTTGTTTTGTATCAATGGTGATATTTAAGAGAGATATATTTGCAAGGTAAAAAAAAACGATACCGGAATAACGAAGTCTTATACTATCAATTGTATTTAATTAAGTTGTGCAAAGTACTCAGGTATAGGTACAACAGTTTATTCCGATCGATGGCGAGTGCACTCAACTTTGAGTCTTTAAATGGACATTGATTTGTTCATAAGCGACTGTTAATCGTTTGGAAAATTGAATTGACCTAATAACTATGGTGTCGAAACTCAAACGATAGAAACGATCTAAAAACACTTGAAAACTAAGGTGAACATTTAAACACGGGGACCAACCAATATGATTTTAAAACTCCAACTCTACGTCAGTGTTCAACCACATACAGAACATTTATTTGAATTATTTCTCAGAGATGTAAGAAATACATACGTAGGTACATATAGGTAAATCTAATGCATATTACCCATACGCATACACTAAATAATAAGGAATTATAATTAAGGAACTACTACAATTTTCAAATCATTATCGTCCACATTACCATGGACTATCTGTGTTATATCCCGAGTCCTTTGTATCTACATAAAGTTTAACAGGTAATTCAGAAACTAATCGTTCGAGTTTATATTATACAGTTATTATGCATACTATTATAGTTTATCGACATTAAACAAAATATAATAATAATCTGCTTTACAGTGAAAATGGGTGATATAACTTATTACTTACTCACTTACTTCAAAATCTCAAAAATCAGAATTTGAATAAATCCATTTAAGGAAAACACAGGGGTGAGCGGGCTCGGTGATGAATACCCTCATAATTTAATGAGTTATGACTAGCTATTTAGATAGAATCAAAAATCGAACCTTTTGGTGGAAACGATGAGTTCCCCCCCTGCCAAAACTAACCGCCCACAAATCCACACATCTGTTCGATTTATGGCGACCGTATAATATTACAATATGTGAATGCATAATATGCCAGTTGTATACTGGGTGATCCATTTAACGTAAAACCGCTCAATTTTATTTTAAATACGTTAAATATATTTTTTTTTTTTACTTTTTAAAATTTTATTTCAATGAAAACATGTAGTTTTAGTTCTGTATTCCAAAGCAGTACACTAATGGGAATACTTCAATACCTATATACAAATCAAATTTCGGACAAGTATACCTATTATTAGCTATAAGTATTTTAAGTTTCGGAGTATAGTGGTACCCCTCAAACTGTTGGCCCACTAGTCTCCATTACTCTATGAGCTAATAATTATAACTAATTTTTGAAATAAAAAGTGTCTGTGTTACGTTAAAAATGGATCATACAGTAGTATACGCGTAGGTATGCGACAATAAGAATACACCATGACGACACCCGGAAGCGACGTGGATCGCAATTTTGACCACAATTTGGTAATAATACAAAGAGTAAAAAACTAAAGAATTACAGATGATAATAAAAAAAAAAAATGATCTTTATTCTAAAAATGTTGTTTAGTATCGACTAAAAATTATGTAAATTGACTGTTTCAAAAAACGTTAGTGCAGTTTTCTGAAATAAAAAGTGTCTGCATTACGTTAAATGGATCACCCCAGAGTATATGCTCGTATATCGTAATTAGCACACACCACGAAGACACCCGGAAGCGACGTGGATCGCGATATGGCAATAATATTAATATAAAGAGTAAAAACTTCAAATCGCACACAATGTTGATGTCGACTTAAAATGTCGTAAACGAACTATTTAAAAAAACGTTTGTGCAGTTTTCTGAAATGAAAAGTGTCCGTATTGCGTTGAATGTATCACCCCAGTGTATTTGTTCGTATACCGTAATAAGCACACACCACGACGACACCCGGAAGCGACGGGGATCGCGATTTTGGCCGCGATATGGCAATAATAATAATAATAATAATAATAATATAATATCGTACACGGGCGTAACACGATCCGGTGGCGATGGGGTTCGATCATCACATCACACACCAATATAGTTGATAATAATATGATATATTGTATCATATCATATCGTGCGTGTAATGATCTCAGGGCCGTAGTGATTAGTGCAAAATTAATTCGTCTACTGGTTTTATTTTTTTATAAACGAGCGGGGGGTGGCGGCTATTATATACATTATTATTATTATTATATCTCTGGCCACGCAGTTTCATCGGTGACAGTTGGCCCGGCGAACATTATTATGCGCTTGTGTGTATATTATTATATATTGTGTTCTCGTACATATAATAATAATAATAATAATAATAATATATTGTGGGCCCATGCGACAGTGTAACGACGATGAGACACATGGGCGGCAGCGACGACGGCGACGACGAACCGTAAAATGAGATACTTGTTTACATATTCAATGTGCGTGTGTCCCCTAATATAATATATATGCCTCGTTGAAATACACACCGAGGTCCCTTTTTAGAGAAACATTTCGCGTGTATTTATTATCCGCGTATACGGGTGTGCGTGTGTGTACAGTATAATATACGCCCGTCGAGCAGAGATAGGGACGCGACGATATTATTATTGTGTATGATACGTGATGAGCGCCGCGGCGAAAAGTGCAAATAATGACTAATGAAAAGACCTCGGCGGCGACAACTGCCGCTGTTTAAGTATGATAATATATTCAATAACAAGAATATATATCGTCGTATTTATATTTTTATTTTATTATATCATAGGTTCCGGAAATCAAAAAAAAAAAAAACAACAACATCGAAACCGGTGACAGTAGGTATACGAGACAAAAATATGTTTGCAAAAAATATTGTGCGCTGGCGAGATGAACTTTGGATCCCGACAGCTTTAGTAAATACAAGTACAGGTATTAGGCTGTTGACGTGTGCGAATTTACATTCTAGTTAGTACCAGGAAAACGTGCGATGGCCGACACACGACTTTCAGCCGATAATATTGTATTATACTGTTAAAATATTGTTACGATTTTGTTAAATAAACATTTCAAAACAATGTTAGGTCTGTGTTAAAAATAAAAATAGTTGAGAACCAAGAGCGGGATTTGACCAGTAGCAAGGCTAATTAATTTTAATTTTTAGTTTAACTACTTAGTATTCAGCTTGTAATTAACTTATAAGTATAATTAGTCAAAAAAGTCATTGTATGACAACTTAGCTTTTTATTTTCGTTAAATAATACGTGAAGTCAAAATCATCTTTATATATTTACAACTGTAGTTAAAACATATAAATTTATTAGTTTTTTTGTTTAATCACTGTATAAAGGTCTTAAATTCAAATAAATAAATAAATGTTTCTTGACTTCATAATTTAAATCGCACAAACGCCTAAGTCACTAGTTACAACAACTAGTAAGCAATATAAATAATGGTAATGAAGGATGTACTTATAAATGCACATTTTATTTGTTATTTTAAAAAAAGATTGAAAGTTGAAAGTTATACAATCACTGTAATGACTTTTGACTAAGATGGTAACTTAAAAAATGTATGTGTCGCTATTTTTCTCCATATTGACTTTGAACTTTAAGAGTTATATACTTTATATTGTTTATCAACTTTTAACTTAAAAATGAATGCTCGTCGTTCTTATAACGTTGCCCCAAAAATTTTACCGGAACTTATTTTTTTTTTTGATAAACTTGCCCACATATCTCCTAAGACGTCACCGTTAGTTAAATATGAGTAGAGCAGCTATTAGTTTGTATAAGATAGTCAAGACTAAAACACAATACTTAGACAATAATTCAAAACTTTCTATTGTGCCTATAAACATACCCGTCGTTGTCATACAATCGATAACTTTGCCTCTATGTCATTCACAGCTTGAATTAATTAATTTTTTGTATTAAAGTTGAACTTAAATGTAATAATAATTTTTTATATTATTTTTACAAGTAGATATATTTTTTATATGTATACGATATTCAGTTATTTATTATAAGTTATAGCAACAAAATTACAAATTTCCTCAATAAAATTCTTGACTTTGACCTAGCCGATAAACGTGAAGTGCTACCCTCCTTCCCGACTTAAAGAACTATTTTTCAAAATAATAATTATTATTATTGCTCACCCTTATTTACAACTAATGTACGACTATTTACAATTTGTGCTAAGTAAAATGGCCAAAGTCAGAGGCTACTTGAACTTAGCTCTCAGTTTTTTTTTTTTTAATTTTTTGATCATTCGTAAATACTGCATTTACCTACACATAAACGTTTTATGTCATTAAAATGTGACCACTAAATAGGCACACTGTTGGTTGTGCAGTGTTATATAATGAAGGTTACTTAACCTGACATTTTAATTCGAAAAAAATTGGATTCGTGAAAGAACAAGAATGAGTGATATTGCACTTTTGAGAAATGCAATTTCAAATTCGTGTTTTTTTTTTAAAGTTAACTTAATATCAAATATAAAGAAATATTGAGTAGGTATATAATTTATACTTTTCTCACTGAACAAAAAATATTTTAACTAAAAATGTTTTTTTTTTTTTGTTAAATAATTTCCAATTTCGTAAATTATAACATAAGTGGTACCTATACCATACGAAACCGTTATTTAAATACCTATTGAGTAGCAGGTGTTTCGTTATAAATGTCCACTTTCCTGCAGTCGGTAATTTATAAATAAACACACTATTATAGGTACAATATAATATAATATATAGTTGTTATGGCATAATATTGTCTTTATCAATGACATTATAATACGCATATACCTAATATACCCACAGATACGGAGGTGGATAGCGACACTGACACATTTGTGTCGCATAGGTAACTCACTCAAGTTATGTCTGCAGACGAGTAACGACGAACTAATCTACAACGGTGTTGTTAGGTTGTCAATTAAATTGTCTATACTGAATTCCTTAGTATATATAATAGTTAGAATATATTCGCGAACACAAGTGTAACAATAATAAATTAATAACGTTCCCAAATTAGCAGGTATATATTATTATGTATAACCGAACCCGGTTTGGCAAAAATATTTGGAGGCGGAGTCGGTTCTTGTGGATTTTGTTTTTATTTTCAGAAAGGATATAAAATATAAAAATATGTTTAAAGATTTACATTGACCGCAATATTTGTAATTTTTCAGCAAATAACTGAAACCTTGTCGCTATTATTATACCCGCGCACTACGAAGAACCAGCATTTTAGACGCCTTAAGCCCGTCCGAAATTTAAATCCATAAAGTAATCTGAGTTCCAGATCGATAGTTTAACAACAACAACAAAAACATTTTTACAATTGTACGTAAATGATTTTTATTGCGAAAATGTTTTTTAAAAATAACTATAATTATATGCTTTCACCTGACACTTATTCGAGGAGATGCTCTCTTCATATCCGCATACGTACTCAAACACTACACATATATATACACAAATATAAATCTGTAGATATATAAAGGTATATATTTACTGACTCTTCCTCGACCTCTGAAGGATCATTATCCTTTACGCGCAATGACGTACAATAATAATAATAATAATAATAATAATAATAATAATAAAAATAATAATACGTTTCCACTGTCAAGAACGGACGATTTCCTTACGGATTTTCGAGCGTGTGATGGATAATTGTCATTCGAGATTATAGTTGGAATATCGTACAAAGAAGAGTGTGGGAGTCGGAGTGTATACCTACATCACCGCTGTCGCCTTCAAAACATAAAACGTTTGCGTGTGCTCTTCTTCGTCGACGTATAAACTGTAAAATATATTATTTTGTTTTCCAAACTGTTTACACCGACATGATGTCTGATAACAGACGATTGTTGTTGTTTATTTGTTTATGTGTGTATATACGAGTGAAACAAAATTCGAAATATTTTAAAACTAAACAGAACGACTAAGATTTAGTGAATTTCAAAAATTGTAAGAAGCGACCAAAAAAGTAAGAAACTGACATTTGAACGATATTATAATAGTAATACAGACCACACTTATAATAGTATAACAATAATAAATCAATTGGTGGGTTGGTCGGGTTAATCATCCTGGACAAAGGTTTGGTTTTTTTAGATTAGTAAAGTGTGTGACACATTGTAAGCATTAATCTAAAAAATTGTGTATTGTAAAAGTTCCGACTTATACAAACTTAGATTGTATAGTACCAATACAACTATATAAATATTGTGTAATATATTACAATAAAAAAACGAACGAATCCTGCAAGCGCATATAAACTTATACGAAGGTAAAGGTACCACAGATGGACATAATAATATGAAGGTACCTGCCTATTAATATATTAAATTAGCATTTTAAATCTATTTGTATTTGCGTCTCCATCATTGGTATTGAGTTCTTCATAAGATATTACAAACACGGTTATTATTTTCCACTTTTGTAGTTGACTCGTATATTTTTATGTTAATTAATTGCGTTGTAAATCAATGTATCGTTTGTTTCAAAATCAATTTTAATATATTATAGACATTACAAATAACTATATAGATAGTTTATATTAACTCATTTATAGGACTTTTTAACAACAAATAAAGATAAAGTATATGCGTGACAGACACGTAATTTACAATAGATGGATACTATTTTATGTTAATTTGTTTTTAGTTTTATTTAAAACATTATAAGCACAAGAAAACATAAATTTAGATAATTCAGAAATAAACATTCAAGCTACTTGAGTCGAGAATTAATAATATTTATTTTTATGGCAAAAGTTTTCTGTTTATTTTGTTTATAGCTTATACTAAACATTCTTAACTGAAAGATTATTTACTTTATTTAAGGAAATAAGAGGTATTCGAAAAATGTTTAACTACTTAGGCAAGTACTCGAAGAAAAACAGTTTGGTATACCTACACTCTTCTTATAATCAAGATCAGGTAAGTGGTAACCCTACACGGCCTACACGAAATGTTTTATTTTCATTCACGAAATATAACATAGGCCTGTCTTTTCCTTTTTTTGTTTTCAAACAAAAGCGTTCTTCCTGTGACCAACATATTAATGACATCTATTTCATTGTGTACGAAATGTGTAGGAATAACATCAAACGTGTATACACACGTGGCAATCAAAACCATTGATCATCGTAATAATAATGCCACTGTAATTTTTAATACGACATTGATATATAATATTAAATGATACGGTATATTACAGTGTGTATTTTGATACTTTTTAGACTTAATAACACTTTATTTTATTTGATTAAATTGTTGCTAATTATTCCTCTGTATAGTAACAAAAACAAAATACCATTTTCTATTATAGTATCTTACCTATATGATGGGCTATGACTGTATAATATAATATTTAATGCCTCAAAAAAAAGTCAAAATAATTTAAGAAATACGAAACAATAAATGTACGATGAGGATACAAATTGAGAGATTCTTAATAAATATTGTATCCGTTAGATTTTAGTATTGGTATAATTTTCAAATCTCTGATAACACTCATATTTATTAATAATACCTACAGATCATAATAACATATCTCATAAAAGTTAGTGTTGAAATACTAAATTATAATTTAGTTATCATCCTTTAGATTGTATACAATAAGTAGTATTGTCATACCTACTGTAGATTAGCTATAAAGTTATATATTTAGTAGCAAAGCGAAATGTAGAGGCGACATATTTGCAATATTGTGTGCATGCGGCAGTTACAAATGTTAGCTATAAGATTATTATAATATATTATAGTTTCTTATGTGAGTCGAGATATGTGACCCGTTGCCGATATACGTGTTTGAGTGAATTTTATATTATTATTATAATATGGTTTATTATTTAATGTATTAAAATCCTCACTATCAATTTAACTTAACATTGTTTGGATTACTTTATTAATCTCTTCATTTCAACAGTTAGTTCTAGAGATAGTGATTTACAATGTACAAAAGGGGTGAAAATTAAAATAATCAACATTTTATTTTGAATAAATATATTGTGGATTATAAAATTTAATTTAAATTATTTAAGACCATATTAAGTAAAACAAGCCAATGGTCACGTGATCAAGGCTTTTTCTTTAATGAAAAAAAAACATATATTATTATTTTGTTCGTTTAAAATAGACACATTTTGACAAATATTAATAAAGTAATTATTTTTGTAAAATACGTATTATTTTAAATTGCTATAATTTTTTTTTCATAACTCATCACGCATGACGTACCTTTATTATACAAATCGTGAAAATAAAAATTAAATCTCGGGAGGAGCCGGGTCCGTAGTAAAAAAAATAGTAACACATTACAATTCTCGACATACGTGTGTGATGTAAAATGTAATATTATGTACAATAACCGAAAAATGTCTTACTATATAGTTACCTACAACTATAGAATATTACATTTTTTAAATAATTATTTCATTGTTGTGGCCTTTTTAAAGTTTGGTAACACAGTGAGGTAAAAAAGTTGTCCATTAGATGTCTTATATACTGTGTATTCCCCGCTTAAAACATTTCCGAACAAATAAGTTTTTGTCAATATTAGTTCATTAAAAACGTGAAAAAAAATGAAGATGATTCTCTCCGCTTATCACTGTCGCTATAAAACAAATGTAAATTAAAAACAAAACTTTATCCAAGAAAAAGAAAACTTATACATCTTTCTGGTGCAGTGGGAGAGCATATTATTGTGGAATTCCACGAGGAAATATTCGTGGTTTGTCTCTTTGAATCATTTATCGATTACTGACGGTACTAATAACACTAATAAAAAATAAAATTTACCGACCCGTCAAGTAAAATGAATTTCCTGACCTCTTAGTTGATAATAATTTCAATAACAGTGATTTGGGTCTCGGTGGTTAAAGTGTTTATAATCGACATGTGCTGTAATCAGTGATTACTGATTACTAATCATTAATCACTAAATGTAGCCCATAGGTATACACCGCGAGTATAAACACACGAAAGGGGTGGCTGAGGGTTATGATAGAAATACAAAGCATTAATTATACACACTCCTAAATTCAAACCAAACCGGTTTATAAAGTGGTATCGAACATTTTTTGGTATATTTTTAATTGCAGAATAAAATAATTCCGCTGTGCACACGGAGAGTGTTATGTTTTTATCTGAGCTTAACACTATATTATGTAGGTACCTTTTTCAAAGATTTTCAGCTTTGATATTCAATATAATATAATATTAAACTCATAAAATGTCTGAACTTATAATCACGAATATATAAAACTTACCTATCTACGACTTATAAATGAACATATTAATCAATTTGTTTATAGGTGAAACATGATAATTACAATATTATTATGTGCTTTCGTGCCAGATTATAATAGTAATATATTATACGAACCTAATAATTTTGATCTACGGAGACTTAAAATGTATATAATAACAAATATAGGTAGGCTAATGCAATACAATATGGTTGTTGGTCAACTGCAGTTTGTAACAATTATCTACTTTTCGCGAGCGCCGATGACCTGAAATGGTATAGGGTAGTTAAATCAAATTACAAATGTTTGAACGTATATTTAAGTGTATGACATAATGTGATTTTCCAATTTGTTCCAACTAATTGTGATCGATTACTCTATTTCGGTGCAGTAGCCGAATCCTATTATTTTTGATTATACACTATGTGTGTTGTGATTTTCAACACAGTATTAGAGACTTAAGAGAAACTATAATAATATCGAATCGTGAAGCACGCGGAATAATGTCGTGTCCGTAGTCAGCCATTTGCGGGGGAGCGATAGATTTGGGCGAGCTTGAATATTTTAGTGGAAACATTTATTAAGGGAATGGGTGATTGATGGTTGCTGTACAACTTATGTTTGAGTGATTGTTCTTTTTATTTATTTTTTTTATACGGCGGGTCAGGTTGCAATAAAAGTGGTTTCTCTAATTTGTATGGTATTCATTATTTGAGTATTCCTAAATGTGTGATTTTTTTTTCATATAGCATTATGTAATTTATATAAAACAAACATACATTTGAAATCACACAATGCAGTTGATAAATAGTAAGTGACATAAAACTTTTTAACATAGTTTAGAATAAATAAAATTGTATAAATTAATCGAATTAAAATTACTCAACTTTTTTTTCAAGTCACTGTTTCGTTGTATTTGCGATTTACAGAAATATAATGTTATACTTTCACAAATCTGTTTTGGATTGTAAACCAACGAAAAGTCTGCTTTGCACCGTTAAAATAATTTGCACCTTACATTTTATCGTCTTAACGATGTGGGTGCCATAATCAGTAAAATAAAAAAAAAGATTAATGCACGCTGGACTTCACTGTAGTAATGCAGACATAATATGTAGCATAAAATAGTTTTACATTTTTAATTTGACTCAGTTATTTTCGTATAATATTTGTTGAAGTCGAACATGAATCAATTATTTATTAAAAGCGGGTAAGGTCCAGAATGTAGGATTTTGGGTACCAGCACTTAACAGCACTTAACTATATTTAACTAACTGGCATACGAATAAAATACGAATAATTTCAACAGAAAACGATTCGTCGCAGCGGTAATATTTTCTATTAAACAAAATTATTTCCTTAAAAAATTGTGATTAATTATCACTTTTTATAAATAAATGATTCATAATATAATTTAATAGGTTTTCGTGTATAATTATCATTCACGAATGTAGTACATTAGCTGGGAGTCGTTGTAATTAATATCGTAAACTATGTTGTTATATTATAGGAATAATTATGATAATGGAACTATGTGTTATCGATACGTTATTATTCAAAATGTAAGTTTATGTTAAAGGTAGGTTCATAACGAACAAACGCGTTCCTGTTGAAATTAAAAATTATAAACGTGTAACGGAGCATTAAAAGAAATGTTTAAGAATAAAAGAAAGCGAGATTCAAAAGGAAATATATTTTGAAAACAATTTAATTATTACTTGTAAAGTGATGAAAAAAAGGTTGCTGAACATTTCACTCAACAAGCATAAAAACCCTTTTTTTACTTTTAAGGATACAAATGGAAAATGTAACAGTAGTGTAGCATTGTGCTGTGTCGTAGGACTTCTGTGGTATTGGGTATTTCAAATAAAGGTAACGCATGAAGTTTATGAATATAGTACATTAGGTGGGAATCATTGTAATCAATATCGTAAACTCATAACGTAATGTTGTTTTAAATATTATATTAATAATACAATTATTACAATTTCGTAGTCAATTTGAAACGCCAACAAGGCGTTTTGTATAGGCAGTTTAAACGCAATTGTCGATGACTGGTTGTCACTTGTCGAAGGTTCGTCTACGTAATCACCAAATGAGTTTGTGACTTGAATTTTTTCTCAACTCCAATGAAATTCTCACATAGCCCTAGCCCCCAATACGTTTAAGTATTCATATAGATTCCACATTATAAAGTAAATAAATATTGAATTTTTATTCGTTGGTATCAATTTGATATTTTTTTTGCTTTACTTCATTCGTTCACGTTTTATCGTTTTTTTTTTATGTTCATATAAGAGGATTTTATGACAATTTTTTAGGGTGTTTTTGTCAAATTTTAGATTTTGTAGATTTTCACGTTTTTATTTTTATCGGCTTTAGTATGCTGGCCATTTATATTATTCGTTTTATTATCTTATATACGCCTTATATTGCAGTATTTCTAGACAATAGCTTTTACATTAACTTGTATAATTCCGGAGCAATAAAAATGTTTTTGGCTAAACGAGATTTTTGTGATCATAAAATTTTTAATTTTTATTACCATGACCCAAAAATTGAATACAATAAGGTACAGTAAAATAATACGATTTATTTTTAGCCTTTTAGCCTAATACAACCCAACACTATTAATCCAAGCCATTGCAGCAGAATGGAATAGGGTGCTGTAACGACGATCGAACAGCATTTTGTAAAATTGGATTATACCTTATATTGTAATATGCCTTATAATACAGCTCCTGGAGACATTCATATAATATTATTAAATGTACCGATATTGTCAATATTGTTGTGCACTAATATTATCAAACTATATACATGCACGTTGTGTGTACGACGTTTTTGGATAACTTAATATTCATCGACATTTCTATACTACTATAATAAATATTATTTACAGAATAATAAGGGCTTAATAATAATCTAAGAATAAAAGTATTCATTTTTAAAAATTGTATGCATCCAAAAAATTTCGTATGATGCTCATATTATATTATTATTGGATGCTAATAATATGAATAATTTGTATCTGATAGCTTTCCCCCTCCTCACCTAATCTATCATATTTTAAAGTAATAAAATGATGGACTTTTATAAAAGTACCATTCAATAAACCTTATCATAATATATATTGTTATTGTATACATAATGTAGTAATTCACAGAGCATGACATCCCATGTGACCTTGTTATCATAATATATTAGCAATTATTCAAATTCTTAGTTTATTAATTTTGAAGTATCATTCATAAATACTAAGATCTTTTTATAAAATTGAAGGTATTTCCTGTTATCTTTGCTGATATAAACTGATTTTTATCAAAGTAGTTCAAATTGCTAAATACATATTTTTTTGAAAATGTTGAATTATCTAAATCGTAATTCTGACTAGCAGTTTTTGAGTCTCTCAGTTTGTTCAGCAAGGATAATTATAGTCCATGGTAATAGGTTTAAGGCTTAAGCCTTTAAGAGTACGGATTATGGGGGCTGTGCTGGTTCAAAGATTATTACAATTACTATTAATCTATTCAATTTTCTGAATATACGTACAAATATAACTAAGTTCGATTACATATACTCTCATCCATTTTGTACTATATAGGACCTATAATATAGGTATATAATAAATAAATAAATATATATATATATATATAAACGAGTACTATCAGTATAGTTTATTGTAGATACCTTACCATTATTAAGGATATTAGAAATTAGTTCATATATTTCAACTCAAACAGAGACAAGACTACAGTTTAGAATTTCAATATAGACACATTAACATTTTCAAAAAAATTGCATAATAAAACAACTTAATGCAAATGCGTCTTATTTAAAAAAAGTAGTTTTTATGCTTAAAGGACACTTGTCTTCTTAAATGGTATAACACAATTTAGGTATTAAATGAGATTTAAAGTATGATCCCATCACTACTATAGTACTATCCTTATCTCTTAAGAGTTTATTAATTTAATAATGAATTGGTCCAACCGTGTTGTATTTTTTTTTTTTAATTTTTACCAATTTCGAAGATTATTAAAATGATACGAACACGAAATACTCAGAATCTCTTATTATACCTACATTAGTTAATTCATAGTTCTTACTTTTATAAACGCAACTAATACGTGTGTTGTATTTATATTAATTATACAGTGCAATTTACTCAAGATCATGTATTTTGGTCAGAGAATAACAGTAAAATATTGATATGAAATAAAAAATACTAACGGATAAGGTTCCTACATAAAATATGCGAGTGTTATAAAATATATCGTTATACTTAAAGAGTGTAGAAAAAAGATTACTAAAATAGCATCCAGAGTACGCACAGATAAAGATAAGTAAATTTTATTTTGATTTAGAATCTAGATACCTGAGAAAATATATCACTATTGCCTATAGTAGATAAAATCAATTTTTTTATTTTATATAAATATAATATTTCAATAATAAGAGATGAAAATAAATACAAACATTTGGATTAAATATTATAAGTTAAATGTTTTAAAAATACATATTTTTGAGATTATTTGGATTTAACAGAGAATTTAGCATATTTTTTACTTTATACTAATATAATATGTCCATGTCGTAAAATCCCAATTTAACAATTATAGAACTTAAAAACCTCAAAATCCCAACTTTCTCTAAATCGTCCAAAACTGCTAATATATTTGTTAAATTCTATTCCTCTCCGTATAGCTGTAAATCATAGATTTGTTGTAAACTTCAAGATTTTAAAGAAACATCAACTTTGAAGAAGAAAAAACTAGAATTTGAAGAAACCGTGGCTTTACAGTTTTAATTCATTTATTGATGAGTTTTCCTTACGTGCCTAAAGTTACATTGCAAAAGTACCAAATATTTATTATATTTTAATAGAATTAGTTTTTTTAGTAAGAATAAATAAAGAACGAATTTGATTAAAAAAATGAATACAACAATTAATAACTTCTACTCATGAGAAATCTGAATTTTATTGAGGGTGATTTAAACTTAATAAATCTTGAAAATATAAGAAAATATTTTGTTATTTAATAAACCAATTATAAGATAACGGATGAGTAATTTTTTATCCACGATAAGTCTCAACTGTGCACATATCATTATCCACATATTATATTTTGTACGCAAAGCTATGTTGATACCCTGGAAAAAGGAAAACTGAATAAAAATATAATACATTTCACGGCGTCAAACATGTCGAACGACCCAGACAACTGACGTTTGAAATATTTCGTGAATAATGTACAAGCGTTCGGCAAACTAAATTCCCAATGCAAATCATATACTGTCGATACTATATAAATATGAGGGTGGAGTCGGCGCATTAAACATTATAAAGTGCACACATATATATATATATATATATATATATATACACACAACAATAAATATAGGATATACATATTATAGGTATTATACTCTGCACACGAATAACTCAAATAGTGCACTACCCACTACAACGCATAGGTATATGTAACTAAATATTCCGGCACGTGGATACGACGTATGTTAATTTTAAACGTTTCGATATTGCGTATATTGCATATTATAATGATTTACAATTTATCATTATATTATCATACTATTATTGGTATTCGGTATATCCGTAAGGCGATGTCTGGCCACTCTCGTTCTACTCTATTACGTATATTAAACATAATATATATATATATATATATATATATTATATGCATTTAATCATACACCACAGCACTACGCAGTACACATAGGTTTGATACACATAAAATTATAAATCAATAAGAAGTAAAAGGCTCGAGTGAAATATTTCATGGCCAATAAAATATCTTTCGTACAATTAATCCTCTGATCCAAAATCGAACTTCTTTTACAATACCTGCTAGTTGGTATTCATCTAAGATGTACGATTATGTGGAAGCGGAGTTCTGTTATTTTACAAGACTTAGATCTTTATATACTATTCGGTAAGTATACAGAATATACGATAAAGTTGTCTAGAGAAAGTATCTTCAACGGGTGACTAGTGACTTCAGGTTTCAGTAAATTATTTATTCGGTCATTAAAATAAGTAAAACAATAAAACATAGAGTGCACTAATTTCTAAAGAAAAATTTTGTTTTTTATAACTGTAAACATAAAACGGTGTAAAACAAATATTTGCAAAAGCAATATAAGTTTTTAAAATAATGTGTTCCCCGTGTTCAATAGATCACACGGTAAACGTATTTTGTTTTGTAATTAAAAAAAATAATTGAAAATTGTTTCATATAACACGATGCTATTTGTTTATTAAATTTAAATATCAATGAATGTAAAACGGAAGTCTTTTTTTAATATTTTATTGTGAACAGTTTTAGTTTTTGGAATATTAAAAATAGCTTTTAAGGTACCAAAATCCGTTAAAAAAAAATTAATTCGCACTACAGTTTGACAGTTTTCAGTTTTGTCGTTTGATATCGTACTTGATATCGTTTAAGTGACTCTTATATACCTAGTATCCATCGACACGTACCTACCTCCGCACACTTTTTTAAACTTCTTTCATAATTTAAAAAATAACCTTTTGTTCAAACTATAGGCAATAACATTAATTGCAGATTCGACTCATGTAGCATGCCAATAGCGTTAATTTATTTGTCATATACACTGACAATAACTGTCATAGTGCCGTGACACCAAAATACCATTATACTAATACTTTGAACACGCAAACTGCAATGATAATAATATATTATATCAGTTGCGCCCATTGACTTACAGTCTATCGGTGTAGGTTTATGCACTGCAATAATGACGATTACATATGATATGACGAACGAAACATGCGAACCACACGACTAACAATGTTTTGGGCTTTAGCCCGATGATATATTTTCGTGTCAATGTATTCACTGATTCGGGTGCACATTTTCTACATAATATTTTTATTTATTGTTGTCGTACAATTTAAAAAAAAAAAAAAGGTGGGCAAGTGGATACCGCTTTGATGTACAGTGGCCAGTAAATAGGTCTTTACTGTAATCAGAAGAACTACCTATATAATTAAAATCTATAGTTTCAGCGCACGCTGATCTTATTACTCGAGAGTATGTATAAAGAACTTTACATAACATATCACTTGTAATAAGTAATAAACATGACTAAATACATATGAGCATTGAGACGCATTTTAGTTATGGACTTCACATGTACTGTTATGCGTGATATACATCTATATATTGCGTGGTTTATTAGCATGAAAACGAATTTCAGATGACAGTGACTTTTAGATTTATTTAGCCATGGAATTAATAACATTGTATTGTTTTCTTAACTAATAAACCTAAGTGATAATATTCACTATCAGAAAATATAAATTATCTTAATTTTGAACCAGATTCTTTAATGCAAAGTAAATATGGGATTTATCGGTTTTATTATTTGTTTGAATTCAATATAAAAATTATGTTCTAGACTTATTGAAACAGTTTGATTGAATTATATTCAGTTGCACAGCCGCGATCGCCTTGAATTATTTTTTTGGCAATATTAAGTGTCAAAGAGAACACAACAATAATCCAACCGTATGCCAATCTGCGTGTTTACCACCAGTCACCAATGGTATTTGTATTGAAGTTCAACGACCACTACAACTCTATACGGTATCCAAATTAATTATTCTCCAATAGTTAAGTATCTCGCAGTTATGGAGCAACGCAAAAAAACTAAAGAGTCGAGCCAAAAAAAATGTAAATGTTCAAAATGTCGTTCTCGTCTCACTCCTTATTATGTATATATATATTTGTCGTAAGTATGTATACAGTCGTTACAAGGCTATTGACGTTCTCAGGATTCTTCAATGTAGAGCGATAGAAAAATGTACAGAAAAGTCTCTAATAATGCACAGGTTTTAGTAAATTGAATGTGTGCATAATATTTTAAATATTAGCATAGTATATTAAACGGAATCGGTGCAATATGCGAGTGAATCTTTCGACACGCGGATAGGTACCTTATTGTCAATTTTCAATATTTCAGTATGATTTTACGATAATGCATACAATATTACAATATATTATTATTATACAGCATAAGTCTGACGTTATCATCGGTTTGTGTTCCACTCAGTTAGCTACTACAATACTTAGCAGTACGCGCCAGTATTATTTATATTTTAATTTTGTCTGTGGAGTCATCAGGATAGCTTAATGTAGGGTGCTAGAAAAATAAATTGCCAAGTTGTTCGCGGCTATACAATACCATTGGATTATTAAATTTTAACAAAATATTATTATTTTTACTAACCCTCGTATAGTCGTATGGCTATATCATATTTAATTTTAGTTTATAAAAGTAGGTAGATACCTACCTAAATATTATAAGTAGGGCCCGGAAGTTCATGCATTTGCATGTTTTTACTGGATGGACTAAAAAATTGCTAGATCAGCTACAAATTTGAATTATACTTGTACAAATCCAAATACAACATTTTATTTTGCATATTTTACAATTTTCTTGTTATTAACTCCATATTTGAGTCAAATATTATGTAATTGACAAAAGAAATTACTTCTAAAGGACCTATTATAACCCCACGACCGTGGCGGCCCGATAACGGCTGATGGATAATATGTTTATTTTTAGAAAAGCTTTTATATTTTTCATCACGATAACGATACTTTCGTTAAATTTGAACAAGTTATTGAAAAGAATCTTTGGCTTTAAAAAACACTATCCAAAATTTCAAAAATTATGCTGGGAACAGAAATGACAATGGATAATTTACCTGAAGATTTTTCTTGTGATAGTTTACTATATTTTAAATACGCGCTAATTTCTTCGGTTAATGAGCTTTTCGGTGTACAAAAATATGTTGGCAGATAACAGGCGCGCGGTCGTTAAAATTTGAAAATTTATCAAAATCGTTGATTGTGAATTGTAATGTTTAAAAATGTATATTAATTAATAAAATAATGTTTTTAATTACTAGTCAAGGAAATTGAAATAAAAATCTTGAGTAGTATTTCATGAATTCATAACTAATAATTTTTTTTCCTAATATTTATAAGTTAAAAATAAAAATAAGGGCATATTGAAGCGCATATATCAGGATTTTTAAGCGCATAAGTGCATACATATTTCGTTAGTTCTTAGTGCATAAACTTTCGGGCCTTAATTATAAGCTTAACCTATAGCTGTTTCTTTGTTTTTGAGATATGATAGTATCTAAAACTTGTTCTGGATCAGCGGATAAGCACGTTCAGTTAATTACGCAGAAATACCCTATATTTTTTAAAATACTAATTATTAAATATATATGTAATTTGCTCCATATGTAACTCGTGTAACTATGTATACGACATTTATTATGTAACCTGCTCAATCTTATTCCTGCAACAATGGTTATTTGCATTATTTTTCACTGTGTAAAAATTGTAAAATATTTAAATACAAGATAATTGTAACACATTTTAGGTATATCTACCTTACTTTGTGAATAAATGACTCATATTTCAGTTACTAAAAAAATATATAAAATCGAGGTATATTTTAATTCATTGTCCAATTGTTCATCTTATAATATTCGGTAAATTTATCTGGTAAATTCCAAAAATTTAAATTGAAAATGTGGTGCAGACCTCTAAAATTAATATTTATATAATTATATATTATATGCTGTGACACGAATTACATGATGTTTTTTTTTTATATTTTTGTTCAAGTTACATACATGAACCTTTTGGTGGCACAAATCTGGTGCAAAACAAAATCTCTCCTCAGATTTTGTGACTCTCGAGTCACTCCCCCTCCCCCACCATTCAACCGGCTGATCAAACATTTTTACTCCGTTCGTTTGTAAGCTTAACAGACGTAGAAATGAGGCGATGATAATATAATATCATAATAGTTTATTACGATAATACAGAAATCAAGTAGAGTATATTATTATTATTATTATGACATACTGGACCCGACGACTGATGGAAAACACGCTCAGCAAGAATAAAATTGTTTACGATACTCAAACATATGCAGTTCTAGGGACTTTGTTCGCCGTACACAAAACTCACGTAGTATTGTGTCCAAAAGTTATTAATAGTGAATGGATTTATGTGTAAATATATATTTCCATTGGATAAACTCTGTTTTCTATTACATATTTTGGTATAAGTACAATATTATTCTAACACTTGAGAAAACTTTTACCATGTATTTTAGACCATGTTGTAAATATATTTCCGTAGTGAGTCTCAGATTACAAATTACTTGTTTTGTTTAATGTTTAGGTGGTAAATGTTACGTTATATTTTTATTAAAATCAAAATAACTCCTGTTAAAATAATTTTGTTTGCATATTAGGTTCTTTTTATACGGTAAAATATATACTTTCCTATATTATATTTTCTCGTTTTAATAAATAATATTTTTATTTCTTGTTTTGATATGGGTACATTCTATACTGTATAGATCAATGCGTTCATGGTACTGTTTTGATTCACAATAATCTGAAACATTGTTTTTTTCGCAATTTATATTCCATCGGAAAGTCATAAGCATATTTTTTTAATAATAAGTTAATAACTAATGACTCTAGGTGTACGTGAGCAACAAATATCATATAAAAATGGACTGTTACGATACAATAATATCCCGATATTGTGTTTGACAAACGGAAAATAAAATCGTATACAAATTACTTAAAAACAATTAACTCATATTTAAGCTCACACATTTTGACGTCAAGAACGAGAAGATAAAGTTCATTAAAGGGTAGCTTGTTGAAATAGCGCGAGCATCAAAATGGTTTATTAAATCCGACCAGGTAAAGTTCAATTAGTCGTTAAATATTCATGGAAGTTGACAGACAACGGAACATTCATTAGACCGAAGACCCAGTGGACGAGGAGTGTGGCGACGGGGCAGGATAGGTCGGAGGATGAAGAGTACGAGAGAGAGAGATTGAGATAGAATGATGGGGATGAGGGAGAAACGGAAAAAGAGAGAGAAATGGAGAGCGCGAGAGGGAGACAGTGACAGGGTGAGAAAGAGAGACGGGTGACTGACTTGAGAACTTTGGTCCTTTGCCCCACTGTATTTCGTACAAAATTACTCAAGTTATAAACGAGTCCTTATTATCATATCAAAAGGTTTCTGTGTGCGCGTTGTCAATCGACTTGACGCCAATGTCGTCGAACGCGAACGATTGTTTACATTCGGTCAAAGATTGGTGGATTATCATCCGTTCGTTTACTTTTTTTGTTTTTGAATTTTTTTTTTTTTTGTGTCAACTAAATCTTAATGAATACGGTCGATTTACATATTGCAGTTGGTACCTATTCATATTCATATAAACACTGTTGTTTCGGATTGTAGATATTATACGCGCGTTTACAACACTCCATTGCATACAGCAAAGAGCAATCGAATTTGATTTCCAGTTAAAATTCAAATAATAATTAAACGTTGCGTTGGTGGAAATCCGGCGAGGGGGGCAAACATTAGGATCTTAGAGCTTCTCAAATCTATTAAGCCCCTAAGAAAAAAATTATTTTTATATTATTTTATTTTTAATATTGATAAAAGAAAAAATACTTAAAATATTTTTTTAATGAATATACACTGTGATTAGTGAGATTTTAATTTTGAAAATTGATTTTGATTAATCATTGATTATTATTTGATTAACGAGTTTACCGTGTTTTAATTGAAATGATGTTTAATTTTTGAGCACATACTTATTTTACTATGAAATTTAAAATATAAAAAAAAAACTAAAATACTTAAAGAACAAAAAAAAAATGTAACAATGGGTTGAATATAATACATAATAAATAGTATTATAAATATTAAATTATTAATAGGTGGTTTATCCAACCCACACGGATCAAGTAAATAGACACTAATTATTATTGCAATGTAAATGATATAATATGTACAATAACCTTTAACTCATGTATGCGTATGAAGTATGTCATTATGTCCATCAATGAAATACCTCGGACCCGAATATGTGATAACAACGATGGGTCATTAACGGTGAAAAAAAATTAAAACTTAGGAATAAAAATGTATTTTTTTATTTTATTTACAATAACAACTGCTAGGGCTATTGGCGTTCCTGAAGAAGCACATTACATTTTATAATTTCTAAAATACATTACTACTAATAAAGTTGTATACAAAATATCTTAAAATTATTCATTAAGGTTTGAGTTATTGAAAATACATGCGATTTAATCTACGTGTTTTTGCTATATATATTCTGAAACATGTTCGTCTCTTTGAGGAGTTCCAGAAGAGTCGATATTCTCTCTGTGTTGGGTGACAGTATTTTGCATAGATTGTAGAGGTGCGTCAGTTTGTCTCTAGAGTCTTTTGTCAGGAGGCATTCGGTTAAAAAGTGCTTAACAGTAGATATGGGCATATGGTGTTACATGAAGTTCATTATGTTGTCCCTTTTTTTTCATTAGATGTTCGTGAGTGTATAAGGTGTGACCAATTCTTAATCTGTTGATTGTGGTTTGATGTCTAAGCAGGAGAAACACGTCGTGCACCCGCGGTAGGGTGGATAATTTAATTGTTCTCAGTTTGTTGTTTTTTTTATTGGTCTCCATTATGGTTGGCATCTGATTTAGGTTTATATGTATTAGAAGTTTTGTATCAAAGTGAGTGGTTATATTCCAAAAATCAGTTGTATGTTCTTTGGTTGCCTTTTGGCTTTACCGTCTGCTAAAACTGTATTTTGTTGAGAAAGAAAATAGAGAATACTGAAAAAATATAATAAATATAAAATATAAATTTTGTTTCCTAGTTTTTTGAAATATTTATTTATTATTATTGAATATTTCAATTTTTTTTTACTATTCATTTCAATTTTCCCAAAAAATGAATTTTTTTCCTAGTCTTGTGTTTTTTTTTTTATTATTTATCTTTACATACTCAAAATCATATTTTATCCGTTATGTGAAATTGTATTTTAAATGTTCATATAAACCCTAAATTAAAAAATATAGTATTAATCTCAGATATCCAATTTATTAAAAAAATAATATAGTAGGTAGATTTTGTTTTACCTAAGTGTTTCGACATTTTTGAATCGACTATGAATCGTGTTTACCATTAAATACCTCAAATACGTGTCATTGCGGTAAGCAACTGGTACCACAGGTTTTTGTTTCCGTTAAATTAGGGTTCATCGGGATGCAACTCGTATACAAATTATCGACCTTTTTGACCTCGGATGGCAATAGTATAGGCAAGTATTTTCCTAAATTAAATAACAAGTGACGACCCAGCTGCGGCCGCGGATACTAGATAATATCATTATATTATGACTCCACCGGACTACGCGACACACGATCATTGATGTCGATAATAATATGCCATAACAATAATGTATAATATTACCATAATGTACAGGAAACACTAAAACTCTCCACGGGGGGCCGCGGCGATGACAATAATAATATATAATACTATATTATCTGTAAACATCTCGGGGCGCGAACGGGCTGCACCAGCGCTGCGTTGTTTCCGTTTTTTTTTCCTTTTCTTTTTTTCTACTGTTATATTTATTATCATACGTATATATATATATATATACATAATAATATAAACCCCCGGATCTCACCGATTTTCGTCCGTCCAATCGTCCGAGGGATACGACCGCGCATTTTGTATTTAATTAAATTTAGTGTTTCGATATCGCTTACCCGCCGCCACGGCAGAGCAGCACCGGCATAAATATATACCTATATATATATATATACCATGAATATGTATTAAACACCGTACATGTATATAAATGTGTGTGTGTGTGTGTGTGTGTGTGTGTGTGTGTGTGGGTATAACGTCAAAACGTTTACTACACGCGGGTGTGCAGCGGCCTATACGTCGGAAGCAGTGGCAGCAGTGGCGGCGGCGGCACGGGGTGTAAACGGGCGACGAGATAAATATTGGGGTGAAACGTCGCATCATCATCGTTCAACCGACTATAGGGCCGCCGCCGCCGACGGGGTTAATTTGAAACGCGAACCGGATAAATTTCGTTTAGGCTATTATTTGCGGTGGAATAATTTTCGAATTTGTCATCGCACCGCGGAGGAGACGCGTTTACGTGTTTAATATATATAATAATATAATGTATACGACCGACGCGGCTCAGACTTCCGACGGCTGCTCGACGACGACGCCCAGAAGAGGGTGGTGAGATAGGGGCAGAGAGGTCGAGATGGAGAAATAGACGGAGAGTGTCGGAGAAAAAACGGTCCCTACTCATTAGGTTAGCCCGAAAATTATTCGCTACATGTTATAATACATCGGGTCCCCTACGACTGCAGCGGTAGCCCGTGCACGGTGATATCATATTATTATATTGTACAATAAATTCATACATAATATCGTGATGAACGGTATAACATCATGTGCGTCGCTCTCGTGCTTGTGCAGGCGATGCAGTCTCTCGGTCTGTGTAGTGTCCCGCGGTGTCTCTTCCGCGCGGGTCTTCTCCGCGACTGCAACCGTCGGGCCGACTTGCATTATTACGCCGACCGACCGGATTTTTTGGCGCGTGTGACGGGATTACGGCATTACAATATGATGGTCGTGGACGATACGATAGCGATATTATGCGCGCAACGTTATAATATTCATGCGATATTGTAATTCGGCACGCGCTCGCGTCGCTAAACCGTTTATATTATTATTATTATTATTATTATTATTATTATTATTATTATTGTCATCGACGTCGTCGTCGCAGTAGTCATCATTATCGTGTTATTATCGTTACATTATCTGGCGTACGTGTATTTACATTATAATATTATATTGTCATGTCGCACCATCACGCGCGCGTAGCGAAATATAATGCGATGTAATGACGGACGACACGCGCACCCATGGTCGGCGGCTATTAATTATGTTATTATCTGCTGCAGCGCCGTCGAGTCGTGTGTGCATAATAATTTTACACGGTGTCGAAGATATTATTATAATATTATTATAATAGTATCACAGTATTTTATGATTTGGACGGACGTTCGGTTTACGACCTGCAGCGAGGAGGACGACAGCCGATGGCGGCGCTGACCTTATTTAGATGCAAACTAAGCGAATATAATAATGTTTGTTGGGCCTAGGGAAAGGAACGATTTTCCGAAATGTCCTCAGTCTTGTAAGATCGTGGAGCTCCCTTGTTTTAATTAACATAGTTATTATACAACTGGTTAAGCAAAATGAGTTGAAAATGTTGAAATTATAATATTATATTGATTTCTGCGGTGTATGTAAGTCGCTGCAGCAATAAAGGGTTTGAATTCTATCCATGATTACATGGGAATTTGAGATATTCCGTGCAATAACCTGCAACAAGCCAGTAGCTATTCAATTTATTGGCATTTTCAAAGTATAAAGTATGCTGCTAAAATATTGTTACATGTTAATATTTATGGCATAATTATGTCAATAATTTTTTTTTTAAGTAGCTATTTCACACTAAAATAGTAAATGCTATAATATATACTATATTGTATAGAGTACTACCATACATAATACGTACAGCTACATTTTATAATTTGGGGACTTACGCCAGTTTAAATGACTACGGTTTAATGCACCAGACAATGAACCATCAACATCCAACAACATGTGGTTGGTCCAAACTCACTTGTTCCAAACAAATCAAAGTTGAAACCAACGGTGTTTTTACTCAGCTCATTAGGTAGCTTTGAAAAACTGTTCTTTACACCCAAATAAGAATAAGATCTTTAAAGAATATCTCCATTCTGCAAGACGGTAAATTTATTTTTTTTATATGTATAAAAAGGTAGGTTGAATGTCGATAGTAAAGTTCAAGTAACATGATTACTTTGAACTTCAATAGTAGGTAAATATTGGGTCACTCGCAATCGACACTTTTTTATTTAAGGGTAAATGTTTTTATAAGACCTCAAATAAAAATAGCAGAACACGTAAAAATTGTTTGTTGTTGTAACTCCAAAATATGTAGTTAATGTCTTTTATACTTACCGATTTTAACTTAGAACTGATTTCATTTTCTTTTCTTTTTTTTTAGGTGGGTTGGGATAAAATTTTTTTTCTAAACACTTGAAAATCTTATGGTTTGAGATTAATTTTAAAAAATAAACTTAAATAAATTTAATTTTGAAGTTAAACATTATTTTTGAGTTGAAACAACAACAAAATGAGTTCTTAATGAATTGATCTCGTGTTTCAAAACAACATTCTTTATTTTTTCAATTCAACTACCGGTACTATATTATTGAATTTTCTGCAACTTCCTACATTTAACTAATTTTAAGTGTTACTATGAACAACTACACTTTGCGCAGAGTTAACATTTCATTGTAGTTGATAAAATAACTATGAAGTTTAATTAACTAATAAATATCGTCGTAATTTGGAGTTAAATCAATTATCAAATACTCTATTTCATATGGGAACAAATATGCCACATCACTCAAAGCTATTCGCTTCACTCGTGAACCACACAAGTTACCCAACAAATTTTTTAAATATATTATAATATATTTTTAACCATAACATAACCTGTCTATTTCAATAATAGTCAATTATGGTCATTGGTCAGTAACTCTCTACAAACATATTTTAAATACATGTTTGTATCTATAAATATATTTACACAACATAGATAGAAATTATTTACAGTATAATATTCTTACATATTGACCATAAAAGTATAAACAATTAAATTAATATGCTAATACCCAAATATGTGTTATTTTTTTTTTGATAGAATGCATAAGAAAAGTATAATATTAAACGACCAAAAATATAGTTAGGCACGAGTTCACGACGCGGCCATAAGGTTAAAATCCCGAAGACTTTGTTATGCAATGAATTGAAATTGTATTGATCGCCATTTGCCATTAGGAAATATACGCACTAAGAACGTTTGATATTTCATTAAAAAAGTCACGAAATTATTTTATAGCAATAAATTTAATATGCTAAATAAAACCCCGCAAATGCAACAAAGTTTGAGCCCTAATAATACATCGATCGCGTGTATTACGTTCAGTTATGTGGTTTTAAGGCTGGAGGTGGTCAATAAAATAGTAGTTTTATACATATTATAGACAACTATATTCGAACATATTATTTCTAGTCTATTGTTTGTGTAATGATATTTCTCAAACACTCATTATGCCCACAGTAAGTTCATAGTCAGATTAAAATATCTCATACAAGCTTGGAATGCTTAGATTTTAATTTTGAAAACATATTTTCAATATTTTGGCTCAGCCGTAGAAGTTAAATAGAACCTTTATAGTGTTTTTGATTTTAGTTTAGGTTTAAGTTTTTCAAATTAAGTTGTATTGGCAAAGCTTAATATTTTTTCGGTTCATAACATTACACTTACACAGATATCAAATAAAAAATGGAAAACCTATACCACCAGAGCGACAGATATCGGTACAGACGTACAGTTATTATTTCTGCATACCTACCAATAGAAAACAGAAACCGATGAGGTTCCGGTCAGATTATGAAACAGATACTTTTAATTATATTCTCAATATGAGTGATACATGATTTTATATTTTTTATTTTTATTTCGGATAGCTACAGAAACTGTCAAATGTACAAAATATTATTATTATGCACGGAATTTACAAAAAGCATCATGAATGGTAAAAAGTGGCTTCAGATAGTATAAACGATTTCATTGGATAACTTTTATTATTTATGCTTATACTTTATACGATATACACGGCTTTCTCCTAGTAAAGCTTCTATATATAGGTAATAAAGAAATTATAGTAGTTCTTACATAATCTTATTTGGTATTTTATATTTTTTTTCTCATAAATTAATTTGTTACCCTCCCCGCACCACAGGTATCTATTCGAAATGTCAATTATTCCTGTTCTGCCAAAAAAAGTGAGTAATCTGATTCGATTATAATTATAATAAATATATTATACGTATATTTTTCATTTATAGGTAGGTATCTGGTATATAGAGAATTCTTCAAAGTCCTTGAGAATCATAATATATGAATTTGCACTCATCATATAAGAAAAGCACAGATTAATATACCTATATATAAGCGTAACTGAGTGATGGTGAGAAGAGGGAAGGTGTTAGGGGTGTTCGTAATATCGGCATTTCACTTAAAACCGATTTCGTGGGTGAAATGTTGTTTTGCATATTAATCATGTATAATGCATTAATGCGTGTTTGGTGGGTTGAAGCGTTATTGTTCTTTAGTGCACATATATATAGTATGTGCGATGTAGAATATGTGTTTTTCGTCAAAAGACTTGGTATTGGTTTACTGTTTTTTTTCTAAACAAAATACTAATTCAAAATACCAAATTATACATTCATCATATTCTTAGAAAAGATTGAAGAAAAATTCCATATCAAATATTATATAATATGAATGTTATTTAATTACTTTCAGCATTTTAATTATTATTGTGTTGAAACCTATTGTATTGTGGCATTATACCAAATAAATGACACTACTGTGAACAATTCAAATGTGAACAAAATCAAATCATTCTTAAACACTTACCCGCGGACAATTAATTAATGCCCCTTTCTATATTTATATATGTATCACATTATACACGCCTGTACACGGATTTGAAATGAAAAGCTACACTGCACGAAGCCAAATGCTTCTATAAAAGATTTCATAATAATCGTCTATCACCCCCTTCGAATTCTCTAATTCAAAACTTTGTCTTATTTTACAATACTCGGTAGTCCTCCAAAGCGCCTGGGGCGTATAAATGGTGTTGTATACTGTCGTAATCTTCCACAAGACTGAATAAATACTTATTCGCATAATATATAATTAAAATAGAAAGAGTCTTCATCGCATTCAATGGATCGCCATTCTTTCTGTCTTTCAACAGTATATTCTGTTTATATTTTATTGTGCGTGACTCTTATTTACTTCTCACACATTTTGCTTACCTATAGATGGGTAGGTATGTCGGGTCGATTGTACAGTAATATAAATCATATTATATAATATGAAGATCCAAAATTAATCTTTTTTTTTATTATTCGGTAATGATTCTTTAAAGTTTATACTTCATACGTTTTTAGTACTTAAATATATTTATATGAAGCCCATTGATTTAAAACAAATTATGAAGCCAGACTTAGTAGAACATGGAGGGGGCACACTTTTTGGATAGTTCAAATTTTTTAATTATAATATTTTCGTACAAACAGTGATTTTATTGTTGTCAATAACTTTTCACATTTGTTTTATTGTTTTTGAGTTCAGAGATATAGGGAAAGGAGGGTGTGAGATCAGAAATATAATAGAATATTATGGTCATTTTTGAAGGCATATTCTATTTTTTTTTATAAAAAGCTGAAAAATGATGTAATATTGTAGTTCATAATTTATAAACAAATCTAATTAGTTCGTTATAACACATTGATTTACGTTATACCATAGAAAAAATATACATAGTGGTAATTTACGAATTGGTAATCTTACAGTAATAGGTAATCTATATAATATGAAGTGTTGTATATTAATTAAAATGTTGCAGATATGTGACCATCGCTATTATTAAGGCGGATCAATGCGATGATGGTAAAACGCGATAGTCGCAATCTTGACGTCAAAATATTATATTACCATGATAGTAAGTAGTGTAAGCGTAATGCTGGACCTTTGAATTTGAGTATCACCTAAAATTAATGCACTAATTTCCATTTGGATGAGGGAAGGGGTGTATTGAAATTAGTTTTAAAAGCACTTTTTTTTATTTATATACTTAAGTTAATATTTTTGCGCATATCCTCTCCCTCCACTATACAATAGGTTATATGTCACTTGACATCGTTTCTTGGAATGCTATATAATCATGTTAATAAATGCACATTGCACGTGTTATAATTCTGGCCTTGTACAGATAAGTGAGTTATATACGAGTATAACAGTAGCGTCAGTAGTAGGATGATTTAAGAAATTTTTTTTATAAGAATTCACTCGCACAGAATTTTATGCCAAAATTGTTTGGACACGTACACCTTTCACCTTAAACAAACAAAAACTCACATTTTCACTACTAACACTTTCACACGTTATCCCTATTAACTTATTATTGTTATCGACATGCAAAGATCCCATAATACTTACCTAATATAATACATAGTTCCAAAAAGATATAATAATAAAAATAATAAAATCTAATGATTGTTATGTATTTACATAATATTGTTGTCAACAAAATTTAATAAGACAGAGTTAAAAAAAAATTTGACAGCCACCCTGCCAAAGGTTATGTAGTACTGTGGTAGTTACCTACTCATAAATACAATTAATTTAGTTTGTAATTTATGTTTTTTAATTTTTTTTTTTTAGAATATTAAGAGCATAGTATATATTTTAATTATTATTTTTAGATTTTTAAGTTGTATTTTTGTTTTTATTGGAATGAAATAAGCGAGATCCTCAGGAAAATAATTATCTGCTTCGGAATAATGACGCTTTTTAATTTGTGATGAATTGCAAAGTTGTAAATTATAGTGTGAAAAAAAATATATCTTTAAAAACACATACGTCATAATAGAAATTAATGATTTATCAAACAACCGAGTAAAAAAAAAAAAAATGTTTTTTTAAATTAAAAACACATAAATTACCTAGAAATGCAGATGTTTAATGATTAAAAAATAATCATCCGGCAGCAGTAATAGCATACCAGTAAAATAACCATATAATAATACAACATGGTAATTACCTATATCTACATATAGTATGCAACTATATTAATTATTATAATATGTACACCTATTGTTTACGATTCGAGGAAAATAAAAACAAAAAGCTCGCGTCATCCTAAAAGATAATTTTGCACTACGTATATAACAAAATATATTGCATGCACACATGTATATTATGATATATCATTACAGATGTATCGCTTTTGATTATTTCCGTTGCCATATACTGGTATATATATATGTATACACAATATACCGTGCCAGTATATAATACATATATATTTATTATATTGTTCGTAATTCACACAACGTGTAATAAACATTTCCTAGAGAATTGATAACTACAGAATACAGATTAAACCCTGATTTATATATATATATATATATATATGTGTGTGTGTGTGTGTGTGTGTGAGGTGCTCTATGTATGTGTACGTAATATATAAATATGTGTGTGCGTGTATGTGTGTTCACATGTATATATATATATATATATATTATATATATATGTGTGTGTGTGTGTATAAATGTGTATATATAATGTATATAGCCTCCGCGTTTTATTCCGGCTCATAAAGGTTCCTGCTTTAGCGTACGTGCCCTCCCTGTCCGCCGGGTTCTATAAAAGCATGACCGTATAACTTTTAATAACCAAGGCACGTTTTTACGGGGGTTAAGGGGGTCGGGGGAGCGGGCCGGGCGGGTGGTAAACGAAGAAAAATACCCGACAAAGCTACGCAGTAATGGCGAAAGGGACCGGACACGGTGGCGGGGGCGGAGGGGAAGGGTAGAAACGGACATAAATTGCTTTTGTTTCAACTCTCCTTTCCTTTTTATACCCAGAAATACATGTGCAGGACCAACCAACGGGTACCCCTCATACCTATATATATATATTATATAATATACAGTTCTTTTTCTTTTTCTTCGTCTTCTCTTCCCCTCTATATATCTGTTCGCCATATCATTTCTTTTCCTTGACCCAACGCCCACTGTATATATGTATACACCCGCACACCCACACCCACGCACACGCTGTAAGGACGGTTTTCAGCAAAATTACTCACGGACGCACACTCTCTGCCACATCATATACGTATGGATACCTACTGCATATGTGTAGTGTTGATACCTATATGCGTTTTCCGTTGTTATAAAATATATTTTTATTTTCATCTCCAGTATATATAGTTCCGAATAATACTGCAGACACGACGACCACGTGGTTACTAAAACTTACCAGAGCAAAACACAACTAAGCACGACGCACGTCGCCGCCCCGTTACCGAAACTTAATCCGGTGAAATTTGAATCGATGTACAAATATAATAATTATGTATTGTTATGATGATTGGAAGGCGAGTTTTTACATTTTTAATGCTTTGAAGCGTGATGCACTGAGAGAACGTTAAAATAATATGTAATCTCTATAAATATTAGACGTTCGATTATGAAGCTTTAGGGCTTTAGGCCCTAATTTATAGTAACCAAATAATATTTTTAATCTTATGCATTTCCAATGTCGACGACGACAACGATTTAACTCGGGAAATAAAAAAGAAATATCATGATTTTTTAATATACCTAGTCTATAAATAGGTAATCAAAGTTTTAAAAAAATAGTATAACAATAAGTATATATTTTTCTATACAGTTTTTGTATTCGACAAATCTTCATCATTTTTTAACCCAACAGCTCGTGAAGCTCAAGTCAATAAGGGCTTATTGTTATGCGATGCTCGTTTACTAATTATTTTTCTAATAAATTGTCGTTGGACAATTTGAAACCTTGGATTTTTTGTCCGAAACAATATCATATAATCTTACCATTTCGGATTCTCGAGCAACAGTAAATCAATGTAGAATATATCGACAGAAATTCTAACATTAAATGTATGAACGTGGTTATTATTTGTTAATACAACGAACACGATTTGTTTATGTGTAAACATAATAATATCATCTGTCAGCCATAGCGTGTTACCGTGCAACGGAATAGGCGATGATATTATAAATTATAATATTACAATTTACAATATTATGCGCATGGTTTATTTTCCAGCCGCATTTATCATCAGTTTATTTTTACCGTCTAGGCCTAAATCGTTGGCAATTGATTTGGTTTCCTTGCCCGCCACAGTATTTAAAACACGGCGAAAGTATAATATAATACGCGTCACTGTCTCGCCAGTAAACGAAAGACAATATTATATATAGCTTTGTCCTATTTTTAAAATATTGAAACGTTTTGTTGAACCCTTTTTATTAATAGTATGTACCTAAACAGTAAACGTTTTTAGTTTTTAAATTGTATAAAATATATTATAGTTAAAATTAGTTCATATTTATTATCAAAACGTATAACGTATAAGGTACCCATAGTATAATATTATAATAATTGGTGTGAAGAGGTGAATAGGGCAAATGTTCACATTATTTCCGATTCATTAAAATATGTAAATTGTAATATGTAATTTTTAATTTTTGACAATCCAAAATTCAAATTGTTCATAAATGGAAAAAAATTGTTTTGTACAGGCTTGTATCTTACCTTTAGTAACTTTAAGTAAATACCAAGTACCTAAGTTGGTTGCTCTAATGGTGAGTGAATTTGCGTCAGATGATTATGCACTCTTTCATCATTTCAAGAGTAAATAGTGCAGTGATCGGGGACAGGAATCTACTTAAATTGATGACAGGTTTACTTTCATCCTTCGGAATTCTAAGAACTAATGCCACTTACAGTGTTCACTGATGTGGAATTATGAAATAGGTATATAATAATATATTGTTCTATAAATTATGATTAGCGAACGATACAAAAAATACTTTCATTATCATTATGATGTACAGCTTGATTTAACAAAAATATCGAATACAATTATACAGCGATAGGTCTCATAGGTTTTAATAATTCTTATTATCGTGAGACGGATAGGGCTGTACTTTCTGGATGTTGGCAAGGGGGCCAAAACTCAAAATTTAAAAGTCATATTCCCCACCATGTGGGCGTATTACATTTTGTAACAATTATTATTAGTACAGTGTTTTTTCATAATAAATCACTAGTGAACAAATTATACTGCACTATTATGCAAAAAACTAACCTATATGATAATAATATTATTTTGATGATGTTTGTTGGTACTTAGTTAAAAAAAATTTTTGTACCTATCGGCTTTTTTCAAATCCATCTCTGATGGCAGATCTTACAAAATATGTCACTATACAACGATTTTGTATGTTTTTGGAGTTTTAATTAGATAATTTTCTGTGTCACTGCCATGACGTATATTAATATATTATAATAAGTACATTTTATTATTATAACAGAATATTGTATTTATTACCACAGCAATACAATCGACAAATCAGTATATTCTAATATCGTTTATTCGGTGTCGTATTGCACGTCACACCCCATACATCGATTTATACGTTTGGCGCAAGTCGCGGACAGATATAAACAAATCAGCTCGCAACTGTGTATATATATGCATGTGCATGTGTGTGTGTGTGTGTGCATGTGTGTGTGTGTGCGTGTGTGTATGTGTGTGTGTGCGTGTGCCGTGTGCGTGTGTGTGTGTTGGTGTACAATATACAAATACACATATTGTGTATATAACGTCCTCTTAATAACAAATTAGCACAATCAAATTATATATTTATGTGCGTACAGTTGTACCTATTCGATGCTGATATGTCTGCCCTCTCTGCCCTTATGTTCCTGCGACTTGCGTGTAACGACGAGTTTCCCTGAATTCTTAATTATTTGCATCCCTCATTTCAAACCCAACACGCTAATTTATAATGTTTGAAAACGTTTTCGGCAAACGGCAACACCGCAGTACATGCAGACCTTGGACTTACATAATTAATATAAGTTGTTGTTAAATTCCACAAACCTATAATACACGCAGTCGCAGAGTTTTAACGATGGAATATTGTTCGTGTTCATGTTATCGCGATCTACAGTATTATTAAATATTTCTGTGACCCGTATTCAGCATAGTTTGTTTGTTAATTAATTAATCACCATTGATTTGTAATGAATGCACCTATGTATTATCTTAACTCAACATTACCTACAGATATAAAATGATTAACTGCTCACCGATACAATAATAATATTAAACTCACACATAATTATGTGTATTACCAATACACACCATTTAGTTCACTGTAGATATTATATACGTCAACACCTTTCATGTTAATGAACTCAGTACGGCCGTCAACAACTGTTGTAAAATTTACTTTATTTGTACTATTTTTTTGTAAGTATTTAGTGGGTAATCTGATACTAGGGTTGTTTAAATATATTTAGCTTCCCCCGGCTACGGTAATTATGTCTACATCGTAGAAAGTCTCTTCCGGCCCCCGAGATACCTAATATTTAACTGGTCACCCCCGTCCACGTTACCGTTTGTACACGTATATTTGGTTTGTAATTTACGGAAGAATAAGATACGTCACCCCAGCACTTAAGTTTAAGAATTTAAGTTCCAAAATTATGCAGCATTATTATGTTCTTTATATTGTTCATTTGTTCAATTTTTTCAACCAAAAAAAAAAATTGTATACTCTCACAAACAAGTCCCTAAAGCAGTGACGTTACACCAGCACTCCCGAATACCAATAATATTCAAATCGAAGTTAAATCTAGTACAGCATAATAATGGGTTTTATACTGTATACAATTTCCACATTTATTTTATAAAAAAATTATGACTATGTATTTTTAATATTTTTTAATTGTGGTAAGAACAACTTATGGGGAACTTCGTATAATCGTATTACATTTGTAACCTTTCTTGCCCACAGGTTAAACCTTTATGATGAATCAAGCAAAAAGAAATTTAAATAGTCAAATATGTTAAACGTCTTAAATTAACACCAAAAATGAATTTTGGAAAATGCTTTCTTAGAAAATTGAAAGCATATCATTATCTACATTCTACATGAATCTGTCAGTGAGTCAGTCGAGACACTTTCAATTAAATGATATTATCGACAACCATCAGGCGTACTCGCTTGTGATAATGCGAGCAGTAGATTTTTGATAAATTGATATATTGAAGACCCCACGAGTTGAGTGCCTACCTAAGTGTATATTGTATATACCCACATAGAAGATAGCTGTTCCTCACCCATTTCATTGCTTGTACAAAAATGTCGCCACTAAATATATGATTCACATTTTGTGTTAAATTCGTTGTCTAGTACCTGGTGTAGTAATGTCTTAAACTTAAAAAAAAATTAAGTTTAACATTAATATTTTTGACACATTAATCATAACTTTGCGTATTTATTTATACTCAGGACTGGGTTTATTTTCGTAAAGATTCCGACTGATACCTACGTAAACTTAAATATCAAATAATAATTTTTTTTTTAACATAAACAACGTAATTTTGATTTTTTCAGGGCTAGACCTATGATAATATTATGCTCTTCATGAGATCCAAAAAATTAAAAACCAAAATAATACCAAAAGAGTAGTAAAATAAGTAATATTATAAGAAAAGCGAGCACAGATAACAACATAAATATAGTACGAATTAACGTGGAAGGCTTAACTAGATTTAAAGCTGACATAATATGCACATAATATGCTTTTCTCTGGCGCAGACGTTTCAGCTATTCAAGAGACCCATGTACCAGGAGGTGAAACAAACCGATTGCGAATCGACGGTTTTTATAAGGTAAACTACATTTTACACAGGAGACATGGACTGGCAACATACATTAACAAGAAGATAACCACATTTCATGCTGTAGATATTGACGGTAACGATCACGCTTGTGCCATCTGAATTTTTAAATTTACCATAATATACAACGTATACAACCCTCCATCGTGTAATTAGACGCCATACATACTACCAGTGTGTCAGCACCCCTCAATATATGTCGGAGACTTTAACTCTCATAGTACAAAATGGGGATATAGGTACGGCCGAAAATGTAAATGGAGAATTACTCTTGAACCAGGCTACTACAAACCAATTTAAGTTGATCTACGGTTCTAAGCAAGACGGCACCTTTAAATCCAGGAGATGGGGCACGAAAACATTTCTGGATTTATGTTTTGTGTCCGAGGATCAAGACGGTCTACCACTTAGTGTGAAAAGCGTAATAAAATACAAATTCCAGTGAAATCAATACTGCCCAGTAATCGTGTCCGTCGGAATTATAATACCGACGATTCACCAACCAGTAACCACCCATGTCAATATGGAATCTACAAAAACCAAATTGGTATGCTTTTTCAAAATATTTCGAGGAAAACATAAACAGAATAAAATCAGATAAGGTAGATTTCATTAGATATTAATTACTTTAATATTATATATTAACTTCTAAAAACAGCAGCTAAAAAAATAAAAACCAATACCTAGAGAACATAGGCATAGCTATACTGCATGTTAAGAGAACTGTAATTGAAAATCTTAATTTGTATTAAAAAACTGAAACCTATACAAAATTACTTTCAGTCAGTGATTTAATAATAGTTAAAAAATACTCATTAAATACGTATGTTGGTATTGTTAACGAATCATAACTCATATAATAATTAGTTTATTTCGATGTTAAAGATTTATCAGGTGTAACATTCTGGTATACTCGTTTGTAGTATGTTAGTATCATTATATTATATTAACTGTTTCGTGGAGTTGTGGCTTTTCAATTTTTTACAATTTTTTGGGACTTGCGTTTCAAGTGATTGCTTTTATATGAATGCATGGAAAATTTAACTTGAAAATCTAAAACTTATAATTCTGTTCAAGAAAACGCTATATTTGCTCTTCGTTAAGAGAATCACTTGCCCTCATGTGCATACTCTCCGTTGTACACGCGCTTCACAAAGTAAATCTAGATACTTACCAGATTCTTGCTATATTTTAGTTTTATAATATAAGAACAAATTTACTTACTGTCAAAAAAAAAATGAGCAGAGAGTTTTTTTTTCTAAACAAATAATATGCATTTTAAGTTTTAATATTTAATTTATTCAAGTATTTATAACTCTAATAAGAAGAAATATGAAAAGAAATCTTCGCTTAAACATATTTTAAATTGTACTCTAGATTCCCCTAACTATAAATTAATTGTAGTAAAAACCTGGTCCTCAGGTGTATTATTTATGTCTATATTATTTGGGCCTCCAATTTTATTAAATAATTTTGAAAATATTGACCAGAAATCAGCAAGAATTTGTAAGGCTATTTTTAAAATGTACAAGTGAAAATTATTATGGCAGTTATCCGAGATATTTGCATCTTTAATGCTCTTTAATGTCATCCCAGAAATTCCAAACCTGTTTTTAACATTTTTTACATTTAGGAATAGTCAGCATGTCTATTCTCAGAATTTAAAAAGTAATTTCCACTGTTGAGTTATACTCAAGTATAAAACAAGTTTGGAGTTTCTGGGTTTCAACAACATCGAACATTGAAGAGCTGTGTGAAGTTGGCCCTGCTACGCAAAAATCGCAGATACCTGCTATAATTGCACTCGCAAATTTTAAAATAGTATTAAAAATTCTTACAAACGTATTGCTAACTTTGTACATTATTTTAAAATCTTTAAATTAAGTTTAATGCTAAGTTTAATGATATTAAGTTTAAGCTATGTGAATATTTTTCTTTCAAAAATTACTTTTTTTGTTACTTTTAAAGTGAGAACAAATACAATAACATAGATCAGGCTCGGTGAACTTTTGTTGGCTCAGGTGCCAACATTTAGTAATCTTCAAGTATTCTATACGAATTCATGGCCCACCAAATCTGCATTACACTTTATTAAAAACGAAATCGATATGACTTTCTATTTACGCTTTATTTTATTAGATTTGTTTCAAATCTATTTTAAAAATAATAACTTACATGCAATAATAAATTCAAGTGAAACTCAAATTACCTATGGCCTTGTCACTAAAATAATTTTCAAGTTTTTAAATTTATTTTGTCCTAACTCAATAATATTATTATTAAATACATTATAATAAACTATACCATTATCATTTAATTCCCTTGGTAAACACCAAAAACGTCACATTGAAAATTTGAAAAGAAGAATACTCATATAAATTATTATAATGTAGGTACCTACTTATACTTAATGGCTAAAGTGTTTAATAAAAAAAATATATTAATTTGATTTATATTTTTGTAATTGAACACAAACATGGCTGGAAATATAAATTACTTAAACAAAAAAGCTACCTAAGTGTTCACTGAGAACAAATAATAACTAAGAACAATATTATAATGAGAATATAGTATTATAGTTGTATAACATTATATGAATATGTACCTAGATATTATATAATATTATATATTAAGTTGACCTAATTTTAAACTTTCTTCTCCTATATTATTTTGTAAAAATGATTTTAAATTATCTATGAGTGTAATGTACTAATATTAAGAGGATATCGGAACACATATTTGTTTTTTTACTCTGATCCTCGCACAATATACCCAGTAAACTGGAGTTCAGAAGATCCAATGTTCTTTTGTTATCTAGTGAATAATTCAATAATCGACTATTGCTCTATTATCGAACTTCAAGGAAAGAATATTATCTTAAGCACACTATTTTATTGATTTTTAGTTAGCATATGTTTTGAGCATTTTAAAATTGTATAGTATTTTACATAAGTAATAACTTACATTGAATTAAAATATAAATGAAAACCTATGAGATGCACTAAGTAATATTGATAACTTTGAGTTTGACAACAGAAGTTGATTTCTCGATAATTTAAATAAAAACAGAAAATCGGATCTGTGGAACGATGATTTGTTGACATGTTGCGCAGGGTCAGAGAAAGAGAGAGAAAACAAATGTTGCCTGACTTCTACACAAGGTTCGTCGTACATAGCTGTGTAAAAAATGTATCAATCAATTTTATTTCATTAATCCTTAGCTATAAGGCAATTCAAGTAAAAAATATACCTCTACAATAAAGACTAAAGTAGTATACTAGTACCTATATTATAAATATATTAAAATACAATATAACTATAAATATTTATATTTATATTATGAAGTAGTAATCTTAAAATGTTTTTTTAAGTCATAATTCATTTTAAGTTATAAAGAAGTTATTCCGTCTGCTGCAAGATAAAAATCTAAAATATATTGAATGATTGATAAATATTTTATGACGTTTCAACTGTGAAACTGTAGAAAAGACCATTTACAACATAGTGAAACATAATTTCAACAAATAATAAAAGACATTATTTTAATATTTATCAAGGATGCATTGTTTCAACATTTTAAACATTTTATTTTATGAAAATTGTATAAAGTATTTTTTTAGGATTTTTAAAACCATTCTAACTATCAACTATTTCCACGAAAAAGAATGATCATATATCTAATAATTTAACAAGGTATAATATATATTAATATATAATGGGTTTTTAAGTGGACCTCGGATGCTTTTGCTCATACACGGAGATGTTTATTTCGGTGAAGCGCATTTGGACATTTTTACCTGTTTCACGTATCCCAAATCAACACAACGCACTCCATCGTTCCTAAATCAACACAACGTTTGGGCTTTGGACACTAAAAGATAGAAAGTATTATAAATTCGAAGTATACATATAATGACAATAATATATAGGTGTATACAACAGATATCTATTTTTAAGAAATAGGAAGAAAATGAGCAAGACGTATCTGGAAGAAAGGTTTGACATAATTATTGTTATGTTTATTATAAAATATGTATTATTTAAGTGTGATTTAAGAGTAAAAGTCAGCCTCTGATACCAAAAAATTTGTATAAACGTTAAAATATTATATTTTTTATTAATTCTACTTATTAAATATATAATTATTATCAATTATACTGTATGTGATATAAACTCATAAGTATAAAAACATTAGACAAAAGTACACAACTTAATAATTACTTACAATAATACAATGCACGTAATATCAAAAAAGTTCAAGTCCACTATCGATATTTTTTGAATTACAACAAATTAACTGAAATTGTATTAGGAAAATATCATTATTTTTGTATAAATAGGTATTTAATCTTGTCAAAATGTTAACTTCTACTAATGCTACTAACTTGCCTTATGGTCTATGGAAAAAAACTTGTGCTTGTATGCTCGTGGATTCGATAATTTTAGTTTGTTATAAGAACCACTCGAAATTAAGTTTTTAATACATTTCAAATACTTAAATACTAAAATTGAAGGCTTTATGTATTTTAAACTTTAAAATGATTTTAGACATTTTTCTTATTTTACAAATGTCGTTAAAATGTTGTCGATAAATTCTTATTATATTAGATTTCCTTCAATATTATGTTACGTTTCATTGCATTTGTCCAATACGACCTAATAGTAAGTCTTGTTGACATCAAATATTATACCAATTAATACCGTATGGTTTTTTCTTTAATTCAAACAAGTTAAAGTTTGATTTTGACAAAGGACTTGGCATACTTTTTGACCACAGCTCAACTAAGGTGATCACAAAACGTACCACTTACCTTTAGGCTATAAGTACCTATATATTCTGCACCCGGAAAATCTCAACAATATAATATTACTGATTTTGTAACAATATAATATTTGGGCGTGTCCGATGATACCTAAGCGGCGAGTTCGTAGACAAAAACGATAGGATGAAACACGAAAAAAAATCGAAAGCCATTTCGGAAAGTAACCGAAGAGGGCGTTTATCGCACAGCCGCCGCCGGCCGAACGTTTCACGTTTGTGTATGATATTTGAGTGGGTGTGCACAACTCGCTTTTATTTTTTTATATATATATATTTTTTTTATATATTTTTTTCACCCGTATCGGAGAAATAACGTCAGGTTTTTTATGCCATTTAAACTGCTACAGTCCTTAAAGTCCATAAATAAAATTAATGACCGTCCTCCACTCTGCAGCTGCTGCAGCGTAGTTCGCCTCCAATAGCCGTACAAAGAAAATGGCCAATATTCCGTGAAAGCTTCGTGCGCGCGCGGCCATTGCCTTTTATATTCTGTTTTAACCTGCTGGTATAAATTTCAAGGATTTAACCCCGGATGTGGTAGTCGTGTTGTTGCCGGCGGGAGAGGCACAGGGGGGTTTTCAGATACGGGTGCGTGTGAAATATAACGTTCGGAGCTTTTGTTGCTATTCTAACACAATGGCCCTTCTTCTCACCTACACACACACACACACACACACACACACACACACACACACACACACACACACACATACATCCTTAAACTATCTAAATGCATACGTATAAGATCGAAACGCACATTTGGAAAATAGAAAACGGTTTTTCTTTTTTATACTTCTGCACTCTTTTCTCGACATATATTATCCTTTATAGGATATCACTTATCATCAATAAAATGTATTCTTTTTAATCCGCCACCGACAACGTATAAAAAAAATAAAACGTTTAATTTTCAGACACGGCCGTGTTGAACGAACCGGATAATAAATACATTTTCAACGATTACATTTTCTACTATATTATACGATATTAAATGCATAGGTATACCTATGTATATTATTATAGGTACCTACCTATTTATTAATATTATCGTATCAATTCTAAATCGATAAATTCTAATGAATAATTTAAAGGAAAAAAACGAATTTTTTTTTAAATAAAAAAAAAAAAGGAAGAACACAGCAGAGTAGAAAGATCTTTCTCCTTCTCGTTTAACCGTTACAGCGTTATTATGCGAACTTAACGTCGCTTGTTATTAACAATAATATTATATGTATTAAACATAGTTATAAATAATGTAAGTTATAAGTACTCACATCATTTTTATAGTTACATTTATCTTCTCGGTTCTGTATATTATCGTGTTACTAACAATTTTAATAACGAACTAATATAGTAGATAAACGCGTTTGCGTCATAATTGTTGTGGTGATATAAATTTGTAATTGCAGAGTAGGTATAACTCAATCGATGAATACAAAAACATGGTATAGAATTACACGACGCACACCGTAGATTCGTTTGATATCTAAAACTATATGATGGATTGAATAGGGTTTTCATGCAGTTAAAATAAAAACCGACAATAACATGGAATGTATAAAACTAATTTATTGTTTTGTGTAATTTCGCTTCTCACGAAATCATTAAATATATTATCCGCGGTGCTTATATCACCTTACACTATACACTGCAGGTTGTAATAAAAAATAATAATATTGACAGCTATTTATAAATGTCGAACTGTGTAGTAATTAATAATAACACAGGTCTACAAAGATTTTACTGTTTAAAATTTAATAGCTGATTTATATGTATTTTTTGACACTGATTTCAAAAATATTACAATTTTTTGTCTATCACTTAAAGGTCCAAAGTTATCTTGTTATTACCAATTAACATTAAGCACAAATAGCTTACGAACAGTTAATTCTTTATTATATGTTATCGTTACGATATTAATACATAGTTACAATTGACAACCATGGTTTTTATATTAGGTAGGTGTATCTGTATATTCGACTATATGGGATCGTCAATTAGGAAAAAACTGATAAAATAAGCTCGGAGATAAATGTGTTTATTATAACTTTATTTCTATCATTTAGTGTCACAGTTTCAATAGTAAGTATGTATTATTGTCAGTGTTCTATTAGAAATATTTTATTAAATATAATATAATAAAATGTATTATAAACATGAAAAGAAGACGCTGCGTTAATAGTCCAGACATTTTTTGTTTTATTTGTGGCGAGTTTATGGTGAAGAAGTAAATTCAAAACATCAATCCTTTCGTGAAAAATTATAATTTTTGTTCTAATCAACTTTGTTTTAATTTAGTTCGTTATATCTAAAACAATAAAGTAGCTGCTAATACTTAGCTATCACTTATTGTAGCCAAATGTAGGTGTTAAAAATGTAAAAAGTTAACACTTAATTAATTTTTTAAGCTTTTAATTCAACTATTAATATTTTAATAAACTTAACAACCATTAATAGTCAAAATATCCATTGTAATAATACTTTGTTTTTTTCAGTTAGCTTTAAAAATAATTTGTTATAACTTATAACTATTTGTATACATATTTTTTTGACCAAAAATATAGGTATAGGATTTAATTTATGAACTTTTGTTATAAATTTATGTTTAATATCACCTTCACAATGATATTAAATACAACTAAATAAATAAACATTCCTTGATTGAGTAATTTAATCGACCCTAATGTGCAATTTCTTGAACAACTAAAAGTATTTTGCAGTTTGCAGAAAATATATGCATATGGGCACTGCTCAAGTAAGATGAACAAAATATTTAGTCATCGTTTAAAAAAATTGATAGTTACACTGTCACTATTTATATTAGATATCATATAAGTTTTGAAAATTAATGAACTTTTTTAAAAATAAGGTAGGTACATAAAATAGTTTTCATGACCACTTTAAACTTTAGGTATTTATTTTACGTTAACGTATAACTTAAAGTTATCAACGCTGACCATTAAAAATGAATAATTCAAGTTGATATTTTTCATTTACACGCAACTAGTCGGGCTTAATAACTAAATACATTTGCATTCATTATCCCTGTTATACACCCCAAAATATATAATTATATGCGTAGGTATTATAGATAATATAAATTCGTGTAAAATGCGGAAATTATAAAACACATGTTATATGCTATACAGGAAGAGTACTCGTATATATAATATAATATGAATTATCATGTTTGGCTACCGTTCTCTTTCGTTGTTTTCCAATAATATAAAAACTTTTACCACTGTACAATGTTATAAACTACACATCAAAAAAGTAAATCGTCACCAGATTTTAAATTTAAAATCGCATTATTATTTATAATACAGAAAAGTGGATTTTTTTCATTTATTTATTTTTTTTATGAAAATTATTTCCATAATGAAACGTCTGTTATATATAATTGAAAAAAAAAACTTTCTCTGAATTCAATTTTACACGTGACATAACGCCGTCCATGTATATGAATAATAAATACCATGATTTCGAATTATTTGCATGAGGGGAGAATCGCATGTTTGTCGCAACATATATTATACCGCACACAACAATGGCAGATTCGATTTTATTTTTTTTTCTACTTTTATGATTGTCACTCATGATCAGAATAATGATGCTTTCGAGTTGATAACTACAATGTCATTTATATTTTACGGCAATATTGTAATTTGCGTAGGTATAGAGTATACACATTATAATATAACAATATAATATAATGTCTATAGTTGGCGATGTATATATATTATATACCTACCTAACTATGTAAGTATATATATATATATAAAGGAACTAGGCGAGGCATTAAGCGGCGAAGGAAAAAATAATAATAATGAGAATAAAACGACTGAATATAAAAATAAAATGAAAAAGATAAAAAAAAAAATGCAATTATTAGGGATGAATGTCATTATTGTTGTTCAAAAAATAACCGGAAAAAAATTAAAATCCGAATAAGAATAAAATAAACTAACTTGATTGCTTTTGTTGTTGCTACAGCGACGGTGCCACAGCGAAGGGAAAATACGACCCGGCGGGAGTAAATTTTCTTTTGTTTTCGTTTTAAAAGGCCCACGGAAGGAATTAGTTATGAGGAGAAATAATGGGATTTTTTTATTAACGTCTTTGTCATTGTACTTTATCCGTGTTGTTATTTTTGTTGCTGTTCTTGCCAGTGCTGCTTCTGCCATTGCGGTGGGTATTATTTTTAAATAAATGTTAAATTACAAGTGGAAATTTCCGAGATTCTATCGTCTCGGAGGCGTGGCGTGGAGGGAGTGATGGGGGGGGGGGGAGAGTACCGAGGTAGGAGAATGGGCGAGGGTGGAAAGAAGCTAAAAACACAATAAGGCGAAAGAGAAATAATGAAATCCCTATAGACGCTTAACTTACTTTTTTAAATTTCCTTATTTAATATGGAAATTATAAACGAACAGAAAATGTATACGCCATTCCTCGCCGCGGTGGCGCTGCAGCAACGCCGCGCGACGGCACCGGGGAGGGTTATCTTTTCTTTCTTTTTATTGTTCTTATTATATATTATTCGACTCGCATTTTTCTTTCTTTAATTAAAACAAATTCATTAAAAAAAAAAATTGTAGTTTATCATTATTCGCTATGCATTGTAATATATAGGAAGATATGTTTATTATGTACGGATACCGCGGCATACCTATTGCAACGGTTGTTGTATGCATGTATATTGTATATATATAACTGTTGCCTGATGCAGAAATGCAGTGTAATATATATTTTAGTTGTTGAACAAAAACGACAAGACGATGGATCCAGCAACTTGTGTATTATATTATTGTTATACCCCTTCAGTATTATAATATATTAGTATAGTAAACCGTGCACATGTATTTATGTGTAAAGACTAATGAGAAATATGACCATATTGTCTGCAATACTATCCCACAATGTCTTTGTGACTTTTATTTTAACAAAGCACTATAGCTATAGAAAAAGAAAAAGTCTATTCAAAGTAAAAAAATACAGTATGATACTACTTTAAAAATAACCCTGAATTAAAAATTATTGATTTAATTATTATTAAATTATTATTATTATTATTATTTTATTATTATTATTATTATTATTATTACTCTATTATTGATCCCGAAGCTACAACACTGAACACACCTCATATTATAATAATTCGAACCCGACTGTCAGCCAGAAAACGTAATATCATTCCTATTCCTCCGAAGCTTCAAAATGAAAATCACAAACAAATAATAATAAATAATGATAGGTAATAAATAATAATAAAAAAATTAATATTTATATTTATATAAGCATTGTTTTTTTCTGAGCATTAAAACCGAGCCCTATTGTATATTTGTATGTCAAATAGTTTTAGGTCGAACGACATTATAATTATTGGCATAGCATAAATCTGGATAGTACCATGTTTAGAGTACTTACAAATACTTGTAGTCTTTTCTGAAATACCTAAATCTCTTGTCTTTTACCCCCTGCGCGTTCAACAATATAGTGTTGGTATTTACCAATATCGTTGCGTTTCAATAACATTGCAATAGCATAGCATAGATAGGTGTACTACATATTTGTAGGTCCATAGTTGCTGTTGCAGCTGTATTGTAGCAATATATTATATTCGTGGGTTATTCGATGTTTCCACGCAAGCAACAGACACCTGATTAATTTCAAAAAAGTGTTTGTAATAATTTTTTTATCGACGTCCATTTTTACTGAAAAAATGTCTGTATAGATTTTTTTCTCGATATTCGTTCACTGTAATTCTATTAGTAATCTAATCGGATTCCCATCAAACACACACCACACGGTGAACATTTACGGAACCTGGTCTTCATTTACATCCATCAATTTCAGTACAACAGCACTACCACTCATGTCACACAGTTAAACATTTATCATCGGAGTATATACTATTCGTTATCTCATCCATTTCAGTGCTGTTTTTGACTTACAATTTTTCAACTGTTGGATCAATACGCGGTCACCCTACCATGTTTTATTTATCTTGTTGATATTATCTACAAGCCATCTTCAAAATATTTGAATTTTATCTTGCGCTCAGTAACGATACATATTTTATCATCATATAGTTGCTTTAGTGACGATATATATTTTATTGTTTATAACTTTGTTATAATAATAACAATACGTATGTTATTTGGTAGCAAAAATATAATAGTTAATATTAAAAATTGTATATATTAAAAAAATTTAAATTCTTATAAAAGCTATAGGGACCATAATAAGTCTAGAGAAACTTTATTGCCATCTGAAATAAGTGTATATAAATTACTGCATAATCTATTATAAATGAAAACTACCTATTTATAATATTTGTGCATTGTGTAATACATATAAGATATAATTATTTTTTTCTACATTACATATACCTGTTACTTCTGTAACACTGGTATAGTCATGTACATTTTCTGCACAGTATGGGTTAAAGCCTATGTCGAATACTAGAATATTAAAAATAAACTTTTATGCTGTAGTTATAGGTATCGACAATATTTAATAGAGATTCTGTTTTTGTAATATTCAGGTAGAGGAATTTACCGTGTAGTTGTTCTATAGTCAATATTATGTATAGAATATCGATATGTGATCATTTTTAAATTTAAATAAACAAGGATGTTTTTTAAAGCTTTTATTGTGAGTTTCCATAAATTCTGAGAATTTTCTTTTACAGGAATCCGGCAATACATAATACAATGTCTAAGTATAGCGGATATCGTATCACCACTTGATGGGTGCAATTTAAAATTGTCAGAGAACACAATATCATCGTTTCTCATTTACGGCCAGGCAACGAAGTAGTATAGTAAACGTAACCCGACTACATAGCGAGATCCACCCGATGACTATGGTTTACTTATCGGCCAATAGCTGGTCTAAATCAAATTGACAATAATAGACGATTCTATTAACTGAATTATGTGAATAGGTGACCGACAACAACATAAATGTTAACTAAATACAATGTTGCAAAAGTTGAAAGACTACCCACTCCCCATCAAACAGAAACTGTGTTTGAAAACTTAAAAATCTTGATTCTCCATTTGAATAGAACGTGTTTATTGTTTTTAGTTAATTTATTGCCCCCTGTGCATGATACATTTGTTTTTGACTACGATGAAAACTTGCATTATTTTCTCATTTCCTTTACTTTTTTGTGTACATTTTTAATGGTGATTCATTATACCTCATAGTTTTAAAACATATTATTATTATAAATGGTTATTTATACTGTTGTGTAAGATGGTAAAAATGAAGAAAATATTTATTGTGAACAAGAAACCCTGTACATGGAAATTTAAATATGCATTACGTATCACATTTGTGGAAAAAAACCATAATATATAGAAAAAGGCAGAAACAATATAATAGTACCTATATAGTTTATTTAAAGGTATAATTAGAATATACTATATGCAGTTTAATATTTAGGGGGAGGGGGGGTTTAAATAAAATCAGTTTATATTATACAATGTTTTGGTATTATAGTCCAAATATATTATAAAATTCAAAATGGTTACATTCAGCGATTATTAAGTGGCAGCGTTAAGCTTCGCAAGTAAGGAATAAACTTAATAATAAAGGCTTAAAATAAATAGGATTTATTATAAAATATATAAATATTTTAATACTTCATCAAATTCAAACAATTATTTATACATCGTTTAAAATATCTTGAATGTATGTTTTTTTTCAATTGTTGATAAAATCTTACATAATAAAATGTACCCAACGTTCACATCCAAAGTTCACACAAAGAAAACAAAACATAGTCTGCCTCAGTAGATCAGTAAAAATATAAATTAAAGTTACTGAGTTATCGGCACTTATCGCTTCATGTAAATGATACTATATTAGTTTGTGTATCAGTTGGTAAACTGTTAAATAGGTAACAACATTTCTCAAAATGGTTAATCTATGTTATGTCTCGATTCAAGTTCATCAAGTTCTTGATTGTCATACATAGATCATTCTCTATATTATATGGTATTGAGTTTTGTCAACGGCGGCAAAAACTCTTGAAGAGTAGTAATATCCGGAAGAAGAGCAATGTGCTTTGTCAGCTTCACCATTTTTTAGGTTCACTGGAGTATTATTATTTTGTGATGGACATTTTCGACGTTCAACTTTTACCGCCTACACACTACGTTTATCTATGGCTTTGAGTCTTTATTACTATTCAACTGCTCGTCACGCACATGCGTTATTAATTAATATAAATTATTACTATGCATATTTATTTATTATATTTTAATAATTATCATTTATCATAACAGCGACGGTAATCGCAACAGGCATGTTCTATAATAGGCATAAGCGTTACACGAAAACACAACAAGGTAAAATTATAACACTATGTTTTATAACATCGTAATAGTGTATGGCGAAAGAAAATATTATTAACGAGCGGGGTGTGTGTGTGTGTGTGTGCAAAATAATAATATATTTAGGGCGGGCCAGTACCGCCGAGGACGACGGCCGTTGCGGCGGCGACGTCGGTGGTGACTCGGCCGAAAGGGTGGAAAGACGGCGGCGGTCGCGGTGCGTAGGTCGTTGGTGCCGGGCCGTCGGGCGATGGGTATAAGAATCCGATGTTATTAATGCACGGCTAACGAACAATTTGTACGCGTTAAAGGATTGGTTGGCTGGTTCTAACTACTTCGTCGTTTGCAGGGTACGCGCGTACTATATAATCTGCTGAAACAAGGAAAACGGCGCGGAGGCGGTGGCTGGTCGCGCTTGGCCGTCGATGCGCGTGCGCGCGCGTTTACCGAGAGAACGTCCGTCCGTCCGTCCATCCGTCCACCGCCAACAGAATTACATTATTAAAACGGCAACCGTTTGCCGGGCGCGGCGGCAGCGGCGGCGGGGGCGATCCGGTGATGGTATATATAGGTGTACCGTGTGGGGCCCGGGGGAGGGGGGA